>NC_068931.1:38008750-38357500 GCF_023091745.1 Budorcas taxicolor
TAGTGAGGAGTCCTGGTTTTCCCCCGAATAAACACCCTATCCTTTTTGAACCTGTGTGTACTAATCAGTAAAATGGAGATAATAATGCCTACATAGTAATTCTTGTGTGAAGATTGACCATAAATTATATATAGTACAGGGGCAGGAATAAATTAGGGATTAATAGACACACTACCATATATAAAATAGATCAATATCAAGGTCCTACTGAACAGCAAAAGGAACTATATTGAATATCTTATAACAACCTATAATGGAAAAGAATTTGAAAAGAATATCTATATCTATATATAAACTGAATGACTTTGCTATATACCTGAAATATTATAAATCAACTATACTTCAATAAAAAATTAAAAATAAATTTAAAAAGTATAATAGTACCCATTACAGGCCCTGGATATAAGAGGCACTGACTAAATAATAGGTGGTATTAATAACATTATTAATGATTATTTCAGGGTTATATTTATAGTTCTAAAGCACTGGCTGCCCCTTGTCACAGAGGCCTACTCGCTGCCTCCCTGAATGCCATGGAAGGTAAAATTACTTGAAAAATTATGCTAGAATCTGAAAATTCGGTGAAAAATTGACTTGAGAATTGTCATGTACATTTTAAGGTTCAGTAATGAGGTGTGAATCCATGGGCAGTTTCACACATAAAACAACCTCACTTTCTTAATAGTTACCAGGGCTATAAAAAAAACCTGTTTCATGAATCACAGTAACATTCTAATCCATCCTAAGGACTGTAAGTAGAGGAAATTACTGCCTGCTGATGACTCTGCCACTATCAGCAAGTTGAAATATTTAATACAGGCAGCAATAGTGTAGGCCAGCTCAGTTCAGTAAACATTTACCAAGCACTTCAGTGTTCCAGACACTGAGCTAGGTTTTGAGAATAGGTAACAAATGCTGTCAGTCCTTGAGCAGCTCCCTTCCATTTGTGGAAAGGCAGTCAATGCCTACTTGCCATGAAAGTTTCTAAACAGTCCTTGGAAAATGCAGGAAACTCAGAGTAAACACAAACAGGTTAAATGAATCTCTTGCAAAACATACTGCCTTCTCCCATTAACTGGTTTGTCTTCATTCTCTCGTGTTCTGCAAAGGAATGACTCGACCTATGGGGGTTCTTGGAATAGAATTGGCCACGCCAGAAGCTGCCTAACAAACCTGCTTGACAATGGGGTGGGGGAATTCTCCCCTGAAATCTCCTAAAGCAAAGGAGGCTCAGAATTTGGGTGTAGGCCAGAATTCGTCATCAGTTTACAAAGCTGGTTGGCAAAATATTCAAAAGCAAGGAAAAAAAAAAAACCCTCCTTACATTAGAACTAGATACAAGATCACTAAGTATTCTGAATGTCTTTATTTTGGTGTGTGTATATCTCCTCAGCACTGGATTTACCATACTGATGTTCAAAACTCATACAATACCAATACTTTTTTCTACTCATTTAAAATGCTGGCATCATTAATGACACAGGACAGCTACATGAACAAAAAGCAAACTGGACTATTTTCTGACATCATACACAAAAATAATCTCAAAATGGATTAAACTTAAATGCAGGACCTGAGACCATGACAGTCCTATAAGAGAGCATAGGTCATATACCTTTAGACTCTGGTCTTATAACATTTTTTTGGATCTGTCTCCTCAGGCAAGGAAAGCAAAAGGAAAAGTAAACAAACGGGACTACAGCAAATGAAAAAGTTTTTGCACAGCAAAGTAAACTATCAACAAAGCGAAAAGGCCACTTACTGAATGGAAGGAGATATGAGCAAATGATACATCTGATATGGGGTTAATACCCAAAATATACAAAGAACTCATAAAACTTAATACCAAACCCTTCCCAAACAACCCAATTAAAAAATGGGCAGAGGATCTGAATAGACATTTTCCCAAAGAAGACATACAGAGGGTCAACAGGCACATGAAAAGATGCTTAACATCAGTAACCGTAAGGGAAATGCAAATCAGAACCACAAAGAGCTATCACCTCACACCTGTCAGGATGAATATCCTCAAAAAGACAAGAAACAAAAAGTTTTGGCAAGGATGTGGAGGAGAGGGAATGCTCATTGTTGGTGGGATGTAAACTGGTATATGGAAAAGAGCATGGAGGTTCCTCAAAATATTAAAAACAGAACTACCATACCATCTAGCAGTTCCACTTCTGGGTATTTTTCTGAAGAAAACAGAAACACTAATTTGAAAAGATACACGTGTCCCTATGTTCAACTGCAGCATTATTGACAGTAGCCAAGATATAAAAGCAACCTAAGTTTTCACTGATAATGAATAGATAAAGAACATGTGGCATATACATACAATGGAGTATTACTCAACCATAAAAAGGAATGGAGGCTTGTCATTTACAGCATGGATGAACCTAAAAGGGATTATGTTAAGCGAAATAAGTCAAATAGAGGAAGACAAATACTGTATGACTTCATTTCACTTATATGTGGAATCTGAAAAACAAAACAAATGAACAAACAGAACAAAACAGAAACAGACTCTTAGATACAGAGGACAAGCAGGTGGTTGCCAGAGGGGAACAGGGTTGGGGGTTGATGAAATAGGTGAAGAGGATTAAGAGGTACAAACTTGCAGTTAAAAAATAAGTCATGGGAATGATATGTATAGCCTGGGGAATACAGCCAATAGCTTTGCAATGGTGGCAGTGGGTACTTAGACTTATTGTAGAGATCATTTGGTAATGTATAGAAATACTGAATCACTATGTTGTGCACCTGGAACTAACATAGTGTTGTAGATTACTTATACTTGAATTAAAAAAAAATGTCTGGATAATTTTTGTTTACTAGAGCCTAGATTCCTTGGAATCTAGTATCACATTGGATATTAAAAGTGAACAAAAGGTTTCAAAGGATATACAGTATAAAGTGCAAGAATCAGAAAAGAGCTATGAAATGACCTCTTATCATAGCTGCCATTGTGGGTTTCCAAGTGTTTAATGTCATTAGTAATCCTTTCTTCAAATGTATGGCCACAGACACATTCAATTTTGAATTCATTTGGATACTCAGAGCATAATGTTTCCAATAATCTCCCTGCGCTGGATGTTTGTGCTGCTGTTCGGGTCCATGGCTGCATTTCTTCTCTGCAGCCCCTGTGACTCCAGCGCCAGAACCCCAGTCCCACTTCCTGACATAGTGTGGTTACCTCGTGCCCTTCACAGGGTTGTTGTTGCAAGGTTCCCACTTGCCAGAGCCAACAATGCTTGACTCTATGTAGTACCCGACCAGCTCTTTAGCATCTTTGGGTTCCTCCCATGTAACGACCACTGATGTGTCTGTGTTTCTGCTTGGGATGATATTGCTCGGAGGCTTGGGGATGTCTGAGAAAAGAAGAAAATGATGGTCACGTTCAAGGTGGCTTTAAAACTTCATTCCTATCACATATGCAGAAACATGAACATGCATATATAAATATTATGCTAGTAACCACGTCAGACACACAGTTCTTTATATTCGTTAGAGCAGAAAATGTTTTAAATATGCTAGTTTGGGAGCATAATGAAAAACTAAACACCGATGAACATACCAATCCCCTCCAGGAAAAAAGTACACTAGCAATACTGTTGAAACTCCTGAAGAAATGTACTTTCATAATCATTCATAAAGTTTTTTTTGGAGGAGGGGGTGCTTCCCTGGTAGCTCAGATGGTAAAGAATCTGCCTCAATGTAGGAGACCTGGGTTCGATCCCTCGGTCAGGAAGATCCCCTGGAGAAGAAAGTGGTAACCCACTCCAGTATTCTTGCCTGGAGAATTCCATGGACAGAGGAAGTCCACAGGATCGCCAAGAGTCGGACATGACTGAGCAACTAACACACACACACGAAGTTCTTTTTAACATATCAGTCAAGCACAGTCATCAGTTAAATTTATAATATGAAAAAAGCTGTCACCATTTTTACTTTTGAACATATATGTATTTCAGTACGATTCTTGCTTTTGAATTTTCTCTCGAATTGAAGTCAAATAAGTTTACAGCAGCTCAAGCAAACTCTACACTTACCAAGCTTGTCACCAACCACGGTCACTTCCGTTGCCTCTGATGGCTCACCAACTCCAGCCGAATTGGAACAGCGGACTCGGAAACGGTAGGATTTCCCCTCAGCCAAGTCGAACAGAGCGAAGCGGGGAGATTTCACAGGGAGCTCTGTGTTCACCCGCTGCCAGTTTTCAGTTCCCGCTTCACACTGCAGCCAGAACAGTGAGGTCATTGAAGGCACAGAAAGAATAAACTGAAGAACTCTAAGGCACCTCGAAGTTCATTTATCTGCCAACAAACTACTACCTGTCATGCAAGTTGGTCTGGAAAAGAGATTTGAAGGAAGTGGGGGATGAAACATCTCAAGTCCACAGGATTACCTCAATCAAATACAGCTGTATTGTTGGACAAATATGATGCCTTGATATTTCACTTCTTTTCTTAGCTAAATAAGGCCATTGGTCTACTTACAAAAGTCCTTAATTCATTTAGATGATAGTCTGGCGTCAGATGGGCTTTCCAGTTGGTACAGTGGTAAAGAATCTGCCTGCCAATGCAGTAGATGCGGGTTTGATCCCTGGGTTGGGAAGATGCCCTGGAATAGGAAATGGCAACCCATTCCAGTATTGTTGCTGGAAAATTCCATGGACAGAGGAGCTTGGCGGGCTATAGTCCATGGGGTTGCAGAGTCAGACACAATTAAGCACAACAGGACACAAAAATTGGTGTAAGATGCATTTTTTAGGGTATGTAATTAAGTTTAATATGCTATCTTAGATACTTACATTTCCATTATATTGTTATGACCTGAGTTATTTTAATTGTGTTTTATATAATGACTCATAACAACATGCAGGTCTGTGGTCACATATCACCTTCTTGATCATTGCCATCCCATCACTGACCTGCAAAGGTTATTTGCTCCTTCCCCATCTCTCTCTATTCCTTACTTCCCCTGCTTTTTTTCACCAAGAAACTTATCAACACTTGAAATTAAACTATTTGTTTGTCGTCTCCATTGTTGGAATGTAAATTCCAATGAAATGAGTTCAGGAAGTTATCTTGTTCACTGCTATACCCCAGAGCCTGGAACTGTCATCTGGCACATAGTAGATAATCAATGATTTTTTTTTCCTGAATGAATTAATTTTTCTGAATTCTAGATGTATGAAGTTAGTGAAAGATAAATAATTTTTTTTCTTTTTTAGAATATGGACAAAGCAGAAGTGACTTTGCTACAGAACGTCTGAATGGTTTCAAGAGATTTTTCCAGAAATCCAAACCTGTGATAGACTGACCAGCTGTCAAGGATGATAACTTTAGGGGACAATAAGTTTCTCAGTACATCACTTAGCATAACCTTCATTTAGTTGAAATGAGAGGCAATATGGTATGATGAAAAGGACCCAGAGGCATTGCTTCAGGTCCTTGCTTTGGTAACAGCGAGCTATGTGGTCCTGGGACAGTCACATGAGTGTCAACGTCTGTAAAATAGGCAAATTTGATGAGGTAACCACTGACATCCCTTGCAGTACCTTTTATGATAATGTGTCTGCTGTATGTGGGAGGCAGAGAGAGTAAATTCCCCTTTAAGTCGCTCTGCTACCACTGAGGAATAGAATCCTCCCAGACTTTCATTGTTTAGTTTATGACTTTGATTCATTTTTGGCATATATTATGTGATTATTGAAGTTTAAGAATTTTTTTTTTTTTGATGTGGACCATTTTTAAAGCCTTTATTGAATTTGTTACAACATTGCTTCTGTTTTATGTTTTGGTTTTCTGGCTGCGAGGGACGTGAGATCTTAGCGCCCCAACCAGGGATCAAACCCACACACCCTGCAATGGAAGGTGAAATCTCAACCGCTGGACCACCAGGGAAGTCCCTATTATCCAAGCTTTTGAGAGGAGACTCAGGCGTGGGAAGGTTGGAAGGCAGCAGTGTGTAAAACTTGGATATATGGACCTGAGCCAGACCACTTAGGTTCAAATCCTAGCTCTGTCTCTTACTAGTTGTGTGATCCGGGGCAAATTATATACCCCATCTATGCCCGTTTCCTCATCTACAAAGCAGATGTAATAAAAATAAAAGTATTTCCTTCATAGGGTTCCTGGAAGAATGAAGGGAGTTAACATATGTAGAGCTTAAAACAGTGCCTGCATGTGTGTGCTCAGCTGATCAGTCGTATCTGACTCTTTGTGACCCTATGGACTATAGCCCACCAGGGCTCCTCTGTCCATGGGATTTCCCAGGCATGAATACTGGAGTGGGTTGCCATTTCCTCCTCCAGGGGATCTTCCGGACCCAAGGATTGAACCAGTGTCTCCTGTGTCTCCTGCACTGGCAGGCAGATTCTTTTACCACTGAGTCATTTGGAAAACAGTGCCTGGTCCTTGGTAAACATCAGTTGTTTTCGTTCCTTTGGTAGAAACAGAGCTACCAAGTCATACAATTCTTGTCTCTGACTTGACCGGACTTCTGAAAGGGGAAATTGGAAAGCGCTGAAAACATAAGACATCTGAGGAAAACTTTGGGGACTGAAAAGAACACAGTAGGACAGAGGGGTTGAGAGCAATGGAACTTGATTTATCTAATTCCCCTCAATATCAACCGTCTCAGGGCTCACAGACATGGCATAACTGCTTGTAAGCCCATCACCATGACAGGCAAGCTCATGCTTAATGTGCGTGCAAATCCCAGGTAAAAGGTTCCTTGAAGAAGAGCAAGCACAGGGATGACCAGAGAGGCAGCATTGCTGCGGGCTTGAACATCCTGCGGATGGAAACTTGTCATGGGAAGAGAGCATGGGAACATTTCCCTTGTGAAAAGTCAGCGGTTTAGAAGTGGTTCATCAGAAATAATTTGAGGACTTCCCTGGTGGTCCTTATTCTTGCCTGAAAAATCCCATGGACAGAGAAGCCCGGTGGGCTACAGTCTAAAGGGTCACAAAGAGTCAGACACAACTGAGAGACTAAGCACGGGTAGTCCAGTGGTTAAAAATCCGCCTGCCAATGCAGGAGACATGGGTTGATCGCTGGTCCTGGAAGATCCCACATGCCATGGGGCAGCTAAGCTGGTGTGCCACATCTACTGAAGCCTGTGTGCCCTAGAGTCCGTGCTCTACAACAAGAAAAGCCACTGCAAGGAGAAGTCCACACACCACAGCTGGAGAGTAGCCCCTACTCTCTGCAACTAGCAAAAGCCTGGGCCCAGCAAAAAAGACCCAAATAAATAAAATTTTTTTTTTTAAATGAGAATTTGAGACTTGGCTCTGGACCACAGTCTGGCACTCATCTGGATGGCTTTTCTGTAAACGTGCCCCAGGTTTCTGAAAGTGTGCTGCTCCTCTGGCACATCCTAGACCTTGTATGTTGGCAGGGCCTGTGTAGACCTCTTTATCCATGCTGTACTCACAAATGTCCCTTCTGGCTCACTGGTAGAAGAACACTCAAATTTTTAATCAGATTCAGGTATTTAGGTCTAGAGAAGCTACAGACTTTCATGCAGAAATTTGAATTTATGTGACCAGAGGAGATGCTCAACAGAAGCCAAAGTTGACTCATCTCAAAGAAAGGCCTCAGGAGTAGGCTGTTCCTGTGTCATTATTATAAGAAAGACGGTAATTACAGCCACAGAGCTTATTCAGAACTATCTTTGTGTGGAGCATTTCAAAATGATTCACTGGAGGAATGCATATTAAATACACTAAGAAGTGAATGTTTATCACTCTTGACTTGCCCTCTATTAAAATAAAGAGAGAGAGAAAGAAAAAAATTTTTAATCAAGAATGATACTCAAGTTATATTTCATTTGAGGCTAATGTGTAGAAAATGTAAAAATTGATAAAACATAAAAATTAAGCATTATTTTGGTAAAATCAGACTTTCTTTGAAGATGTCCATATTGGCATGTTGAAGAAATGAACCTCTTATTTTTATTCACCTCTAGGGATAGGAAGGAAGTGAGGCATGCCCCCCATGAGCCAAATGTCCTCATGAAAAAAATTGTTAATAAAGGAAAATCACAGACCCTGTGTTTTTGCCTCCAATATAATTTTCTCAAGAGCTGCTGGTTAGAAATAATTAAAGGGCCAGAAAGACAGTTGAATATAGATTTTATATTGTTACCTAACTTACAGGTATTTGCCTAGACCTATAGTTCTTTGATGAACTTTCTGGCGGCTCACATATGCAGCATATGTGAGTTTGATTCCTGGGTCAAGAAGATCCCCTGGGGGAGGAAATGGCAACCCACTCCAATATTTTTGCCTGAGAAATCTCATGGACAGAGGAGTCTGGAAGGCTACAATCCATGGGGCCTAAAAGAGTCAGACACGAGTGAACAACTAAACCACAACAGCAGAGCAGGGGAGATGGCAAAAGTGGTGAGAAAGCACTGCAACACAGTGTTGCAGAGGCCATCTACAGTTCCAGGAATGTTTCTCTTCTTGGAGGGGCTAAGAGTTGGGGTCTGTGGACCTCTTAGGAGTCCATGGGTGACCCTTGCTGCTAAGTCGCTTCAGTCGTGTCCGATTCTGTGCGACCCCCATAGACGGCAGCCCACCAGGCTCCTTCATCCCTGGGATTCTCCAGGCAAAAATACTGGAGTGGGTTGCCATTTCCTTCTCCAATTCATGAAAGAGAAAAGTGAAAGTGAGGTCGCTCAGTGGTGTCTGACTCTTAGCAACCCCATGGACTGCAGCCTACCAGGGTCCTCCGTCCATGGATTTTCCAGGCAAGAGTACTGAAGTGGGGTGCCATTGCCTTCTCTAGGGATCCATAAATCCCCTGAACTTTCAGGCAAAATTCTGGGAAACACATTTTTCTGTGGAAACAGGTAACAGTTTATAAGAGTTTTTAAAGTTCAGGACACAACAGAAACTTAATCTCTACTTCTTTAAAGAAATGTTGAAGAAGTGCCAGAGATAATGATGCTGCTCCCAGAGTCTCACCTTTTCTATAAAATACAGGATGCCTTCATGGCCACGCTGGCGAGGGGGCTTCCAGCTCAGCACCACATAGCTCTGCGTGGCCTCGATGACGGAGAGGTCGGTGGGGGGCCCGGGAACAACACCCTCTGAAAAACAACAGGGAAGCTTGAGGGACCCGCACTCGGGAAAATGGAATTGTATTGTAGGACCTATATTGCATGTGAAGTAGTGTAATATTACTTGAAAATAGGGTGTGATCAGATGTTAATTATACTGAAAAAATTCCAAGATATTAAATACATAATCATCAAAATAACATCAAAATAAATAATTATAGCTAATAAGATAATATAGATAAAATGAAATAAAAATATTCAAATCCAAAAGAAAAGAGGAAAAAGGAACAAATAGATAGAATGGATAAAAAACAAATAGCAAGATGTTAGATTTAAATCCAGTCATATCAATAATCACAATGATATGTAAATTGTTCAAATATCCCAATTAAAAGGTGAAGATTACTAGTTTGCCTTAAAGAACCAGACCCAAGGATATGATGCCTACAAGAAATGTGATTTAAATACAAAAACACAAAGGAAAAGGACAGATATCATATGTCATGCTAAACACATCAAAAGAAAGCTGAAATGGTCATGTTTATATCAGATAAAGCATATTTTCAAGCAAAAATGCGTTACCATGGATAAAAGGAGTGATTTTCTGATAATAAAGTGGTCAGTGCATAAGAGGATATAATAATAAAAATGCTTATGAACCTAGTAGCAGAGTCTCAAAATATATGAAACAAAACCTGACAAAACTACAAGCAAAATGTCTACAAAACTACAAGCAATAAGTCTATCATTTAGTTGGAGAGAGTAAGTAGATAGAAACAAATGAAAAATAAAAGATTCAATAGAAATCCTAGCAGACTTTTCTTAGAAATTGATAATCTAATTTTAAATTCTACATGGAAATGCAAAGACTTAGAGTACTCAAAGCAACTTAGGGAAAAAATGATTAGAGGTCTTATATCACCTGATTGCAAAACTATGAAGCTAAAACAAAAGAAAGAAAAATAAGAAGCTTATAAAAGCTACAGTTCAAGACAGTGTGGTACTGGTATAAAGAAAGCAAAATTAACAAATAAAGATTCAAAAACAGATCCACAAATATGCAATCAATTGACTTGGACAATAGTGCTAAGGCAATTCAATGGGAAAAGAATAATCTTTTCAACAGATGCTGCTGAAATAATTGGATCAACATATGCAAAATAATAACACTTAGACCCTTAATTCACACAATATAGAAATAATTAATTTGAAATGTATCATAAATTGAATGATAACAGTGTAAGAGCTGATGTTGTGACATTTCCAGAAAAAAAGAAAGAATATCTGAGTGAACTTGGATCTGGCAAAGATGGCAAATAGGATGCAAAAACGGCAAATACACACATGAAAAGATGCTCAACATTACTCGGGAAGTGCAAATTAAGACCACTATGCACCTACTATGAAATGCCAGTGTGACATAAAACACCAATATACGCTGACTAGAATGGCTATAATTAAAAAGACTGACCATACCAAGTACTGGGACAGTGAGGAGCAGCTGGAACTCTCAACTACTGCTGATGGGAATGTAAAACGTACAATCATTTTGGAAAAGTGTTGGCAATTTCTTTAAAAATTAAACAGATATTTATCAGATGACCTGTGTATTCAGCCTCTAGGTATTTATCCAAGAGAAATGAAAGGGTATATCCACAAAAACACTTACCAGAGAGGTTCACAGAGGCTTTCAAATGAGAAGGTATAAATAAATTGGAATGAACTGATATATACATCAACATGGATAAATATCATTATGCTCAGTGAAGGCAATCAGGCAAAAATTAGTAGGATTCCATTTACGTAAAATTGTGAACAACATAAACAACAGTGACAGGAAGCAGATAAGTGATAGTGGGGAGATGAGGAAGGGGCATGAGGAAATTTAAGGGGTCGTAGATATGTTCATTATTTTGATCACATTGGTGATTTCACAGGTATTCACACATGTAAACTTTATCACATTGTACGTTTTACAGACATGCAGTTTGGTCCATGTCATTGTACCTTAATAAATCTTAAAAAAAAAAAAGTGATTCTCTAACATTATGTTACTTCATGATCTCCAAATACTTCAGTATGTTTTTTCCAAAACATCTTAAATAATATACATCATACCTTCCACAATAGCTAAATCGCATGGCCGAACATTGGCAATACTATCAGGGGAAAACATAGCTTTTACCTGTTGGTTCTTCCTCAGTGACAATGATCTGTCCAGTCCAGGGTGCTGAGGGGCGGCCTAACAGAGATAAGTGTAAAAAATCAGAAACATTCACAAACACAGTTCAGCTCCATTGAGAAACTGATAAACGGTCCAGATTCATCACAAACGGGTTTGTTACTAGCTTACATATGTACCTTCCTAATGAGTCTTGAGGGTCCCTTGGACTGCAAGGAGATCCAACCAGTCCATTCTGAAGGAGATCAGCCCTGGGATTTCTTTGGGAGGAGTAATGCTAAAGCTGAAACTCCAGTACTTTGGACACCTCATGCGAAGAGTTGACTCATTGGAAAAGACTCTGATGCTGGGAGGGATTGGGGGCAGGAGGAGACGGGGATGACCAAGGATGAGATGGCTGGATGGCATCACGGACTCGATGGACATGAGTCTGAGTGAACTCCGGGAGATGGTGATGGACAGGGAGGCCTGGCCTGCTGTGATTCATGGGGTCGAAAAGAGTTGGACACGACTGAACGACTGAACTGAACTGAACTGAAATGAGTCTTACCAAGCGTGTGCATAGTATTTGGGGGCGAAGGGCACAGCCCTGGGAATCAAGCAACTCACAATCTGCAAGAGCCCAGAACTTGCCGGGACGGAGTCCATGTTTCTGGAATTGTACTCACACAAGCAAGGGGAACAGCCTGTGTCCATATACTCTTCAATGTGTATCTCCTGAACCACGTAGGCTCTCTCACCCTACTTAAGAGATAGCATATACCTGGGAGAAACCTTTTGAGAACAATGTAAGCCTGGCTGTTCTGTATCTGTCATATGAAGATGAAAGTGATGGTGGGCTTTGTTGATCATGCAGTGAAGCTCAACCAAAGGGATCTCTTTCCATTACTTTTAAAACTTACTTACAAAGGGAAGCATTTTTAATCCCGAGTAAATAAAATGAGTGACTCAGGCAGTACAGAGTCACAGAGGAAATTCATTTCTGTGATTATAGAAAGACATCAGAGAGAATGGTTCAACTCTTGCTTTAAACGAGGTACTTTCCACCAGAGTGTGTACAAAAACAGGAGGGTGAAATGCAAGATAACTTATTTTCAATTCCGGCAAATCTTATTTTCATTGAAATTTATAAAGGAGGAGTAAATGAAAATATGAGATGGAATTTAGAAAGATGGAGGGAAGCTGGATGAAAAGTGAAAAGTGAAAACGCAGGTGAAAAGTGACTGGAGAGCAATTGAGGAGCCTGATCAGGGAAAGTCTCCAGAGAGAAGGTGGCATCATTTTATTAGATTTTTTATTGATGCCACTGCTTGTACTTAAGGTCAAGAAAAGCTGTAAATGTGGTAAATGGCACAGACCAGTAGTCCTCAGCTGGGGTGATTTTGTGCCCCCAGGGACATTAGGTAACATCTGGAGATAATTTTGATCGTCACGATGGGGGTGAGGTGGTAAGAGTGCAGATTCTACAGACATCTAGTGGGTAGAGGCCAACGATGCTGCTAAGCATCTCACAATGCAGAGAACAGCCCCCACAACAAAGAGATACCTGGCCTAAAATGTCAGTAGAGCCAAGGTTGAGAAATCTGGCATAGACTGAAGTATGAAGGTCCAAAAATTCTTCACTGTCATTTTATGGTCCCTATGGTTAAGGATGCTATATTGGTTCCCATGAAACAAAAGCAGATCATAATTTACATACCACTATTTTGACATCGAGACTTGGAGGCTAACTATATGAAAAGATTGTTTTTGACTGCCTAATATGGAAACTCGAGTACTGATAGATCAGATATAATGTTGTAAATGTGATTTTCCTTTGATATCAAAAGCTCACAGTATTGCGATATTCATGCTATAAGGGATAAATTCAGCGTTAGGAAAATTACAATTTTAAGAAACTAAACCAGAAAGAAAAGTATATTTGACAAAAAAAAGTATATTTGAAGTGTTCTAATAAAATGAATAAAAATGCTCTTCAAGCTCCAGGTTTTCATATTTTCATTTCAAACACAATGCCTGGAACTCAGCTAAATAAGGCAAAGACTCTTAATAAAATAAACCCCTTAGTGAATAGATAAATTAAAAAACAGAAAAAGTTTTTGTTTTTGTTTTCTTCCCCCTGGCATTTTTCTGATCAGTAAAGGATTTCTTATTCTCTCTCCCTCTGGTGGACGAGGGAAGAATAACCTTGCAATGGGATCTACTGCAATCATTTTTAAAAGGTCATTCTGAAAAATGAGAAACACTTACTCTTCAGTCTAGCTTTCTCAGCTGGGTCCAGAGCTGCCACGGGCTCGGAGACTCGAGAGGGCAGGCCTATCCCAACTTTGTTCACAGCTCGAACTCGGAATATGTAAGAACGGCCTTCGATCAACCCAGTGACAGGGAAACGAGCAAATTTCACAGGAATGTCATTGCACTGAGACCAAGTGTCTGTGCCCACCTCACATCTAAGGGAGAGAGAGAGGACAAGAATATGAGAGGAAGGATGGCTAAGTAGATGGCGTCAGGGCTGCAAAGCCACCCCAGTGCTTCAGGGCTTCGCTGTATAAAACCTCCACCTGGAGCAGCCTGCAGCAGATACATAGCTGCAGGCACTCAGCTCCACTCAATTGCAACGGATCTACTCTAACAGGAAAGAAGCCTCAGAGCTTTCATGGAGACATGTACATCCTTCCACCTCTCTAAAAGCGGGCAGCTGAGGGGTCTCCTGTGCTAAGCAGAGGAGCTTTTCAGGGGGAAAAAAGAAGCAGGCAGGTATGCACAGTTTTTACATAGCAGAAGGGGGAGGACCCCCCAAACATCCCCCTCAGACAAGGTCTCCAGTTCTACCACTAGTGACTTCTTTCTTTATCGTTCTTATGCATTTTCTTTTAAAAATGGAACTGTGGTTAAGAAAGTTAACACCTTACAAGACACCTCTCTGTACTATAGTCTGGAAAGAGCTCACCGGTGGTCACTACACGCGGTGTGGGTGGAACAGCGAGATGGGCACTGTATTTTTTTTCTTATCAGATGAGACTGATGAGATGTAGGGAAATCCTTGGGCCTGGCAAGGGAAGGCTAAGTCCCTGGAACTTCTGATTTCTTACTGGGGGCCTTTACAGCAGCCGACGGCTGGGGAGAGAGGGGTCACATCCCAGGAGAAAAAGATGACAGTCCATATCATGCTTTCGGCCTGATCAAGAGAGTCTGAGGGGCCCAATGTGTGACCTCAGAATGCAGCAGTAAGTAACTCACTATTTTTTATGAGCAGAGCACTGCACTTTGAATTTTTATCACTTCCCCAACTCGGCTCTCTGTCCAAAGGGTATAATTGCCCGAAGGATTCTCAAGGGGGAGGAGGGTGCCAATGGCAGTGCAAAGGCAGTTGGAGTGGGGGCGGGGGTACATTATTTTCACTTCCTTGCCATCACCCTTCCATTCTTTGAGAGAAATGGACATTTTCTTCAATCTTATGTGAAATGGTATCAAATAAGGCTTCAGTCTGTGCCTTCCACTCCCTCCCCCTGAATTTTCCTTTGTAGGAATTCTGGAGCTGCTGTGAACTGGCCAGCGGGGGGAGCTAGAAGGCCTGGACAAGCAACAGACCCCCCTGCCTCCAGGAATTCCGCCAGGAAGCTCCCTCTTCCCCTGAGCAGATACTGTCTCGGTGACCAGTGGTCCTGGAACTCACTTCCAAACTCTCATGTGGGCAGAAAGGAAGGTGGGGAGCAGCTGCTCTGGAGACGTTCACAGCAAGAACCCAAACTTACCATTTCGCCGCTAGGACACAGTGATGGGTCAGCTACTTGCTTCCTATCTGTAATAATGGCACATACCTCTCAAAGAGAGGCTATGGGTTAATGGGGCAGGCACGTGAAGTGTTTAGGACAGTGCCATGCACACAGCAAATGCTTCATAAATATTCACCACATTATGGTTATTTTCATTATGGCTAAAGCAAGAAGAAAACAAGATGTACTGATTGTCTCTGGTCTTTCAATGATCAAAGTCTGAAAATTCTTTGTAAATCTACCAAAGACAATAATGCAGAAACTGTAAGGATGAAAAAGAACCTACCTAAAATTTCACAAGTCATCATTACTTAATGATGAAATAATGTGGAAGCATTTAGTATAGGTTAAATAGTGTATGTGACAGTTGCTCAGTTGTGCCCAACTCTTTGCAACCCCATGGACTATACAGTCCATGGAATTCTCCAGGCCAGAATACTGGAGTGGGTAGCCTATCCCTTCTCCAGGGGATCTTCCCCACCCAGGAATCGAACCAGGGTCTCCTGCATTGCAGGCGGATTCTTTACCAACTGAGCTACTAGGAAAGCCCTAAATAGTGTATAACTTATTATAAATATTTCTCTGGTTGGTTCTGAGCCCAGTAGGCATATACTTACTTATTTCTAGAAATATTAAGTTTAATCCAGCTTGGTACAAACCTGTTATACTACAGTGGCACAGGTTATGTGTTCCTAGTGGTTTTTACAGTCAGACTTTATTACTCAAAAATGGGAGAGAACTGGAGCAACTATTTGAAAAGAAACTAAGACAATAATGGTTTTAGGTCAATAATCTAAATTTGCTGTGTACATTGGCCAAGCTCCCTGGCTAATTCACATGTGGTGGTTTAGTTGCTAAGTAGTGTCCGCCTCTTTGTGACCCCCATGGACTGTAACCTGCCAAGCTCCTCTGTCTATGGGATTCTCCAGGCAAGAATACTGGAGTGGATTGCCATTTCCTTCTTCAAATTCATGTGTAAGGCCCATTTACTATAAATATAAAGCCTCTAAATTTTGGAGAATGTAAACAGCAACAATTTGTAGATAAAACATAGTTTAGTACTATAGATATTTATTTCTTTGTCAAGCTTGATTCTTGTGATGTAAATAAAATTTTGTTAGTGTCCCTAGAGTATTATCATTTAATATTCTTAAATTACTGACATACTAGGAACATGGACATTATGTGTGTAAAACACCAGCTATTTCATTTCCAAAGTAGCCTCTATCAGGTGTACAGATTCATAATATTCTTGTCAAATTAGCAACTTGGGCTGGTAGCAGAATTGAAGAATTATCTTTGAAATTGAGGTAAGCAGATAGTTAAGTATATACTCATACCAATCTCTTTGGAGACAGAGAGAAAAAGAAGGAGACAAGCCTGGTAAAGAAAACACTTCACCAAGAAACGGTGGGAGAGGGTTTTCCAGGTTGTGCAACGGTAAAGAATCCGCCTGCCGTTGCAGGGGACGTGGATTCGATCCCTGATCTGGGAAGATTCCACGTGCTCTGGAGCAACTAAGCCCATGCGCCCCAACTATTAAGCCTGTGCCCTAGAGCCTGGGAACTGGAACCACTGAAGCGTGCATGCCCTAGAGCCTGTGCTCCACAAGAGAAGCCGCAGCAATGAGAAGCCTACACACCTCAACTAGAGAGTAGCCCCTGCTTGCCACAACTAGAGAAAAGCCCACAGAGCAACGAAGACCCGGCACGATCAAAAAATAAGTAAATAAAATAAAAATTAAAATCAGTATATTAAAAAAAAAAAGAGCGAAAGAAATGGTGGGAGAAACCAAGCAGGCATGTCTATAACCAATCACTCTAACCAAAGTCATACTAGATACTAACTTATCAATAAAATATCCCAGAATTGGACTCCCTCCATCCACAGCCGGCTGCTTCCAGGTGATGATGATGTAATCCTTGTTAGCATCCAAGCACACCACGTCCAGGGGAGAGGCCGGGGCTCCTTCAATCTCTGCATCGGCATCTGGGGGGATACAGAAGGACCCCGTGAGCCCTCTCAGATGCATTCTGTTAGCCCCAAAAGCCAAGGTCATAGTGCAGACCTTTCTTACACATCACTGCAGTGGCTACTACGTTGGCCAAGTAGTTGTTTATTACTGTCGTTGCTGTTCAGGTGCTAAGTTGTGTCCAAATCTTTTGCAACCCCACACACCACAGACTATAGCCCACCTGGATTTTCTGTCCATGGGATTCCTCAGGCAAGAATACTGGAGTAGGTTGCCATTTCCTCCTTCCTGATCCAGGAATGGAACCCATGTCTCCTGCTTGGCAGGCAGATTCTCTACTACTGAGCCACCAGGGATCTCCATTTGGCCTCAGTAGAGCAATCATCAATTTTGTAATTTGCTTACCAAAATAACAATGTGTGCTTTTCGCCATCAGTACAAGGAACATTATGTCAGAAAGGGCTCTGAAAACGACCCATGACCTCAGCCTCATGGCCCTTGCCTGCCCAAAATATTCTAATAAAAAATAACTATGGAGACATCAGAGACTGCTCTCAGAAAAGTCTAATGTAAATTATGTTAGGATGTCTGTTCTTAACATAATTATTGTGCAGCGTTACTCAGAAACTATAAATGGCTCCAAGGGGGAGCAAACGGCCGCTTCTGTCACCTTCTGGATCCACAAGAGAAGAAGAACCAGGAAGTTTTGCCCATCCCTATGGTAGGACTACCATTTTGGAAGAGAAACAAAAACATTCATTTTAATTAAATGTTTGTTCCCAAACTGAAGATACTTGCGAAAGGAACTCTGATGCAATACCCACAACTGAGCTTAGTTTATCTGAGTTTAGCAAAAGTCCAGGACTATACAAGAAACAGAGTTCAGTGACTGCCCATGAAACAGGATCTGCTGACTGTGGGTCCCCTCAGCAGTGTGTGCACAGATAAACTAGTGACTTGGGGGTGTTTTTAGGTGGAAAGGAAGGGGAATAGCCATTTAATAGTCTTTTAAGTGAGAACGATTAAGATAATAGGCAGAATCCCTGGGGGAGGAGATCCACAGTTGCCAATTCCTGCTGACATCCGGTCAGCACTTTAATAGCTGGAATTAGTAGGAGAGGAGGCTGAGACTTGCAGGAGCCACTCACCCAGGGAAAGCACTCTTACTGACCTAATAAGAAACACTTTCTTTTCCAATGAGCTACACTTATGTAACTCTTGTAAGTCACCAAAATATTTGCTAACAGGGCTGAGATGTTTGTTTGTATGCTTCTGAATCGAATAGGTGTGTGTTATCTGTGAAGGGCTCACATGATTTTGGTTTTGAACATTCTGTTTCTTGCCCCATGAACTTGTGTGAGCTCATGAACCTGCAGGGTAATATGTCCTGTGTAAGTGCTATAGGAGAATTTAACTAAATCATCGTGCCTGAAACAATGCAGAATCCATGCATGCCACATGATGGCAAATGGGCATTTGGGGAGTGCAGGGGAGAAACATCTTTCCTTCCAGGCTTTCAGAGCACTGGATGCTGGGGAGAAGGTCAGCTGATGGTGAAGGTGGAGCTGAGCTGTGTGCATGCTCAGTTGCTCAGTCATGTCTGACTCTTTGCGACCCCATGGACTATATGGAACCCTCCAGGCTCCTCTGTCCATGGCATTTTTCAGACAAGAATACTGGAGTGGGTTTTCATTTCCTCCTCCAAGGGATCTTCCCGACCCAGGGATCAAAACTGTGTCTCTTGAGTCTCCTGCCTTGGCAGGTGGATTCTTTACCACTAAGCCACCTGGGAAGCCCCAGAGTGGAGCTAGCAGGAGGTAGAAAGGCTGACCTTAACAGGCCTAAGATTTGCTCAGCTGCAATGAAGGCAACTGGCAACCTCTAGTCATGCCCTCCCTTTTTTTTTTATTCTAAAGCAAAAGGCCCGTAGTGTAACAACTGGTAAACTTGGTGCTGATAGGTAAATTCATTGTGTGTAACAGAGCCTGGCAGACAGTAAGCATTTAGGAAGCCATTTCTCAGTATTTCTATAAAATTGCTTGGAATATGCCATTTGTAGTATGGATTTGAAAATCTTTCAAAACACATATTTTGTATAGCAGCTGCTGGAAGTCAAATCTGAAACTATTATGTTGCTTCACACTTGTGCTCTTGCCTTCGTCAGCTGCTGCAGGGCGCCTGGCCCACGGCACTCATCTGGTCAACGTCAATTCTCTTCTTAGCCTCTGCCCTTTCTTCTCCCAGTGCTCCAAATAGTCAAACTTTTTGTAGCTTTGATTGATTAGGCCAAAGATTAGCCCGTTCCTCTTTTATGTTTTGATCTCGGACATGACTGAAGTGACTTAGCAGTAGCACAGGCTTTTTAATAACTTTTTTCAAAATGTAAGTAATTCTATTGTTTATCTTTATTATAAAAGTAGTGCATGCTTAAAAAAATATGATAATAAAAATATATGTTAAAATCCCTCTTAATTCCATAACTCAGAGATTACTACTATTAATACATTGGCCTAAACTTTTCTGGATTTTTTTCTATATTTAAAAACTCAAAAGTGCTTGTTTTTCATAATCTAAATCAACTACATTTCAATTTTTTCAAGTGATTATTTTTTAAATAAAAGTGGGATTGGACTATATAGTTTCATGTAAACTGTTTTTTTAAATATATTTTCATATTAATTAGTATAAGTATACACCCTTAGGGGCTTCCCAGGTGGCACTAGTGGTAAAGAACTTATCTGCCCATGCAGGAGACATAAGAACCATGGGTTTAATCCCTGAGTTGGAAAGATCCCCTGGAGAAGGGTACGGCAACCCACTCCAGTCTTCTCTCCTGGAGAATCCCATGAATAGAAGAGCCGGGTAGGGCTCCAGTCCATAGGGTTGCAAAGAGTGGGACACGACTGAAGTGACTTAGCACTCACACACACACCATTAGCTTTCATTGTTGTGCAGTACATCCATTGTTTTTATGGACTATTTATTACACATTATTTTCAACTCTGATTGGTGGATACCTAGATTCCTTCCAGACTTTCCCCAAAACAAATATTCCTTTCTTAGTTTTGTCCACTAAAATTCTTAGAACTAGAACTGTTGAAAGTGCACACTGTTGATATATAGTGACAAAACGCCCTGAGAAAAGCTGAACCAATTTACACTCACCAACAACATGTTTATCCATCCATTCCTTCATCCTAATGGATTCTAAAAACCTTGTAAATTTTTTGAATGTGATAAATCAATTTTATTGCTTTATTAGCAAAAACTTTTTCATCCATTTATCTGTCAATTGTAATTCTTTTTTCATTATATTTATATCCCATCCTTCACCACTTTATCATCTTTCTCTGCTCCCCCCACCATGTATGTGTGGAAGGGTGGGGAGAATATATAGAAGTCTTGAAGAATACGTATTAAAATGATAATTTTGGATATCTCTGGATCATAGACTTATGATAGCTTTTCTTTTGTCCTTTTTTGCTTATTTACATTATATATTTTTTCAGAAAGAATATATAGTATCTATGTAATAAAACCCTGACCAAAAGTGTACATCTCTGAAATGTATTTCTGCTGACATATGGTGCTTTCTGCACTGATCATTTTGGTTCAGAAGCTATTTCCTAAGCAACAAAACACCAGAGCTCTAAAAAAAAAAAGCATGGAAATGGCTTCATGTAGCTCAAAGTTTAAAAAAAAAACAAACCATAAAATGTCACGTAAAACACTGGCAGTTTCTCAAAAATTAAACACAAATTTCACATATGACCCAGCAATTCCAGTGGTAGCTATCTAACCAAGAGAAATGAAAGCCCAGGTCAATGAATAAAAATAGAAATCTTCATAGCAGCATTATTCAGAGTAGTCAGAGAGCAGAAACAATCCAATTGTCTATCAACTGGTGAATAGACACACAAAACGCAGCATATCTAGTCAGCAATAAAAAGAAGCAAACTACCACCCTAAAGAACCTGAAAACATATGCTTGATGAAGAAAGACGAAAGTGAAAGATCACATATTCAGAAATGTTTAGAAAGAAAGTCTACAGTGACAGGGAGTAGATTAGTGGCTGCTTGGAGGCTAGTCTGGGAATGAATGTGGGGAAGGGACACAAGAAATATCTTGGGTGGGGCGGGGTGTGATGGGAATGTTCTAAAGCTGGATCGTAGATGGGGGGCTGGTGGTGCGCAGCTCTATAAATATTCCAAAAAGCACTGTCCACTTAGCATGGTTGACTCTTATGGTGTGTAATTACATCTCAACAAAGATTTTTTAAAAGAATCCAAAATATAGCATTTAAAATAAATTTACGAGGAAAATCATCTTCTAAAAGTTGCCTTCACAACTCGATTTCTGAGGCTCGTCTTTGCAATTTCATCTTTCCACGAATCTTCTCAATTCTCTCAACATCTGATACATTTTAGAATCTTCCCTCATTTTGTGGAATGAAGGCCAGCTTAATGATAAACTTCAATCCTTCCACCTGTCTGCAGTTAGCAATGTGAAATTTGGCCTCAACCTGCAAAGGACCATGACCCTGGCATGGCCACTGAGAAATGTTGTTGAGGAGACCCTGTGTCTGAGCTCCTAGGAAAAGAGCACAGAGGGACTCCTCAAGGCATAACTCAGTGCTTTCTGAGTCACCAGAGAGACTCTAGTTCAGGTAAGACACTTGAGAGTGGAGGCAAAGACTCTGTTTGCTTATTCAGTTCTCATCTGGCCAGGACTATCAAGGTGGTTAAATAAATATACTTGCTGATAACTTCCAGTGTGTCCATTTTCACTGCAAATGACCCAGAAGGCTACCCCCTTTCTCCCCTCACAAGATCTGACTTTTCCCAAAATACGCGGTTTTCAGTTGGTAGAGATATTCATGTATCTTTATCAGTTGCTGATCTGAGGCAGAATCCAGTGATCATTTATTACTGCTGAGTACTGCTGTGGTGTAGACTGCTGACCGTCCCTAGTGTCCACTCCTCCTGTTGCCTTTTGGTACTGGAACCCTTGAGCTTCCACGGGTAACATGCTGTCCAGCTGGAAATTCATCACCCCAGCTCCCAACACACATGGAGATGTGTTCACCAAGAAGAAGTGCTGTGTGCATCTCTGCATCTCCCCTCTCACAGGCTGGCCTGGGAGCATGGGGCAGCACACAGGGGTAGCCGAGCAGCAACACAGATGGGACCATGGGCTCTGAACTAGTGCTTTGAGCAGGACCATCTGGACCATTCTTCTACACTGATGGACAAAGGACAGAAATAAACTTCTTGTTTTCAAGTTCCATTCAGCCAAGTTCCCTGACTAAAATCCTGGGTTAGCCACCAGAAGACCTGCATCTTAGTACCACTTCTGTTTCTAAATAACTGAGATTTCCGCATGCATGCTAAGTCGCTTCAGTCGTGTCTGACTCTTTGCAACCCCATGGACTGTAGCCCACCAGGCTCCTCCGTCCATGGGATTCTCCAAGCAAGAGTACTGGAGTGGGTTGCCATTCCCTTCTCGACCTTCAATCGAACCTGTGATTGAACCCAGGGATCGAACCTGCATCACTTACTTCTCCTGCATTGGCAGGCAGGTTCTTTACCACTAGTGCCACCCACGAAGCCCGTGAGGCTTTTGGGAAATCAATTTACTTTGCTGAGCTTTAGTCTCTGCATCTTAAAATAAAGGGGAATCCTAACATTTTGTGAGCCTTAGACTTCTTTGGAAAACTGGTAAAGTGGAAAGAATAAAGGTCCCGTCTTCAGAATAATGCTTTTAAATACATAAATAAAATACATGAGCTTACCAAAGAAACCAATTATACTGAAGTACAGTTTTAATCACAGACCCCTCTGGAGTCTGTGGATCCCAGTTAAGGACACCTGGATGGTCTCTAAAGTCCACCATCATCAAAATGCCTAGATATTCATGATTCTATTTAGTGTCAGGGATTAAAAAAAAATTAGCAAGTCTACCCATATTGTTTATATAGTTATTCTCTGTAAATTGTGATGTTTTGACATCTTAAAAACAAACCTTTCTGGTTGGGGAGAGATTACCTGCCTCATCTTCTGGAGCTAGCCAACTCTAACTTGTCCAGGGCTGACCTCCTTCATCCAGCCATGTACCCCAGGAGGAAATATTCCTCTGACTTAACATCTCAGCACCAGGCACCAGACAACTAGGCACGATCCCTATGGCTTAGGGTCCACTGAAACTGTTCACCCTAGCTGATCCTGAATTGTTTATCCCACCCCGCCTTGCCTTTTCCACAGGAAATCCAGTGAAGACTGCGGTTCGAGCTCTCCTGTCTGACCCTTCTGCCTCCTGAGCAAGCAACGTGGCTGCCTCCCCGTGTGGCCCGGTGTGGTGCTCCAGGACCTGTGAGTGTAATACACTCTATTTTCCTGAGTCCCTCCTCTGTCTACTCGTGTGGCCACACCTGACTGATAGCCACATAAAAGAAAACAGAGCACTTCCCTTGTGGCCAGGACATGTTCATGGTCTTCCAAGTGTGCTCAGATCTCACGTAGCAAGAACATTTCCACTTGTACATACCCTACCCGTTCAAGACACTGCTGAGAAAAGAAAGACTCTTAAAATCAACAATGATAACTTGTCTTAAAGATTCGGTTGTAGCATTTTGCTTCCTAGTTCATTAAAGCTATAAGAGAAGGCCTGGAATGAAATAGTAAGTTAGCTCTCCAAAACAGGTCAAGAGTGAATCCCCATTGCTATTTTATTGTTCCTTCTTTAAACTGAGAAGACTCTTCGTTCACATCATGAGGACGTAGCCTCTCAAGCACCTGCAGAAGACTACGCTGGTGGCTCGCTGAAGAAGAGGAAGGTACTGACACTAGGCATGGCAGCGCAGTCTGGAAACCGGTCACCTTCAGGCTGGTGCTTTTACGGTTAACCTTTTCACATCCATTCTAATGTTACCAGATGCTAACATCCCTGTGCTACATTATCTGGGAGAATTTTTAAATTTTTTTGGCCACACCATGTGGCTTGCGGGATCATAGCTCTCGGACCAAGGATTGAACCCTGGCACCCCAGCAGTGGAAGCGCCGAGTCCTGAACACTGGACCACCAGGGAGGTCCCGGGAGGAATTTTCAAACAGCTCTTTCATCGTTACCCAAAATATGTTTGGATAGATTGATACGGACTCAGTGTTTTAAATATTCTCAGATGTTCTGCTTTTTGGCAGGCCTTACCTCGAACAAAGACGTAAGCACTGTACTGTTCATAATATTCTCCCATTCGCGCACGAATTGTGTAGAGACCTTCGTCTTCCTTGTTGAGATGAGAAAATGTTAATGTTGCCCGATCTCCACTCCAATGTGTTTGCACCCATTTTGATGGAGAAACAGGTGCCCCTGGGGGGAAAAATGTAAGCAAATTTACTGACTTCATTCTCCATTACTATCTTCTTCCTCCCTCCCCGCAACTCGCCCCTCTCCCCATCTCTCTCTCTCTTTCCTCTTCTTCTATATTGAAAGCTATCTATTAGAGGAAGTCTGTAGGGCTTTGAGTCATTGTGTCATATTTATATTGGCTAAAATGCTAGACCAGAAGTGAAGGAACCACGGCCAGATATATCATCTGGAAAACCCAGTGCAAAATGAAACTGCAAGGCTCCTGGCTCAAAAAGCAGAAGAAAAAAATACAGTTAAGGAACTAAAATATAAAACTTTTTCCTCTAAAGCTAGTTTATTATCTATAAAACATAATAGGGTAATACAAATTGCAAGAAAATAATTATTTTCATGCCATAATTCTTACATACAAAACAATACTTTATTTTGTAATATGTTGATTGATAATACAGAATTTTTGACTTGTTTTTTTGCAACCTCAGTTACTAGGCCATCAAATTTATACTTTTAGCAACTTTATTTTAAATTAATAAAATTGAAAGTAACATCATTCAATCTTTGCAAATGCAAAGTCACAAATAAGTTTTGATTTATTTTATTTTGAGAAAGATCTTTCTGCTGATGCAACTATTAATGCTGCTGTTAAGAGTGCTATATAGTTACAGTATTATACAGTTTTATACTATATACAATTACATAGTTATGGTTATAAAATTAACATTAGGTTAATCCTCTGATAAACTATTTTAAAATATAAATTTTTGTACTCTAGAGCTGGCAATTCTTTTTTTTTTTTAATTTTTATTTTTACTTTATTTTACTTTACAATACTGTATTGGTTTTGCCATACATTGACATGAATCCACCACGGGTGTACATGCGTTCCCAAACATGAACCCCCCTCCCACCTCCCTCCCCATAACATCTCTTAGAGCTGGCAATTCTCGAGGAACAATTTTTTCTAAAAAGATCTATCTCCTTATACAAATAGTTTCATGTAAGTCTAAATTTAATTTTAAATATATGTCCTGTAACATGTGATGATTTTATGATTTGTGTATAATTTAAATGCCTATTTATACATTTTCTTACTGTACCTTCAATTATGAGAAAAATTACTTAGAAAAATCTTTCTTGTTAATAACTGCTTCATCCAAAGTTTTGTATGGAAATAGTGTTCGTTTTCACTGAATGTGGCAATCTTTAAATTTAATTTTTATTTCCAAGCCTGTGGATATTTGCTTTGCAATGTTGTAGCAGTTTTCATAAACAGAGTCCAAACTCAGAAGAATTCTAACAACTGCCTTATGTGCCTTACTGCAATGTCTGTATACATGCTTCTATTTTGTAATGTTTCATAGACAGAGTTTACTGTGTGATTGTTCCTGTCATGGTGCTTAGGCCAGGAAGTTCATGTTTGTGCAGACACCACACAGACGGGTCCTGGAGATGGACAGGGGATCTGGGCTCCCACTGGGGGCTTCCAGGCTGCATCTGGTGGGGTCTCTCCTCTCCTCTAGGGCCACGTTCAGCAGCACGGCTGCAGCTACCACTGCAGCTACTACTGGCTTCACTCGGGCTCAGGTCCTGGTCCTAGCCATCGCTTCACGATGGCCCAGCCTGCCCGGTGCCCACACGGACACTGAAGTTTAGGCCAGCTGCGTGGTGAGCATGCTGACTACCACCCACAGTGCCTGGGAACCAACAGGACTTCACTGTATTTCACTTTATCTTACCAAATAAAATTAACTTACAAAATGAATATATATCCAACTTGTAAAATGAAAATACATTTTTTGTAATCCTTTCCCTGTATTACACGGTGATAAGAAATTATGATCTCCACAAACATGTTATAAAAGTTCTGCTACTCTAAAATATGTGTAAAAACTTTTGTAACACCCAGTATGTTATGTCCTCTACTATCTAGTTTCTGCCAGTTCTGGTAAACAGAACTGCAATCTACAGACATTCATGCTTTGGGACCAAGTCCAGTCTGTGACCTTCTGTGAATATGAGCCTCAGTGAGAATTCATCATTAAGGCTCACCATTTCGGTACCACTGGATCTCTGGCTGGAAATGTTTAATTTCGGGGGTGATAACTACACGGCAGCCCAGACTCATTGTCTCGCCTTCTCTCCCGAAAGACACTTCAAATTTGTCATCAAAGTGGATCTCAAACCTGGATGCATAACCGTAAGGGGTCACAGCAACTGCGTACAACAGAAACAAACATCAGTAATTTATTTTTTCTCATCAAAGAGACATAAGCATTTTAATGAGCACAGGCCGAAAGCAATCACAACAAATCTATCAGATGATTTATAAATCACAGTTTCAAATTTTCCAGCTATTTTATCTCAATATAAATCAAATGACAAGAGAAGGACTTGATTTTGGATGTGATCCTCCTCATTCCCACCCAGCACCCCTTCTCGTGCATGGGATTGATACCAATGATTACAACTGAGCATATTAATATTAGGAGCCATTCCATGAAGTATGGAGAGACATCAAGGCAATTAGTTAGGTGAAAAACTGACCGATGAGTCAATATTTCCAAAACCATTTTCAAAATGACCACTTATTTTTTAATGTTTGGAAAATAAAAATTTGGGGCTTGACTACCATTTCCAGTCTGAACAGTGTCAGCGTCTAATTACTGAAGAACCATAAGGGTTTTACTTTTATTGCTTCCCATGAAAAGTTCTGATGCAGATGACATGATTGAAGTTCACAAATTTATAAATTATTATGGATCAGAATACTAACAATTTGTTATTAAACCACACTTAGAGCTCATTTTACATTGCATTTTGTAAATTAATGTATGCATTTATTCATTCATCATCAAATACTACTCTGCATCAAGTTCTAGTGTCCAAAGATAAAAGGCCCAGCCTAGCCTTCAAGTGGTTAATGGGTCAGTGGGAGCAAACAGTGAACAATTAGTGTCCAGTGAGTAGATGCCCTTACAGAGGTGTCACAGCCTCACCCGGACACATAACCTAAGTAGGTGGGGGCTGGGGTACAGTGGGGGGCCGACAGAGACTTCTGAAGGAGATGATGCTACACTGGATATAGAAAGATGAATAAGACTGCCCTGATACAGTCCAGATTCTATTTATGTGTGTGTGGTTAAGTCACACTGCAGGTTTGTATAATGATTTTTCTCAGCTTAAGGAAGAAAGACTTAAAAGCATTTGTCATTTTTAGCCCATCACATCCAGGCTTTTATAAAACCAGAATAAAGCAATTATAAGCAGAAGGAGAATACAGTAGCCAAAGAATCTAAAAAAATAAAACTAACTACCGGTATTATGTACATGTGCTAAATCACTTCAGTCATGTCCGATTCTTCGCAACCCTATGGACTATAGCTTGCCAGGCTCCTCTGTCCATTGGATTCTCTGGGCAAAAATACTGTAGTGCGTTGCCATGCCCTCCTCCAAGGGATCTTCCCCCACCCAGGGATTGAACCCACATCTCTTATGTCTCCTGCACTGACAGGCAGGTTCTTTACCACTAGTGCCACTTGGGAAACCCATTACATACATACTATCACATATTATAGTATAGACTACGCATTTATTTTGGGCTTCCCAGGTGGCGCTAGTGATAAAGAATCCATCTGCCAGTGCAGGAGATGGAAGAGACATGAGTTCCATCCCCAGGTCAGGAAGATCCCCTAGAGGAAGGCATGGCAACCGACTCCAGTATTCTTGCCCAGAGAATCCCATGGACAGAGGAGCCTGGTGGGCTATAGTCCATGGGTCACAAAGAGTCGGACAGAACTGAAACGACTTAGTATACCTGCATTTATTTCAGTGTTATGGAATAGCTTATTATACAGTATTGTACAGAGATGACACAGCAAAAATATTTTCAGACTTACAGCTGAGGGGGTAGGTGGATGCTCCCGAATGGAAGCGAGTGTCATCAAACTCTCCCTTGTATCCTAGAAAAGAAAGCAGCAATTCTTGACAACTGCTTCTTGACCTGTTTATATGTTAGCAGTGAGAATAAGTTTTTTTTAAAATACACTATGAATGAAACAAGTCCAGCAAACCTACTCTTTACCACAACGGAAGCATACGCTGAAACTTCTCCTTTGGCATTCATCGCCGAGGCCCGGTACTGAGCCGTGTCTTCAAAATCACACCTGAAAGAAGGGATGGGATGAGTGCCTGGTGCAGTGACACTCCTGGTACAGTTATCTCTCAGTGTCTGCAGGGGACTGGTTCCAGGACCCCCGTGGATAACAAAATCCAAGGAGGCTCAAGTCCCTTAAGTTAGTGGTCCTCAACCTTTTTGGCACCAGGGACCAGTTTCATGGAAGACAATTCTTCCAGGGACGGAGCACAGGCAGAGGCAGGGGGCTATTGGTCCAGGCAGCAATGGAAGCGATGGGGAGCGGCAGATGAAGCTTAGTTCACTTGCCCACTGCTCACCTCCTGCTGTGCCACCCCGATTCTAACAACCGTGGAACGGGACAGGTACTGGTCCTCAGCTGGGGGATTGGGGACCCCTGTTTTAGGTAAAATGGAGTAGTATGCTGAGGCCTTGGTACCCACGGGTTCCGTCTCAACAGATAAGGCTGGCTGATGTAACTCCTGACTGTTTTGTCAAGAATCTCTTTGCTAACACAACACATAGCACGTCATCGGTTAACACACCGCTCTTTGGGACTCTTGACAAAGCTACACTTTCTAATCAAGTTCCCTGCGGGATTTTACACAGGGGATCTACGTACCAACAGCTATAGTCTACTATGACCCTAGCTTGAGTTAATTTAAAATGTCCAAAAATAAAAGCCAACAAAGTGTTGGGTATATAGAGCATGAACAGTGTGATGAAAAATTGGTTTAAAGTTGTATCTGGTCAGAAAATGTCTGGTCATGTACCTCTGTAGCAGGTAAGACCTGGAGGGGCCTCCCTCAGGATGAGTTTCAGTCTGGCTGTAATAGTGTGATGGAGAGACAAAGAAACAGCCTCTCCTTATAGATCCCCAAACGGATTCAGGTTTGTCTAATGTGTGGTTCTGTTTTAGCCTCAAAGTACAAACAAGTTATCTGTCCCTCAATTCTTAATGTTCAGGCCCACAACACAATACAAGAAGCGCCATTCAGAAGTTCCTCTAAGTTATGATGCAGACACAGGGATGTCTTGGGAGACCTGGGTTCGATCCCTGGGTTGGGAAGATCCCCTTGGAGAAGGGAACGGCTACCCACTCCAGTATTCTGGCCTGGAGAATTCCATGGACAGAGAGGCCTGGAGGGCTACAGTCCATGGGGTAGCAAAGAGTCAACTCAACTGAGTGACTTTCACTTTCACTTTAGAGAGAAAAGGCTCTCATGCAAAGATGAACAGGCTAAAATTTCAATGCAAGCTGTTTTATCATTGCCAGGGTTCGTGTTCTTCACTGTTCTTCTTTAGTTTCATTGATGACATTTTAGTTCTTGTTGAAATTTTACAGACATAAATAGAATCCCAGGTGGGTCAATATGATTGCTTCTTCCATAGATATTTAATTATAAAGCAACTACACAGCTCGCTGCCGACTTGGATGAATCACCAACTGACAGAATGGATGGGTCTTTATGAAGAGGTCCCTGCTTGGTGATAATCCCAGGGTCTCAGGGTTCTGCTTGAAGCCAAGTATGACCTGTGCCAACCTCTCTGATCTGAGAAAGCTATGTATCTCCTGAGATTAGAATGACTTAAATTCTACTTTGACTTTGCAGCATGTCATCGTTTTATTTGAACTGGAAATGCTGGGAGCTTGTGTAACTTCTTCATCCACATTAGTAGGCTTGGATTTCAAAACCATGTTAGGAGACATGATGCACCTTTGAAGACCTAGAAACTTTGATGTGGATTCTGCTTTAAAATTTTTGCTGTTGATTTGCTTTAAAAAATATCTCAATGTCAGACCCTGCATCCATCTATAGGTTGACAGAATGGGCACATAGTTTCCACACAGTTTCTGGTGAGCTGAAGGAAAAAACAACTTTTCTAGGTCCAGCTTACATTCAGTGTCACCCACCTCAAACTTCATTGGTCTATACTGATTAAAGGTAAATGTGTATAATGCTGGTGCGATTTGGGACTCTGAGAAGGCAGCTGAATATAAATGCCTATTTTGTAACTGATTTTTCTTGCTAATACCTGAGAAGAACTCTAAAGTACATAAAAGGATTGTTTAGTTGCTCAGTCGTGTCTGATTCTTTGCAGCCCCATAGATCTATGTAGCCCCTCAGACCCTTCTGTCTATGGGATTTTCTCAGCAAGAATACTGGAGAGGATTGCCATTTCCTCCTAACGTAGGGATCGTACTTGAGTCATCTGCACTGGCAGGCGGAGTCTTTAACACTGAGCCCCTGGGAAGCCCATACAAAAGTTTAAATAGATATAAATGAATTTTTCCTCATCATCTTTGACTAAATTCAAAAGATCACTTTGGGCAGTAACATGGGCTTGGTAAGAATGTCATGATTATCACTCATAGGTGTGCACCAAGAGAAGCAATACTTGGGACTGTCCCCATCCTGATTCCACCGCGTAGGGAGGAAGAGGGGAGAACCCCCCGCCAAGCAATTGTCGGCAACACACACAGACCGTGATGTTTCTTACGCGTTTATCTCCAGAGTGTGCACTCCATATCGGCTTTCGATGACATACTTTCCAGGATGTGCCTGGACATTTATTGGCACCTGGTTTTTATACCTATGAGACAATGGAAACGAGGTGAAGTAAGTTGAGGTATAAACAGCTTCATGATTAACACACACACAATTGTTCTTCTTGAAAAAACATCTGTAGACATAGCACAGAGGTCAATAGCAGAGTCTGCTCAATAAATGCAAATAAAATTCATTACAAGTATCATAAACTTTCTTGATGAATGTGCTTCCCTCCTCCATTACAAAAACTACACTCAAGAAGTTGGCCATTCCCAACCTTGTGTTTGAATCTTGCATACATAATTTTGAGTGGAAAGAGCCAGATACAAAAGAGCATAATGATTGTTTTTACGTAAAGTACAAAACAAGAAAAGATCAATTAATGCTGCTAGAAGTCAGGGCAAGGGGCAGGGATGAAGGCGGTCCCTTGGGTGTTGATAATGTTTGGTTTCTTGATTTTGGTGCTTGTTACCTGGGTGTAGGTGGTCTACAAAAATTAATCAAAGGTCTACATTTATATGCCATACCACACTATTTTGTGTACATATTATACTTCAATAGATGAACTTGAAAATAAAAAGAAAGACAACCATTGTTGACACAACAGAGAGGAAGGCTTTGAGTGGGTTTTTTGTTGGCTGTCTGTGTAGGATGAAAGCAAAACATCCTTCCCACTGACATTCCTGCACATTGTTCAAAACCTTGTCATTGCATGGAAAGCTCATTATATTTGTTTTATTCTGTCATGAGCAAACATAGCTCTCAGCTTGGAAGAACTTAGAATATCAGTCATGAAAGAAAACTACTGATAAATAGAACCTTAAAAGAGTCCCTTTTGCTGACTGCCGATTCCTGGCGAAGCCGCTCAGTGTTGAGAGGCAGGGGCTCCCTGGAGGGGCCGCTCCTGAGACACTGGCCCCTGAGTCTGCACCTTGACTCATCACCACATCCTCATGTTCTCAGTGCGTGCTCAGTCATTCAGTTGTGTCCAGCTCTTTGCAACCCCATTGACTGTAGCCAGCCAGATTCCTCTGTCCATGGGATTCTCCAGGCAAGAATACTGGAGTAGGTTGCCATTTCCTACTCCAGGGGAGCTTCCCCACCCAGAGATCGGACCCAAGTCTCCTGCAGCTCCTGCACTGGCAGGAGGATTCTTTACTGTCTGAGCCACCAGAGAAGCCTCATGTTCTCAGTAGCCAGTAGCGATGGTGCTGGACCTAGCTTTTCTGCGTAAGCCATTTTCTGCCCAAAAGGGGAGCTAAATTTCATGTGTTTCCTTTTCAGACATTCCACTTCCTGTGCGTAGTTATCACAAATAATGCTAATAACCATAACAGAGTATTTACTGAGAGTCGGGAAAGGCTCTAAGTACTTTCTGTCTAGATTAGTAAATTCAGTCCTCACAACAACCACATAAGGTTGCACTACTTTTTAAAGAATATAAATATATTTTTTATTTGGCTGTGCTGGCTCTTAGTTGCAGCATACAGTATCTTTAGCTATGGCTCACGAGGTCTAGGTCTAGCTCCCCAACCAGGGATTGAACCTGGGCCCCGTGCACTGGGAGCTCAGAGTCCCAGCCATTGGACCACCAGGGAATTCCCAGTGCTACTACTTTTAACATCATTCTCCAGATGAAAAAACTCAGGCACAGAATGGTTAAGTAGCCTGCCCCAGCTTTAACAGCTAAAACAGCAGAGCTGAGATCTGAACCAAGGAGGTCTGGCTCCTGACAACATGGGATGCTTCCATTTTCCAACTGTTTTCTATTTGTTGTTACTGTTTAGTCGCTAAGTCATGTCCAACTCTTTGCCACCGCAGGGACTGTAGCCCACCAGGTTCCTCTGTCCATGGGATTTTCCAGGTAAGAATACTGGAGTGTGTTGCCATTAACTTCTCCAGGGGATTGTCCCAACCCAGGGATCAAACTCACGTCTCCTGCTTAGCAGGTGGATTCTTTACCACTGAGCCAACGGGGAAGCCCCATTCTCTATTTAGCTGCATTTTATTTCTTCAGATTTTTGGACATGGTTATAAGCAGATTTGGGAGCAAGGAAAGCTATAGAAAGGGAAAGAGAAAGGAAATAATCTTCAGCCAGTTCTTTCCTCTCCCCAGCTTGTGTAAACACACACACACACACACACACACACACTCACACTCACGCCCTATGTCCCTAAAACGCACCCTTTCTACACTTTAAAAAATACACCATTCTCCACCTAGCAAAATTACAACTCATCCTTCAAGGCTCTGATCAAATGCCACTTCAATAATCTCCGCCCTGGAATTCCACACATCATTCCCTCCTCTTCACATCAGTGTTACTTGGTTCAAATGGGAAGGTATAACATTAATCAAATTATGGTTGGGTAAGTGTCACTTCTGCTAAACCATGAGTGCCTTGAAGATGGGGATTCTGTCTGATCCGTATTGATTTCTATTCCCACTCTCAAGGAAGCAGCCATCCCAGGAAAATATTAGGCAGTGTTTATTAAATTGGACTGAACAGAGTCATTGGGTAACATCATAAATTCAATTGTGCTTCTTGAATTTTGGCAAAAGAACAGAGTTCTGACAAATCCATCCTTCATGATATGGATAATTTAAAATTAGTGCAGATGAAGAAGGTATGCTGAGGCTGTTTGTCTTGGTTTCCTTGGATGTGAAACAGGAGGGTGGATTTGGAATCGCAGCTGTGTAGCAGGTGTACGGGCACAGCCTTCTGCCCCTCCCTTGGGAATCATTCCTAGCTGTTTCTGACAGTCCACAAACGGCCTCAGGCAGCTGGCCCTCCACAGGGCTCCAGGCGGACAGGACTGTTTGATCAGAGATGGGCTGTAAAAAGCAATCTGCTGGCTGCTCTTAATTTGGAACATTCCTAGTTTGGATGAATGACAGGGTCCAACACATTAATCATGAACATGTTCTCCTGACTGAATCGGTTTAGGTCATTTCACAGTCGACTCAGAAGCTTCGTTTTGCTCAGTTTTCTTTGTGCTGGGGTATTTTCAGTATTTCTTCCCAACATAAGAAGATATAAAAAACACACCAAAGGTATGTGGCTGGTGCTACTTGACCAAACAACTGAGTGACACTTGATCTGGCTTCTGACCAAAAATGATGTTCATATTTCCGTAAAGTTTAAATTAAAATAGCATTTGCAGCTCTTAGGCTTGCTTTACCTTCCTTGTCCTTCAGTCCAGCAGTCCCCAACCTTTTCAGCACCTGGGAACGGTTTCATGGAAGAAAATTTTTCCACAAACCAGGGGGTGGGGGATGGTTTCAGGATGATTCAAGCACAGTACATTTATTGTTCACTTTATTTCTGTTATTATTACATCAGCACCACCTCAGATCATCAGACTCTAGATCCCAGAGTCTGGGGACCACTATTCCAGTCCTGTGTGACTTAGTATCTCAATGCCTTTCCCTCAGTTTTCTAATGTGACCGCTTGAAATAGATTTCTCTCGTGCTCTCTCTCTCTCTCACACACACACACACACACATTTTCTCTCCACTGGGACTCTATATGTCAGTGTAAGAAGTGCCTGTTTTAAAGCAGCACACAAGGATTAAATGAGGAAGCTATTCAAGTCTGTTCTCCAAGGAATTCACCTTGCGAGGCACTCAGGTTCAGAGCCACTTGTGATTGACTGTCTTCAGTATCAAATCAGAGCAGAGAAGGAGAATTTGAGGCCTGCTCTGTGTACACTTCACAGCTTGTTATTTCTGGAAAGTGAAATTCCAAACTGGCCACTCATCGGCTAATTTTAGAGAGTAATCTATACCCTGGGACTATTTATCAGGTTTCTGAAATTCTTGTGAGTATTTAGATGTACACCCTTTTCCACATCATTTTCATGTGAAGTGTATGAACGACTAGTTAATGAACTTCTGTTACACATTACTTCTAGAATAATATTCTTCATATATGTATGTAAAACATACACTTAATTTCCCCAAACAAATGTCTGTCTGGATACTAGGCTGAATTTGATAACAAGGGGTTACAGTGAAAGCTCTTTGGCAGTGTAAAATGTGGTCAAACAAAAGGACTTCACTCTAACTTTTCTTTGTCAGCAAATAATGCTGCCAAGATGATCTCTATCACGTTGAATCCCCTTCCCGCAAAAGCGTGGTTAGAATGCAACCCTATTGTTTTGAACAAACAGCCATTACTCACTTTAAAAACCAATTAGCTGAGAGCTAACTCTTCTATTAGCATAGAATTTGGATTGTAAATAAGAAAAATCTAAAATAAAATCCCAAACCTTTATACTTCAAAAGTAATTATAAATAATTTTTAATATTTTAAATGCAGGTTGTTTTCCTACAATAATATGGCAGTAATTGCTAAATTTAAATACATTGCAAATAACTCTAATCTTATAAAAAATTCATGTGTTAATTCTACTATGGAATTTATGAATTCTCATAATTTGCAAAAATAAAATAAGACTTTTCCAAATCTCCAGACTCTTCTTAAAATACATTTCTCATACTATCTTATCCCTAGGTTTTGAACTATGATCATGTTCAATGACAAGTTTCTTTAAGTGTCTGTCTTCACACTATCCCTGAAGTGGCAATGACTTCAGGGATAATGTGAGGAATTTCAAATATGTCTTTTAAGTGTCTTGCCTGAGGATCTAACCCAGGTGCTAAGTTGCTCCAGTCACATTCGACTCTGCAACCCTATGGACTGTAGCCCAGGATCCACATATAAATCCGAAAACAAGGACACTGAGTGTGTGAACACATGAGCGTTACGTGATAATAACAATATATTGTTCCAGGAGTTGGCGTGAGGCTCCCTGCAGATTATATAATCCCAATTTCCACTGACAAAAATCAATCTAGGCTTTGGGATCAAAATGCAATTAAATCTGGCTCTCTAAAAAAAGAGGCGGTACAACTAATTTAATTCTCTTTCTTTTAAAGAGAACTTTTCTCCCCTATTTCATATAGCTTCTTACAATCTGACCAGGCAATGCGAGCATATGATCCAAGAATCAGAAAATATAGGGGTGCCCAGGGAACATTCTCTTTTCTCACACCTGTCTGCCTTCTGCCCAGCTTCTCCCCACAGCTAACTGTTCTCCTTAGGTTTTATATGTCCATTCAGAGCTTCTTTATGCAATAATAAAGATACAAGCATAAATGCTTTTCCTCCCCCCTTTACAACAGTATACTGCCTATAAACAAGTTATTATATAAATGTAACCTATTAAATTAAACAACTGGTTTTTCACCACATATATATTTCTCCTTCTCTGTTGGCTAGCCCTCCTTCTGGATGGCCAGCTTCACTGCTGTGTCTTTTGCAACTAACTTTTCTCCTGCACCCAGGGCCCACAGGCTTCCTTCTGCTCTGAAGGTGAACTGGGAATAGGGCAGTGCTGCTCAGCATCTCTGCACCTGGCTGTGATGAGTGATGGTGATGAGTGATGGGCCCGCCTGTCAGTAAGCGCTCTCCAGGTACGCTCTAGACTCCATCCAGATTTAGTCAGTATGCAGGGGCTGGCTGAAGGGCAGCTGCAGCATGTTGATATCATTTGTTCAGCCTCAGGGATTTCCATAGCCTGAGGGTGCCAGTGGAAACCTGGAACTGAACGTTCCTTGGAAAGGAGTCTTAGGGAGTCAGACCCAGGGCACACATGACTTGGAAAGATGTGGCTTAGGACCTAAAGGCTCAAGTGGAGACAGCACAACTGCCCTCAGCAGCATTGGAAACTTGTTTCTGTACTTGACCTTCTTCTATTCAGGAAGGTCATTCTCAATGGTTTCTCTCATACTTGTACTCAGAGTCAGGCCCAGGAGGTGGCAGCTCGGTACCAAAGAGACATCAAGGCCAGCAAATTAATTACCAACATCTTGGTTCTCGCTTGAGTTGTGGGTTCTCTGTTCATTGAGGGGGAGGATGCTCAATGAAGATTGTGTAATCTGGACTAGCAGCTTGCAAAGTAAATTAGAGCTTCATTCAATGGTTATTTTTTAAAAGGCAACATACCCAGGAAGGTATTAATATATTAATCCCCCATGAAATTTACTCTCAGAGGTGGATTTACCTTAAAACTAGAGAAGTTGAAGTTGCAGGATCTCTCATCAGCACAGGTCCCCTTATGGACTAATGCATGTGACTAACTTTATAACCTTTTTTTTATAAAGGATGCTCCTCAAATTGTATAACCCTCCTGCCCCACAAAACCTGACCTTAGCTATTGCCAGAGCCAGTTCTTAGCTATCTACTAGCTGATTGTCTAAATTTCAGCTTTATCCAGGGGCAAACCTTGCTCGCTAAAGGAAGGTGAACTATTTTCTTAGTGGTCCACTGATTCTTTTGTTTTCATATTTACTTCACACTTGACTTGTAAGGCAACAGGGCTTTGTGTGAAGTGCTCTGATTCGTCCCTCCTGGAAGTTTCTGAACAGAATTGATTTGGGTTCTCCGAAGTCTTGTCCCAGTCAACGAACAGCCTTCCAGAGACAAATCTTGTCTCTGTGCTTTTGTCTTTGATTAAAATGAGCCCTGATGCCATAAAATTCACATGTTAAGGAAATAAATATTTCAAAGCCAAACATGAAAGATTTGAGGGATTAATCATACTCCCAGCCCCATTAGTGAGGATAACTAAAAACTGACAGTATTTCTATTTTTAAATTTGACTGGAATTTTAAGAGTTGCCAAGTTTAGTCATCTCATATTTTTTCAGTGGAGTTTATATCTTTTTGTTTGTTTTTAAATTACTCCTTTTTCAGCCCAAGAACACCATGTGAGGAGTTCAATCTCCAATGGAATTTGAGCTCTGCCTTTGTGCAACCTCATCACTCTGGCTTAGTGACATCAGTGGTATATGGTATGTTTGTATTCTAGTGACTGTGTATCTCACAGAATAAGTAAATGCTTAAGAAATTAATATTTATCTTATAGAGATCACTTTGTATTCTTTTGAAAGTCATCTTTAACTCTGATGTTTAAAAATCAGGAAAACAGAGATAGGACACTGTATAATAAATATATCTACTTAAAGACTCCAAGTATTCATTTACCAGTAGTACATTTTAATTCATGAAACATGAGGAATTTTTTTACTCATCAAGTAATATTTCTTGGAGCTAAAACTTTGTTATTCTTTATGTATTTCTTTTCTTTTTTTTTTTTGCCACACCACACAACTTCTGGGATCTTAGCTCCTCAACCAGGGATCGAATCCCCATCCCCTGTTTTGGAAGGCAGAGTCTTAATCACTGGGCTGCTGGGGAAGTCCCTCTTTATGAATTTCTACAAGAAAGTTTGAATTTTTTCTGAAGTAAAAAGTAATCAGTTTTTAAGAGGAAATGTCCCTTTTATAGGCCAATCTATGCAACCCAATAGGCAGAGACAAAGGCAGGGGATAAAGATGAACAGATTCCTAGCTTACTATGTTTGTCAGTTGTGTCCAACTCTTTCCAACCCCATGGACTGTATAGTCCGGAACACTGGAGTGGGTTGCCATTTCTTTCTCCAAGCGATCCCAACGCAGGGATCGAACCCAGGTCTCCCGCATTGCAGGTGGATTCTTTACCAACTGAACCACCAGGGAAGCCCAGGTTATGATAGTATACTCATATTTTTAAAGCTTGGAAATTGGTTTTTTTAAACTTCATTTTCATTGAAATATGTTCTTACATGTCTCCTCTTTGTTTACTATAAATTATTTATCTTGGTAATAACTGGCTTTGTTTTTCATTCTCTCACTTTCAAACTCAAGAACTCTGGGAAAAGTTTATGTACAAGAAAAACTGTATGTAAATCCAGTTTGGTCACAGGCAGGTTGATATTATAGGTGAATTAAAAAAAAAAAAAACTCACCACTTGCTCCTTAAGAATAACCTTAGGTAAGGGTTTATCTTGTCAGCCTCCGTTATATAAACGAGGTGTCCAAACAACATTAGAAATGACAGAAAAGGGAGCAGGAGCTGGTTCTCTGTGGGCAACAGTGCCACTCTCTGCAGTGTTTATACTGCGACACCCTCCTGAGAGTAAGAAAGCAGCATGCAAAATACCCACACTGTAGAATAAGACGGAAAACACCTTTTAAAACTGGCTTACAATCCTCTTCAGATTCCCGCTCTCCATGGCAGACATTCATGCCATACGAGTTCTGATTTTAGGGGTTACCAAGTCACTGACAATTGCAATAGGATATATAATGGACAGAAAAAAAGTGGAGCTTCTTCTTTATGGAATAAAAGTTTCTTCAGACCTCCTATTAGAAACAGATCCCCATCCCATCCCCTTCTTTATTTGGCTTTAGAAACTAGGACCTCAGCTCACATAAGGACTAGAGATGAAGCCCTCTGGGCTTTATTTCTCTAAAAGGTGGCATTGCTTTTCATCACAAAATGTTACCAAATAAATACGCTGACTAAATTTTAACACTTTATATAAGATAAAGACCCATTTGTATAAGAAGACTATAAAGTATCATAATAAATTATAATGGCTGCAAAATCATTCTTCCTTCCATGCATGTATTCTTTCTTCACTATTTAAAAAAATTTACTCGAACTTACAGATGCTTTCACTGACTCTTGCATGTTCATAAATCCACATGTTTTCACAGGATTTAAAATTAACTTTGAGTAATCAATTCTATGAGAAGCTTTCAAAAAGATAGCGTACCATGTGAGACGAGGTGCTGGCCAGCCGGCTACAGAGCAGTGTAATTTTACATTTTCTTTCTCCCAAACAGTATGGGAACGAGGTTTAATGACAAATTCAGGAGCATGGAGAAGATTATCTTCATTCAACTTTTTATGAAATGCCTCAGTTTCTTCTAACTGGAAAAAAATTATCAAGACATGAAACCAAAGTAACATGTGCTACAAAAATGAAATGTAGAAATCAAAATGATCATTTTTTCGTTTGGAGTCTTACTTTGGTATTTGGAGCAAACGAACTCCCCTTATCCCTTTTAAAAAATAGACATATCACTTAATTTTTAACATTCTAAGCCTGAGCAACATATTGTACTTTCCAAAGGTAGATTTCTTAAGGTTCTCAAGAACTTTAACTTCTGTAGAACCTACAATTTCACAGAACTTAAAACTATAAAGTCTGTCTTTCTTTGAACTATATATTTTGATGTCTTTTCCCCTTTTTTCTTATTTCTCCACCAAGACCACAGAGTTCTTCATTTGAAACTAATTAATCTTTATTACACACATGCACAATGTTACACGTATTTCTACTTTTTTAAGATTAATTTTTATTGCAGTCTAGTTGATTTACAATGCTGTATTAGTTGCTGCTGCACAGCAAAGTGAATCAGTTTTACACATACATGTAAACACTCTTATATTCTATTCCCATATAGATCATTACTGAGTATTAAGTAGGGTTCCCTGTGCTCTACAGTAGGTCCTTATTAGCTTCTCTGTCCACAGGATTCTCCAGGCAAGAATACTGGTGTGGGTTGCCATGCCCTCCTCCAGGGGATCTTCCCAACTGAGGGATTGAACCCAGGTCTCCTGCATTGCAGGCAGGTTCTTTACCATCTGATCCACCAGGGAAGCCCATTTTATATGTAGTGGTGGCACTTATACTTTTGTAAGTTATGTTAAATTGTCTTTTCTTACCGTTTTTTTCAGTGACAGCTGTTCCGCCTTTTCTCGAATGGCAACTTTCCTTGACTTCTTCTCAAAGGCCTCTTCCTGGTGAAGCGTGGACACGGACTGCTTAGATACTGAGGACTGCTTGCTGGCTGTTATGCCTTCCTCACTAGCAAGGAGATTCCTCTGGGCTATGTAAGCAGCAGCTTCTTTAATTCTTTGCTCTTCCGTGTCTGTAATTCCACTGACATGCACTTGGCTAAAATAAAATAAGAGCAAAATATGGTTATTGTGGATGTCAGTGATAAGATTGCCCAATTTTGCCAAGTTCAAAGCACCAGACTTCAGATGTTGTACACTGTGCCCAAGGAAAACCTGACATACAAAACACTGGCCCATAGGAGCTAACTCTTCACACATGGACGTGACCTTCACCTTAACAAATGATGATGACGATAGTAATACCTGTTGTGGCCAGGGTGCTCTACCAAGTGCTGTTTGCATAAATTATCTTATTTTCCCCTACAACAACCCTTTGAAGTAAACTGTATCCTTTCTACTTTAGACATATGGTAACAAGGCACAGAGAAGTAAGATAACTTGCCCAATATCATTTCTTTGGTTTTCTTAGTGTGTATAAACACAGTTTAGTCTGTAATAAAATATTAATTTATGACTTCCTTCTAGAGAAGACAGCATTGTAAAATGACAGACAGTTGTGTGACTGGGATCCTGATTTATGACTAGTGTGCTTTATCTGGATTCTGTAACTCAGATGACAGAATGCATTACCCAGAGCTGCTGCACACATAAATAAGCTATAAATGTATGTGTGATCCTTATGCCTAGCAGTTTCCTTTCCAAAATAATAAAGGTTATGCAGGACTTCCCTGGTGGTACAGTGGATAAGAATCAGTCTGCCAATGCAGGGGACATGGGTTTGACCCCTGGTCCAGGAACATCCCACATGCCACAGGACATGGAGGTTGGAGGTGGGGGAGAGGGAGGCATCTGCAATTAGGAAAACTCAAGTACCCTTAAAAATATATTTTTGACCCAGAACAGCAGGGACATTTGCCTTTAAGTAATTGCATATGTGCATGTCAGCGATAACCCTGCTATAATCTGGGTATAAGAGCAAGAAAATGATGCTAACATCAAAAGCACACTACTGAAAATTTTAAATAAATTTAAAACCTTTCCAATCCTCTATCTCAATTTAAAACCTGTTGCTGACATAAAGTTAGCTCTACTTAGACCATGCATGTGTGCCAAGTCGCTTCAGTCTTCTTTGACTCTCTGCAACCCTATGGACTATAGCCCACCAGGCTCCTCTGTCCAGGCAAGAACACCCGAGTGGGTTGCTAGGGATCTTCCCAACCAGAGATCAAACCCATGTCTTTTATGTCTCCTGCATTGACAGCTGGGATCTTTACCACTAGTGTCACCTGGGAAGCCCTACCTAGGCTGTAAGAAGTGGAATTTTCAAGTGCTATCCAGAAGAAATCGTATTCTCCAAAAATGTACTATATTTGCATTTTCCAGTCCTAGGGGGACTCTCAACTCAACCATTACAAGTGCCTTGATTTCCTTGTGCAAAAAACTGACATACTAACACCACTCCAGGGCTGAATGGAGGACTTAGAAGGATTGTTTATATATAATACACTTACAATGATTTCCAGCAAACAACAGGTATTCAACAAATGTTCATTACTTTCCCATTCTCTTAGATGTTAATGAACATCATTATGAAGTGTTATCTTCATAGTAATAGAATATAGGAGATGGCTCCATATAAAAAATGAAGAACTGGAAATAAAACCTAGAATATAAATTTTTTATTCAAACTTTCATCTATCACAGCTTATTCTGTAAATAATTCTTGACACTGGTCTGGAAGGAACAAAATGGTTTGGTGAGAAAAGGGTAGGAAGAAGCTGGAGAGAGTGAGAAGCTTCATTTTGTGCCCACACATGTGGAGAGTCATGCCATATAGGTTAATGCTAAGCTGACATGACTTTTAAATGATTTTTTTAAAAGCACAAAATTAAATATTTTTCTCCTCCAACCTAGAAGCTGAGTCTGGGCAAGCATACTTCACAATATAAGCCTGTTTGTCTATAAAGTTCCATTTGAAAAATCAGATAGAAAAAATCAAAGATAGAAAATAAAAGGCTAAAAATAGAATATTGTTTATCCCTTTCCTAAGGAGGTTTGCAGCAATTATGACATCAGCCTCTGAAACAATTGGGAAAGGAATCATCAAAATCGATGGGAAGAGAAAATGCAGGGAAACAGAAGTAGGTCACCAAAAATCACGAGTTATTGCCTACTGATTTTCCTGATAGCTTTTGCCCGGAGAGGGCAACCTTGTTTTGAACATCACATTAGCTTTGTGAATAATGTCCATTCAAAGGAAAATAAACAGGGAAGGCTCAGAAAGTCTCTGTTAAACTTTAATTTGGTGTCTTAGACAAGTCTCTGTTCAAGATTTCTTCGTATATATTATCATTCAAAACTTTATAGTATAAACAGAAATTTGGCATTACACAGACTTGTGACTTAGTGATTATTTTGTTTGAATTTTATCTCAAAATAAATAGTAATCTATTTTATATTTAACAAATATAAGCCAGGCATTCAAGCTATGCCTGCAATGCTTTTAGTTAGTCTACGTTATCTAAGGATTTTTTTCTTCTTAATGAATAACAATTAAAACCACACTGGCAACCAATTTACCTAAATGTATCATTTGATTTTTTTCTTTTAGTTCACCCAATATTTTATAGTTTTAACCTTTCTTTGTGCCCTAACTATAGCAACTGTATACAGTGTCCAATCACTAGCATCCAATACTCTGCTTCTAGTTTCAACTAGTTACATAATTAGAAATAAGTCTCTAATCATAATCTCTGTTGTCATACAGCCATCCTATGTAATGGCAAACATTTTTACAATGATCACATCTCCCACTATGCGCAGTTCCGAGGTTCTCAGACCTTTCTCAACCAGTACAAAGTAAATGCTCAGTAAATGATAGCTGATACTATTATTACTACCTGAAAACATTTATTCCCCACTTCTTTTTAAAATTAATTAATTAATTAATTAACTTGTCTGCACTGGGTCTTACTTGCGGTATGCAGGATCCCTGATCTTCACTGTGGCATGCAAACTCTTAATTTTAGCATGTGAGATTTAGTCCCTTGACCAGGGATCAAACCCATGTCCTCTGCATTGGGAGCATGGGGTCTTAATTTTAAATAGTTCCACCAGGGACTTCTCTCTCCACTTTCTAAAAATCAGATCCAGGGAGAGAATCCATACGTACCGTCCTGAGAAAATAGGCACCATGTAGTCACTTGGCAGATTTTCTTTCTCCTCTCCAGAGAGAAGGCTCTTCTTGGCTCTCTTTGTTTGGGGGCTCAACTTCGATGAATAATCCAACATCAGACTGGAATCTGTAAGTCTGACAAAAAACACCCTAATGTTAGTCAATAATTTAAAAAATGTTTAGAAGTTTTAAATTTAGGAGTGTTGCATAGACTCCTAGATGGCTAATGTTATAATTATCTTCATTCTTTAGAACTAAAATAGAGTGAAAATGACCTCACATAATGCACTCTATCCAGACATAAGAAAAATAGGTCTGTGGTAATTTCATGGCTTTTCTCATTAAAGTTTCAGGGGAAAGCAGCTGTGCTTTGGTAATGTTTCTGAATAATCTTTGCTGTTAAGTTTATGTTGGAAATGTAGGCAGCCGACATGAATAGTTTGGATACATTGTGCATCCAAACGCTTTCAGAGGATTGATAAACAAAAATAAAGCAAATTTTCTGTATTGAGAGCCCAGGCAATTCTGAAGCAGGACCTTGAGGTTGAACTTCAGGTTTTTGTATAATGTAGCAAACTCCATTTGAAAGAACATTGAGCTCATTAAACAACAGAATTAATATATTTTAGATGAATACACAGCATCAAGTTACTCGGAAAATTACAGATTTGATAAAGAACCTTTTGATAATGCTGTAGGGCACAGAAAAATCCACCCATGTACACTGGTGCCTGTGATGCTTGGAGTCAGCTATTCTAATAAAGCAAAAAATGTGTTAGAGTGGGAAACAAGACAACTGAGATTGCACCTAGAGAAAAGGATTGATGACATTAAAAGTACAATCTTAATCTATATAGTTCTTGGATGAAATGAAGTGCATTTTCATTCAAATGCAGAATTTGGCATAAATTCCAGGAGTTTGTGGACTGTCTGAAGTCAATCCATGGACTCAGGTTAAAGGTCTCTCATCTCCATTGCAATGACAGAAAGTCACAATAAGAAATTGTACAGAAACTCTCTGTATGACCTTTGCAATCTTTCTATAGACTTGAATTGATTCTGAAATTGAAAATTAATATTAAAAAGATCTCTAATATATGGAATTTAGAAAGATGGTAGGGATGATCCTATGCACACAACAGCAAAGGACACGCACATAAAGGACAGAATTTTGGACACAGAGGGGAAAGGAGAGGGTGGGATGATTTGAGAGAATAGCATTGAAGCATACACGTTACCATATGTAAAACAGATAGCCAGGGGAGTTTGCTGTATGATGCAGGGAACCCAAGGCTAGTGCTCTGTGACAACCTAGAGGGTTGGGGTGGGGAAGGAGGTAGGAGGGAGGTTCAAGAGGGAGGGGATATATACCTATGGCTGACTCATGTTGATGTATGGCAGAAACCATCACAATATTGAAAAGCAATTACCCTCCAATTAAAAATAAGAAATACATATTTTAAAAAAGGTCCCTAGTGTCGAGAAAATTTGAAAAGAAAATGAAGCATGTGAATGGTGTGGCATGGAAAAACCAAGCTGCTTGGTTAAAACAGAAAAAACCTTCCAAAGTCCAAACCTTGATTGTTTCTCAATCTTTAAAAAACATTAGGAAAAGCAGGAATTACTTAGATCAAAAGAAGACAGTGCATGTACATAGTACAAAATGGATACACAATAATTCAAATAAACTTATCCTCTGCTAAGCAAGCAACACAGAACTCTTGGGCTTCTAGAATGCCCTGGGAGTACAGTGATTCTGGACCTGGGAGTATATAGTGGGCTACTGGCTTTAATTCCCGGAGTGGAGGGGTAGCATGGAAATGACAGACCTCTTCCTCCCCCACTAACCGCCCCTCCCCCAGGGTGAATATGTAGCTCTTGTTCTATGATCAGCATTAACACTAAAGGTTAGAACCTTGAATTCAAGCTTGTGGATTGGTTACCAGTTGGAAGGGTTAGTGAAATTTGTTCCTGGGTGGCTGTTCCAAGCAACAGCAAAATGATTGCATTCTAAACCCTTAGTGAGTTACAAAGTACAGGCTGTGCTAATACAGGTCTAAGTTTAAAGTGGTATTTTCCATCACTCTTTTAATTCCATTACTATACAAAATAAAATTAATTATGGAGTTTGAGCTTCTTTTTTTCTATTTATAGAACATTTGCATTTTCTAATTTTTCTCATTTCTCTAGTTTTGCTCTTTTTACTATTTATTTTCATTCTACTGTCTACACTCATATCCTCATGAGCATATTTTCAATGTTTGCTTATATTAAAAGAGGCCATATGTATAACTACAGTTGATTCACGCTGATGTTTGACAGAAAACAACAAAATTCTGTAAATCAATTATCCTTTAAGAAAGTCATGATTTGTCATTCTTTTTGTTGTATTGTTGTTCCTTTTTTTCAGTCATTTTTTCCTTTAAGATAAATCTTTCAAACAAAGCATTTGTTACATACAATGTGCCAGAATGTGATTATTCTATTCTCACAGGTAAATCATAGCAGACAATTTTTAATAGTTGAACTTTATAGTAAAGATTTATGGGACTATCATTAGTTTTTATGTCATATTTCATTTGGAACAAAAGACTTCATAAAAGGACTGTGATTTTATATATTATATAGTATTATTTAGAAAATCCAAAGTACTTGGAAGATATCAAACATTTACTATGCTCTCTAAAGTTTCTTCAAGCTAACAAGAAGAGTGTGTTTAGGATTAAATGTTAAAATACTGTGCTAACAGAGTATTTGGTAATGTTAACTCATTTATCAAAGATGTCTGAGAAGACATCTTCATCTGATTGAGTTTAAAACTCAATGAAGTTTTAAGAAACTGACTATGCAATAATTGTGTAACTAATTATGTGAAGAAAAGCCATCAATTGTTCTTTCCCAAGAACACGGAAACCTAACATCTTACTCTATCAAATTTTAAAGTCAAATAATGTCTTTAAAGGAGTTCAGTAGAAAATGTAAAATTTAAATTTCTTTTTTAAATTTGAATTTCTTTGAAGTTACATCAAAGAGCTAAATAAAGGCTTGCTAACCTCTTGGGCTTTTAGTTGCATCTAAATTTTGAAAATAATCCTGTCTCAAAAGCTAGTTTCTGAGTAGACACTTGAAGTTTGGTATGCATGAATCAATGTGGTCTTTTAACTATTAAAACTATATTTCATGTTCTTTGTGTCTTAAATCTCGATTCTTTCTGAATTTCAATTTATGAAGGCAGTGAAAATAAGCTATTGTGTTTAGTTGCCAAGTCGTGTCTGACTCTGCGACCCTATGAACTGTAGCCCTCCAGGCTCCTCTGTCCATGGGACTTCCCAGGCAAGAATACTCCAGTGGGTTGTCATTGCCTTCTCCAGGGGATCTTCCTGACCCAGGGATCAAACCCATGTCTCCTGCATTGGCAGGTGGATTCTTTACCACTGAGCCACCTGGGAAGCCCCTGAAACTCAGGTAAGTTTTGAAACTATAGGTAAGGATTGATTTGTGTGTGCAGGTGCACCCACACATAACTGTCTAGGTACATCTACCTGTACTCTACTACTGTGTTATATGTGTTATATGTGTTAATATGCCTAAAGTTAGTAGAATTTAAGGATATATCATGGTTTGTTTGACATCATCACATCTATGACCAGCAGCACCATAGAGAAGGGATGTAGCCCAGGAGAAAGCTCTCTCTAAAAATGTTCCAGGGACTCAGAAATAAACTTGCACTGCATCCAGTTCAAATACTGAACAACAACAACATACCCTTCTGCTCATACAACTTCGTAATTATTCTCGACAGGAAAAGCAAGAACAAAACTACTATAGAATCACTGGACTGGAAGAGCTCTCAGTGACATTTACACAACCCTCCTTGCTTTATAGATGTAGAAGACCTCGAGTGTCTTTGTAACTTGCCCAGTTTCACCCAGCAAGTTGGTAGGTGAGCTAGGACCAGCACCCATGTGTGTTAATGTTCTTTCCTCTATACCAGTGGCCTTCAACTTCGTGTCTGAGTCTTCTCGATCCAAACATGTTTGATCTTGTCACCTACATATCTGTCTATTTATAAATTTTATACATATACTGCTGAATAAATACCCTCACTTTATGAAATAACAGAAAAATGTTCAGGGCCAAATTTAATCTTTTTAAATACAGAAGTGCTGATATATCTTCCTACACTTCCTTGGCTTGCCTTCATGGACTCCCCACTTCAGAAACCACAACAACATGTCACACTGCCCATAATGACTCTGATGTTGATAAGCTATTTCTGAATTTATTCACATCTCACAAAAAGTCGAATGCAACTGAGTGAGTAAGCACAGCACAAAACATACAGGTTATGAAATCATCACAGTCCAATTAGAAATAAAGCGTTTAGAAACTCATGAAAGCATTAAGAAACTTTAAAAATAAAGAAAGAAAGCATTAAGAAACTTTACATGAAGTCAAATGCTAGTTCTTCAAAGTCATATTTATAATCATTGTAATTTCACGTAATTGTGAAAAATTGTCCTAGTTCCTTAGGATGAGTAACTATGCCTGCTTATGTTAAGTATGGATCTACTTAATGGCTATATTACTTTCTGAAAAAAGTATGACAACTTATCAGCATGTTCTAGAAAAAAATGATGAGCTATAGGCTTTGTCTTTTGCTGACACTACTCCCAGACCCAGCACCACCCACTCACATATGCTCATGATTACAGTACATTATTGATTTCCTTCTCTGTTCCATTCCTGTGACTATTCAAGGAGAGGGATGGCCTAAAAGTTAGATTTATATCCTCAGCACTGTGTCCAGTGCCTGATAGTGTTCAGTAAGTGTTTATTGAATGAGGTGAAATCAAGATTCAACCTCCTGTAACCATACCCTATCTCTGTGATTCTCAACCTTGACTTCACATCAGAGTCAGCTGAGGAGCTAGTAAGAATGACCAATGCAGAGGTGGGACTTCCAGTATGGTGGAGTGAATAGTTCAGCAGTTCCTCTCTCCAAAAAAGCAGTGATAAAACTGGATACAATTGTCAAAACCAACCCACTCAGGCCTCTGAAAATCAAGTACAGGACACACTACACTGACACGTGACTATTCATGAAAAGATACTGAGCTTCAAGTCTGAATAGTGGGAGTCTGTGTGACATGCTTGTCTAGTTCTTTCCCACCCAGCCCCAGCTCAATCTATAAAGTAGTTCTACTAAGGTGGGAAAAGGTGAGAAACTCTTAATATTCACTGTCAGAGGGGCTGATTTGGAGCAGAGCATGATAAAACTCCACAACCAGCAACACTGTGAGTAACACTAGCCATCTAAGTATCAAACAAACAAGCGAAGACCAGCAGCTCAGTCAGTCTTAGGATACAGTCATGGTTGGAACAAGCAGCAGATGGGCAGATCACTCAGAGATATAACGGGAAGATCTGAAAAATAAGACCACCATGGGGGCCTTCATAAGCTCTCTCCATGTGCTTGACTAGAAAAAACTGGAAAGGACTCAGGTTATCCACATAAGATTGGCTGACTGTAAGCCTGTGTGTGCAGAGAAGAGACAAGGGAGTCTAGAGGCAAACAAATCCAGGGCATACACATTTTTAAATGACCTGGACTTCAAATATGCTCCCCAATACACACACCCAGACACACAGATCTATTGCCAGAGGATGGAAGCTTTACTGTCTTGAGATGTTTGAGAACAGATGTCTGACCATTCATTGACTGGTCATTAATCTATGCAAATACCAAGTGATCCCTATGGATTCAGGCTTAAAAATAAGAACAATAATTTTTTAAAACACTAAACAAAGACATCAGCAGTAACAGTGCTGGGTAAACAGAGTCTATAAATGTGTTTAGGCAAGTAATTAAACAAAACACAGCAGCAACACATTTGGGGAAAATTCAGAATCCAGAATTATTACAGTATGTTATCTATTATGTGCTATTTTCAACAACAAAATAATTGAGACATGAGAAGAAATAGGAGAAGGTGATGCACGCTAGAAGAAAAAAAGCAGTAAATAAAAATTGTCTCTAAGTGCACCCTGATATTGGATTTAGCAAAGACTTCAAAACAGTAATTAGAAATACGTTCAAAAATAAGGAACTATATTCAAAGGCTAATTAAGGAAACCATGTTTAAATAATTAAAGGGAAGTATAATAATGACTCAAAAAGAAAGAATGTCAACAAAAAGATAGGAATTGTAAAATAAGGTCAAATGGATATTCTGGAGTTTAAAAGTACAATAACTTATATGAAAAAGTTATTAAAGGGACCCAAAAGATTTTATATAAAGGAATAAAATAATCAGGTAAGCTGAAGATAGAAGCTATATAATCTAAAGAAAAAAAACAAACAGAAAAAGAATGAAGAAAAAATAGGTTGTCAGACAACATCAAATATACCACTATGTGAGTACTGTTAGTACCAGAAAGAGGAGGAAGAGAGAAAGGGCAGGAAAAGATATTTGAAGAAATAATGGCTTCAGTTCAGTTCAGTCGCTCAGTTGTGTCCGACTCTTTGCGACTCCATGAATTGCAGCACGCCGGGCCTCCCTGTCCATCACCAACTCCCGGAGTTCACCCAAACTCCTGTCCATCGACTCGGTGATGCCATCCAGCCATCTCATCCTCTGTCATCCCCTTCTCCTCCTGCCCCCAATCCCTCCCAGCATCAGAGTCTTTTCCAATGAGTCAACTCTTCGCATGAGGTGGCCAAAGTATTGGAGTTTCAGCTTTAGCATCATTCCTTCCAAAGAACACCCAGGACCGATCTCCTTTAGAATGGACTGGTTGGATCTCCTTGCAGTCCAAGGGACTCTCAAGAGTCTTCTCCAACACCACAGTTCAAAAGCATCAATTCTTCCGCACTCAGCTTTCTTCACAGTCGAACTCTCACATCCATACATGACTACTGGAAAAACCATAGCCTTGACTAGACGGACCTTTGTTGGCAAAGTAATGTCTCTGCTTTTCAATATACTATCTAGGTTGGTCATAACTTTTCTTCCAAGGAGTAAGCATCTTTTAATTTCATGGCAGCAATCACCATCTGCAGTGATTTTGGAACCCCAAAAAATAAAGTCTGACACTGTTTCTACTGTTTCCCCATCTATTTCCCATGAAGTGATGGGACCAGATGCCATGATCTTCGTTTTCTGAATGTTGAGCTTTCAGCCAATTTTTTCACTCCCCTCTTTCACTTTCATCAAGAGGCTTTTTAGTTCCTCTTCACTTTCTGCCATAAGGGTGGTGTCATCTGCATATCTGAGGTTATTGATATTTCTCCCGGCAATCTTGATTCCAGCTTGTGTTTCTTCCAGCCCAGTGTTTCTCATGATGTACTCTGCATATAAGTTAAATAAGCAGGGTGACAATATACAGCCTTGACGTACTCCTTTTCCTATTTGGAACCAGTCTGTTGTTCCATGTCCAGTTCTAACTGTTGCTTCCTTAAAATTCCCCAAATTTGTGTAAAAATAGTACTCTGTGAATCCAAGATGCTCAACAAACCCAAGTATGATACTCCCAAAGAGATACACATGTAGACATATCATAGTCAAACTGTTGAAAGCCAAATCCAGAGAGAAAACTAGAAAATAGCAAGAGTAAAATGATTCATCACATACAAGGGAACAAGATATTAATGACTGATTTCACATCAGAAACTATACATCCCAGAAGACATTCATATGACATATTTAAGTGCTGGGGGAAAAACTAAATCAAGTTTTATATCCAGCAAAACTACTGCTCAAAACTGAAAACAAAGTAAAGACATTGACAAAGAGACAATTCATTGCTAGCAGACCTGCCTTACAAGAAATGTTAAAGCAAATCTTTCATATATCACAAGGAAACATGATAAATGCATTTATGCCAAAAAATTAGATGACTTAAATGAAACGGAAAAATTCCCATAAAGATTTAAATAACCAAAACTAACTCAAGAAGAAATTAAAAATCATAACAGATCAATAACAAATAAGGAAATTGAATTAGTAATTTATCTATGCACAAGGACTTCCCTGATGGTCCACAGGTTAAGAATCTGCCTTGCAATGCAAGGGGCCCAGATTCCATCCCTGGTCAGGGAACTAAGATCCCACATGCTGTGGAGCAGCTAATCCCATATACTAGAGAGCCCATGTACCACAACTAAGACCCAACACAGCCAAATAAATAAATAAATAAATATTTTAAAAAATCCATGCACAATGGATAGCCCAGGCCTAAATGCTTTCATTGACGAATTACATGACCTATTTAAGGAAGAAACAAACCAATCATTTCCATATTTTTAAAAATACAGAAGAGAAGGAAATACTTCCCAACTTTTTCTATAAGGCCAGGATTACCTGATATCAAAGCCAAAGACATTATAATTTTTAAAAAAAACTACAAACCAATATCCCTCATACACATAGGCACAAAAATCCTTCACAAAATATCAGTAAACTGAATCCAGCAATATATAAAACCAAGCAGAATTTAGTCTAGGGATGCAAGGTTGATTTAATATCTGAACACCAATTAGTATAATATACCATATTAAGAGAATAAAGAACAAAAACCACATTATTATCTCAAGAGGTGCAAAAAAATTTTGACAAAATTCAGCTTTCTTGCATGTTAAAAAATTCTCAACTAAATAAGAATAGAAGGGAACTTCCTCAATCTGATAAAGGCCATCTATGAAAAATCTATAACTAGTAGCATATCTAATAGTAAAAAAAACTAAATGCTTTCTTCCTAAGATGGGGAACAAGGTTATGATACTTGCCGTTGCCACTTCTATTCAATATTGTACTGACGTTTACAGCACAGTGAAGAATAGTCGAGGCAATTAGTTAAACTGAAAAATTGGAAAGCAAGTCTAACTTTAGTTACAGATGTTATAACTGTGTATATAGAAAATGCTAAGGAATACACACACACACACACACATGCTAATGCTAATAAATGAGTTCAGCAAGGTCACATGATACAGAATCAAAGCACAAAAATCAATTACACCTCTGTTTACTAGCAGTGAACAATGAAAAAAATAAAATTAAGACAACTCCACTCACAATTCTATCAAAAAGAATAAAATATTTAGGAAAAATTTTAACATAGAAGTACAAGACTTTACACTGCAGATTACAAAACATTATATGATAAGTAAAACAAAGATCTAAATAAATAAATATCCATGTTCATGGATTGAAAGAGTCAGCACTGTTAAAATGGCATATTTTTCTAAATTGATTTATGCTTTCTACATAATTTTTATTAAATTGCCAGAAGACTTTTCTCTTTGTAGAAATTGACAAGGTGATCTTAAAATTTATATGGGAATATGAAGGAACTACACAGGCAAAAATTTTTTTGTGAAAGATGAACTCAGTTTGAGAACTTACATCCACCAATTTCAAAACTTTTTATAAAGCGACAGTAGTTAAGAAAGTGTGGTACTGGCCTAAGGACAGGCACGCAGATCAATGCAACAGAATTGAGGATCTGTAAATAAACCTTTTTATTTACAGTCAATTGAGTTTTTTTCTTTCCAAAGCTCTTTTTCTTTATTATTATTTTAAAACTTTTTATTTTGTATTGAGATATAGTCGATTAACAATGTGATAGTTTCAGGTGAACAGTGAGGGGACTCAGCCATACATGGTCAATATATTTTTGATAAAGGAGCTAAATGATTTAAGGGGGAAAGGATAGTTTTTTCCACAAATGGTGCTGTGACAACAGTCTATGTATATGTGAAGGGATGAATTTAGAACTTCACATCACATACAAAAAAAATAATTCAAAATGGATATTTCTAAATGTAAAGCTAAAATTATAAAACTCTTAGAAAAAAAGATATGAGAAACTCTATGAAGCTCCAATACTCTGGCTACCTGATGCAAAGAGCTGACTGATTGGAAAAGACTTTGATGCTGGGAAAGATTGAGGGCGGGAGGTGAAGGGGGCGACAGAGGATGAGACAGTTGGATGGCATCATCGACTCAAAGGACTTGAGTTTGAGCAAACTCCAGGAGATCGTGAAGGACAGGGAAGTCTGATGTCCTGTAGTCCAGGGGTCACGAAGAGTCAAATATGACTTAGCGACTCAACAACAACAAAAATGATGTTGAATAAGCCAAATTATGCTTAGATATACTACCAATAGCATGACTAAAAAAGGAAAAAAGTGACAAATCAAACTTCATCAAAACGTTCTGGTATCTGAAGGACACTGTTAAAAGAATGAAAAGACAAGGCACAGAATGAGAGAAAATATTTCCAAACATACATCTAAGAAAGGAATTATATACAAAATATTTAAATAACTCTGACAACTCAATAATAAGCAGAAAAAAATCCAATTTAAAAACGGGCAAAAGATTTGAACAAGCATTTCACCAAAGAAGTACACAAATGGCTACCAAACACATTAAAAAGATGGTCAACTTCATTAGCTATTAAGTAAGTGCAAGCTAAAACCACAGTGATACTCCACCACATACCTAAAAGACAGTCTGTAAAAAATGATCAGTTCAGTCACTCAGTCATGTCCAACTCTTTGTGACCCCATGAACTGCAGCACACCAGGCCTCCCTGTCCATCACCATCTCCTGGAGTTCACTCAAACTCACGTCCATCGAGTCGGTGATGCCATCCAGCCATCTCATCCTCTGTCGTCCCCTTCTCCTCCTGCCCCCAATCCCTCCCAGCATCAGGGTCTTTTCCAATGAGTCAACTCTTCGCATGAGGTGGCCAAAGTATTGGAGTTTCAGCTTTAGCATCAGTCCTTCCAAAGAATACCCAGGACCGATCTCCTTTAGAATGGACTGATTGGATCTCCTTGCAGTCCAAGGGACTCTCAAGAGTCTTCTCCAACACCACAGTTCAAAAGCATCAGTTCTTTGGTGCCCAGCTTTCTTCACAGTCCAACTCTCACATCCATACATGACTACTGGAAAAACCATAGCCTTGACTAGACGGACCTTTGTTGGCAAAGTAATGTCTCTGCTTTTGAATATGCTATCTAGGTTGGTCATAACTTTCCTTCCAAGAAATAGAAAATAACTAATGTGGATAAGCTGGAATCCCTGTACCTTGGTATGGGAATGTAAAATGATATAATTGCTTTGGAAAAGAGTTAAGTTTTTTCTCGTAACGTTAAACATAAACTTAGTACACAGACAAGCTGACATTTTAAAAGGTGCAAAAGAAGGTAGATTTCAAACAGAAAGCCTTAACTTTCCATAATAATTTCATTTATTCAACAGAAAACTTACTTTTTATCCTCTGGGTGCACAATTCTATGGTTGATGCTGGTGTGGGAGGGGGATATGAAGATTACATATTAAATTAAAGACTTGTTTTCTGAGACCTTTACTGTCTAGTAGGGCTGCAAATGCTACCAGCCTGATGCATTGTATTACGTCAATCAAAGGAAAAAGGATGGAAGGACAGAAGGCAGGCAGGCAGATAAGCAGAAAGAGCAGAGCAAACAAAACTTGAATTTACAAGCTTGGAGACAATTTCTGTCTGGGTCTATCAGGGAAGCCTTTGTGGAAGAGCTGGACATTGAAAGATGGGTAGGTCATCCCAGCATGACACAGAGGTGTTTGTAAAAGCTTGAAAACAGAAGCTCCATTTTCATTTCTGACTTATCTATACATTGCCACTAGACTTTACTGAGTGGCCACAATAGGGCTGAACTCATTTTTTATTATTCTACCATTTTTCCTGTAAAACTGCGTCTCTCTATATATTTACAACTTGGCACTGTGGTATATGGGCTTCCCTGATGGCTCAGACGGTAAAGAACTCACCTGCAATGAGAGAGATCTGGGTTAGATCCTTGGGTTGGGAAGATTCCCTGGAGGGCAAGACAACCCAGTATTCCTGCCTGGAAAATCCCATGGACCGAGGAGCCTGGACAGTCCATGGAGTCGCAAAGACTCAGATATGACTGAGGAACTGAGCACTGAGCACTTATCAACTATTAACTGGGTCCTCATCTGAGGTGCTCTTGCTTGCTCCTGTTTCACCCAGAAAGGCTGGTGTGGAAAAGGTCAAGTCTGCACCACTGGTTCCCTTGGGCTCTCAGAGCTGGGGGATCTCCTCGGGGAGGCTCAGTTACACCCACTGCTCAGCCAGCAGTGAACAGAGGTACTGTTTCACCTCTGGGCGCTGGGAGGTGACTGCACGGCCCTTCCTCCACCTTTGGCTACTCACTCTATTCCTACTCCTTAAGGGGACATGTCTTCCTTCTCACAGCCTGATTCACCTGCCTACAAAAGATTAATGCCATTTTGGGGTATCTATATCCTCTAAACTCGTTTTTAGCCTGCAAAAGAGACTGATGGGTAGTGTTTTCAATTTAGAACAAAACAAAAGAGGCAGAGAGTCGAAGCCTGTCTTTCTGGGCCTCGTTATCTGTGGAAGGAAGGGCCTGAATTGGTGAGCTTTCGGTCTCTTCCTGCTTTAGCACCCCACAGTTCTGTGGAGCTACGACAACCTGCCAATTGTATGAAAAACTGGCATTGCCAGGAGCGCTACGTCTAGTTCTCTATTCGCAAACAAGCCACAGATTTACAGCAGTGGGAGCAGAAAATTGGTGCACACTGAATGCTACCCTCTTTGGACTCAGGGTTTGTTTGAGGGATTCAGAAGACAAACCAGTTGCCTTTTAAAGAAGTAAGACTGACAACAAACCGGCCCATTTCTAGGCGGATAAAAGAATAACTGGCTTTCTGTTTTCCTTGGATTTTCCCCAGACCTTCTCCTACCATATAGGAAGTAATATGGTTCATCATTTTCTTGGTACTTAAATTCTGGAAGACAAATCCCAGAATGCTACATTTTCTACCCAGGAACTATGGTGCCTTTTTCTTATATATGATAGTTAGATCTTTCTTTAGAGAAGAGGCTATATTTTAATATCTCTTGATTTAGTTGCTAAGTTGTGTCTGACTCTTTGCGATCCCATGGGCTGTAGCCTACCAGGTTTCTCTGTCCATGAAATTTCTCAGTCAAGAATACTGAAGCGGGTTACCATTTCCTTCTCCAGGGGATCTTCCCAACCCAGGGATTGAACCCTGGTCTCCTGCATTGCAGGCAGATTCTTTTCTGACTGAGCCAACAGGGAAGCACTGTAAGGGCTGGATTTTAATCTGCTTAGAATCAGACAATAGTGTCTACCATAACCTCAGAGGGTTGAGAGACTCATCATCCAAGAAATATGCTGTGTTGTCCTCTGAAAGTTATTCATTCTTACTTATCAAGCATAACAAAATAGTTCTTTTTTCTTCCCATCTTATTCAAAAGAGAGGATTTTGAAAACCCTGGTTTCCATATACCACATTCCCTGTAAACACCTGCCTTATTTCATCCTAATTCCCTATAATATTGGCCCTACGAAGGGATCGTCAGCTCACACACTGGGCTGATATTTATATGTAGATTTTCTAGTGCAGTGGTGGTGACCTTTGTTGAGACACAGAGTTCTCTGACAATATGATGAAAGCTAGGGTCACTCTCGGCAAAAAAAAAAAATCTCATCTGGACCTAATTTTACATATAATTTCAGATCATCCAAAACTCTGTTGAAACCTATTCACAGACAGAGGCTAAGAACCCTTGCATAATGGTTGCAAAGTGGTCATGAGTACCATTTCTCCTTTAATCTCTAATAGTATTTGTGAATTATTAACATAAAACAATAGTCTTGTATTATTTTTGTTTTCCTGAATCACTTTCTTTAATTTAGTTTTTTCCTCACTGTGACTAAGAACAAAGGCATTCAGAATAAGCCTTCCAGAATTTATTTTACAACTCTTGGCTCAGAATGCAGTTGGTAACCGATCTGAGCTAAAACCACAGTGACACTGAACAAGCCATTGTTCTTAAGATTTAACTGAGGTCAGCCAAGCTGTGGGCACATATAAATCTCCATAGTTTCCACTTTACTACCAGGACATCTAACTACAAAGCAGAGGCTAAAAATGGATCAGGCCCAGTGTTCAAATACATTCCACAGAGCTGCATTTCCAACTCCACACCAGCTTTAATCAACAACATTCTTCACAGCCCCAAGAGAAAGATTTCATTTAGCATGGAAAAGTTGCTCCATTTTGAAAAATAAAAAATACAACCTGAAAGAATTATAAAGATTTTGAAATGCTCAAAGAATATTATCTGCACCTGTTAGCTCTAGGTCTAAAAAAAGAAAAACTAAAATACCCCCAGGATTAGGTTCTCTTTCTTTTCTTTTACATTGCATTACACAAAGGAAAAAATATTGGCATCTTCCCTTTCTTCTTTTTAGGTCCACATTTCTACTAATAAGTGGAGTTGTTCAAACATACCAAGCCATTAATAAATACCTATCTACCTACATAAATACTTAAATAGCAAGAAGGAACAAGATGTGAGGTTGACCATAGAAATAATTACAGTTCCACTTCCTACAGAAAGTTTATTATCTGAGGTTGTTTATAACTAAAATGGCTAAGTGTTCCAAAGACAAAATAGAGCAAATGTTTTCTGGATAAAATACAAAGATGCTCAAAGGTTCAATTACTAATGTTTGATACAATTTATCAGATTGTAAATAAATATGAATGGTGCATATATGGTTAAAAGAAGAATTTAGGCATAGAATTTAAGAAATAAAACTCTCTTTAACAAATTCATAAAACTCTATAGACTCTACAGCATTGGGGGAATGAAATAAGTATACATGAGTTAGTTCACAATTGTACAGTAATGAAAACACCCATTTTCTACATTTTCTATAGATTCAGCACAGATGGACCAGGAAAATGGATATTTAAAACATAATCCTCTCTATTACAAGACAGCTGCTTTCCTAAGTGAGATCCTTAAACATATGTATGTAACATTCTTCAGAAGAGCATGTGGTACTATCACATAGCACGGTGCCCATTCCTGTTTCATTTGGAAAGCAGGTCATTTGAAACAATGGCCAAAAGAAATGAATTCACCTCCTCCCTGACAATATTTCCATATTTGCAGCCAATTCGAGGTCCTTATGAATATCCCATGGCGCACATAACCCATGAAAGTGGGATTGGAAAATGATCCTACTCCATTTTAAGTGGAATTTCAGAATATTGCTGTCACACATTCCAGGTAAACTCTAGAGACCTTGGTACCAGACTTGCAGAAGCTCCCAGGAGGTCGGCACCGCACCCACAAAAGCACAGCTGTACATCAGGTGCTGATTAACCCACAGGGATACAGGAGTTTCTGCCTTCAGAACCAGTCCTTACTGCTGTTCATACAAACCACTGTATTATTTCTTCAATCACTTTTCTAACTCCTAGAAGTAAACACCTCTCCCAGCTACCCTGACAGATATTTTGTGGACATAAATTATATAAGACTTAAAATAATATCTGTTTATAACAAATAATGCAATATATGCCAGACAGACGAGATCTGAGGCAGCAGCTGGTAACTGACCACACAGCCTAGGAATTCGTTCGTTTGGAAGTTCAACAATCCTTTCTGTGGACTATAGACATTTAATAAAATCACATGAATCTTGCAAGTGTTTTTTAATCTCCATGACACATTTTGCTCGGGATACTAAGGAAATAAAAACTGGCTTGGACTGAGAAAGTACGGATCCAGCCAGCATTCATCAGGCTGGAACAAGACACAGAGAAGCCAACCTCGGGGTTCATAGGAAACACTTCTCCTGGTGACACTGCTGCAGTAGAGGGTTCTGCCCCTCCTCTGCATGACCACAGACTCACCAAGCAACTTTCTTCTCCAATGTCAAAGATTATAAGCAGATTTGTCGTTTGAAATTTTTTTAGGAAGAATGAGCTATTGCTTCTTTGCATGGAAGACCTCAGAAGCAGATTCAGTTCTCAGCCCATGTGCTGGGCTCCTAAGAGATTTCTAGATACAACAGTCCTCATTTATCTCAACTCGACTGTTTCCAAAGCAACAGGACACTGATTCACTTTTTAGACCAGACCTGCATCTAAATTCCACTCGTCCTAGAATACTACTGAAATCCTCTTTTTCTTTTCTTTTTTTAAACTTTTAAATTTGTTTTGGGGTATAGCTGATTAACATTGTTGTGAGAGTTTTGTGTGAACAGCGAAGGGACTCAGCCATACATATACATGTATTTATTCTCCCCCTAACCTCCTTCCCACCCAGGCTGCCGCATAACATTGAGTCGAGTTCCATGTGTTATACAGTAGAAGCTTGTTGGTTTTCTGTTTTAAATATAGCAATGTGTACATGTCCATCCCAAATTCCCTGTCTCTTCCCCCTATTCTCCCCCTGGGGAACCATAAGCTTATTTTCGAAGCCTGTGAGTCTGTGAAAGTCTCTCATTTCCTCTGGTGTGGGGTCTCCCTCATGGCAACGGGTTGATAAATCTAATTCTGTCAGAATATAGGTTTGTTCCTGGTATTGTTAAGCTGACTGAGATAGGGCAATGTTTTTATAAAATGCTCTGGCTAAAGAAAATATTTGCTGCTTGAATAACAACTTGGAATTTTGATGCTGGCTTTCAGATACAGAAAGAATAGAACACATCTCTGCTGCAGTTTGGGTTCCTGTGGTCTGTGAATTTTAAATCCTGTTCTCATCTAAACTGAAAGCTGTGAGGGCCAGGAAACCTGCTGTGAGGGTCGGAAATGTGATTTCTCAACTTTGCTGCTGCTGAATGTTGAGCACAACCTGTGGCAAAACTTCTCTGCTTCTAGCAATATCGCAGTTGGCAGTTCAAGCAAGACACCCCAGGGCAACTGCGAAGCTCTTTGTGAAACTCAGACAAGCAAGGGAAAGGGGAATCCAAGACATAAATCCCAGGCCTTCCAAACACATGGTTTGACCTTGCTCCACACCTGGTTTAAAGGTAGGGCTGCCAGACCCACGAAGAAATGAAAATGTAACCTGGGGCGTAAGGTGCGGGCGGGGTATTCAGAGAGCACGGCTTTGCCCCATGTTTGTAAGGCTGCTTTCACATACCCGTGGGAGTAGCCATAGTCATAGGCTGACGCCGCCTTGTGACTGACTGCAGACGAGAGGGCAAACTCGGAGGCCCGGGAGGCCTGATGCTGGTAGGATGCGGCGGACGCCTGGCTGACGGCCGCTGACTCCTGACGGTGGGCCGCGGATGAGCGGCTGCTGTAGGCGGTGGAGCCATGGGTGTAGATGGCTGAGCTTTTCTTCTCTTGCTGGTACTGGCTCATGGTGGTGCTGAGGTCCCTGTTGCGGTAGCTGCGGTCATAGTGCTGGTGAAGTTTCTGATAAAACGGCAGAGACATCATGTGCCCCCAGGGATCCAGGCAAGCTGTGAGAAAGCAACAGGTTTGAGGTGAACTCTGAAGGAACTAATTCTCCAGAACAAGGCATCTAAATCAGTAGGTGAAAATTACTACCCTTTTATTTCTTCCAAAAAGTAAGTGGAAAATGATGTGAAGGTTAGTTTAGCCGTTTACTCAGTTAACTCCCTGCTTCACAGCCCTGATGCACCCCCTTCTATCACTGTGCTGCCTTCTTTTTAAATACCTGGAGATCTTTACAAACTTTCCCTCTTGTGCTATTTCAATAGATATATGTGGATACACGTAAATGTGCTGTCATGTCCAACTCTCTGCAACCCCTTGAACTGTAGCCCACCAAGCTCCTCTGTCCATAAGATTTCCCAGGCAAGAACACTGGAGTGGGTTGTCATTTTCTTCTCCAGGGGATCTTCCCGACCCAGGGATCAAACCCGAGTTTCCTGCTTCTCCTACACTGGCAGGCAGATTCTTTATCACTGTACCACCTGGAAGCCCGCTTTAATAATATATATTTCAAATTTTCTGGCATTTCCTTCTGATGGGGACTTTACCTGAGAGATTGTGTAATAGCGGAGAGTCTGTGTCTAGCCAATGTGGTTTTTATTCAGCAAATAATTACTGAACACCTACATTGAGCCTGGTACTATTCCTGCCCAGGAGATAGATGAACAAAACAACAAAATTCCTGCTCCGATAACCCTATATAGAATCTTATATTCTATTGCAAGTGATAGGCAAATAGAGAAAATAAAGTGTAAAGTATATTAGAACCTGCTTAATGCTATAGAGAAAAATAAAACAGGAACGTGGAATGGGATGCCATTTAAAAAGTGTCATCAGGGATAATGGTGATGACTGAGCATGAAGGTGACACCTGAGCCTGAGACTATCTGGGATGGGAGAAGCATTCTGGATGGAAGACCACTGCACAGGCACCGGGGGGCTGTGAGCCTGCCTGTTGCACTGTACTCCGGGAAAGGCAAGTAGGTCAGGGAGGCTGTGAGGAGTGAACGGGTGCAGGAAGAGGTACAGAAGATGATGTCAGGGAGTGGGGCGGCAGGAGGGTAGTGTCCCACCGGTAGTGTAAGGACTTCAGCTTTTATTCTGAAAGGAGTAAGGAATCACTGGAAGGTTCTGAGCTGTGAAACACTCTTACTGAGTCTGAGAATAAATTGTTGAGGGACAAGAGTGAAAGCCAGGAGGCCAGTGAGAAGGCTGCCATGGACTGAGTTGTATCTCCCCAAATCTGTATTTGAAGTCCTAACCTCGTGACTGGATTTAGAGATAGGATCTTTACAGAAAAAATGAAGTTAAATTGAGGTTCTTAGGATAGGTTCTAATCCAATAAGACATGATTGCCATCGTTATAAGAAGAGGAAATCAGGACACAGATATGTACATATGCAGAGGGAAGATGCGAGAAGATGGACTATCTGCAAGCCAGGGAGAGAGGCCTCAGAAAAGACCAACCTAGCTGACTCTTTGATCTCAGATTTCTAACCTCTGGAACTGTGAGAAGATAAGTTTCTGTTGTTTAAACCACCTGGTCTCTAGTGCTTTGTTACGGCAGCCCTAGCAAATTAATACAAAGGCCACTGCGATAGTCCAGGCTAAAGATTATAGTGGTAGCAGTGAAGTGTGAGAAGGGATCCAACTCTGCATATTTTGTAGGTAGAATCAAAAGTATTTGCTGAAAGTTCTGGAATAGGGTATGAAAGAGAGAGAGAAGTGAGTGACAGCTCCAAGGACTTTGCCTGAGTAACTGGAAGATTAAAGCTGCTGTGAACTGAGATGAGCAGGATTGTAAGAAAACAGCAGTTTGGGATGGAAGCAGGAACCTGGTTTGAGACATTCTACATTTGAGATACCTGCTAGACACCCAAGTGGAGAGATAAGGTGGGATGTTGGACATGTGACTCAGGAATACAGGGTAAAGGTCCAGGATGGAGACCTACATTTGGGACTCACCAGCATATAGATGGTATACAATGCCAAAAAAAGAAAAAGAGAGAGAGAGAGAGATGAGAATGAAAGTCCTAGGACTGATCTGGAGGATGCTTATATTGCCATATAACAAGCCCTCTCAAATCTTCAAATGGTTCAAAAAGATACGGTGTCAAACCAGAAAAATTCCATTAAGAATATAAAGCCTCCTAGTCTTCCTGTGTTAAAGAAGAAAGTCGGTCAGCAGTGTAGCAGTTTACATTGTTTTTTGAGCTAACAGTCCTACTGAAAATCAAAGATGGGTTTGCTTAGCATAGAGAGGGGAGACTTCAGATTGCATTATCTTTCTTTAGAAATCTGTCCACTGACTGGAGTCTATCAGCCATACTAATAACCCTGGATGAAGTAATAGTTTTTTGAAAGCCACCCCTTCCATCATTAATGCTTTTGTGCACATCCTAAATTTTTTACATGTAAAATCAGTTGTAATCAATTTTTCAAATCTTTTAAAAAAATTCTAAATAAGGACTAAATCCTTCTAAACTTGCTACATTTTTTTTTGGTCAAGCTTAAAATCTTTTTATTTGAAGTGAAAAGTAGGCATGTATTCCCTAGAGAAGAAAATCCAGCAAACTTCACTCCAGAAATATTTATGTTAAGGCTCATGGAAGATATCAGTCTACATGGCATTTCCCAGGAGGAAAAAAATAGCTACTAGCAAACAACTTTTGCTTCAACCCTTAAATAGACTGCTATTTTCTATTTTAAAATATACACAATAATGATCAGGTATAAGGAATAATTATTAGATAAATTTTTATAGAAAAAAGGGTAGACTATATTAATATAGAAGTATATGATAGTAGGCATTTATAAAGCTATTTGGTAAATTTGCATAATGATACATAGTATACTGCAACACAGAAAATGTTATTTGAATGATGTCCAAATAAACAATGAATGACCTTCTTGTGTATTATAAGCTTAATTCAGAACCCAAATAACTTGAAATGCTGTTAATTTTCACAAAATAAAATCTTTAAATGTCTTGCCTCAATTCTATTTTCCATTCTCTTTATTTCTATTTTCCCCCCAATATATTCTTAATAGTACTGAATATTCCAAGCACAAAGATAATATATGCAAGTAAACAGGTTTTGACATTATGTCAACAGAGCTGGTTGTCACAGCTCTGACCTCTGGAACGAAGGTACAGCTACCTTCTCTTTATTAAGAAAGTAAGGATTATCCCCCAACACATGACAGCTAGAGCGCTTTGGGAGGAAAGATGGTTTGGTTGTCTTCCATTCCTTTAAGACCTGTGTTTGTTTGTTTGTTTCCCCTGAAAATAATTGGGGAATTTAGGAAGAAACACTAACTCCATAGTTGTATTGTGACACAATACTTTTGTACAGGAGTTAGAGGCTGAAAGCTATAAAAATTCTTCACAGAAAGTGTGAACTTTAGGGTCATGATGCAGGGATCTGCGTTGCCTCTGAAATACTGCTTAGCCATTTTCCGATTAGAAATACCCCCAATGCACCCTAACATTTATCCACATGGCATTGTTGGGGCAAAAATCACTGAATTAGAAACTTGAGACTTCAGAGTTAACCTACTCTTTTTGATCAAATTTGTAATCAGGCAGTACTGTAGGCTTATGGAGGATGGAAAACACATGATTTCCTATTTCCACACCCACTCCAGATTTCAACCAAACTGCCGAACTGTAACTTGGAAAGAGTACTTGACTCACGCTTACAGTTCTATCTGAGACAGCTACTGTTTTTTATAGCTCCAGGAACAGTAGCTTAATTTTAAAAGAATCCACTGATCTGAGAGAAGGGCTGTGCCAGCACAAACTGGCACCCTGCTGCTCGCATTCCTTCCCTGGAGCTCCACTTTCCTATTTCTCTACTATTCTGACATCTCTTGGAGAAAACTGCTGAGCTCAGAAGACAGAAACCACACACACCGCAGTGCTGTTGAGCACATAAAATATCAAGTGCACTCTTCTGCCTCAAGGTCACACTTACCAGTTTGCAAAGGATTGATGGTGGTAGAAATGTTCCGATGTGACTGTGAGTGCTGGATGAGACAGTGAAAAGCCCACGTAGGTCTAATCCAAGAAAAAGTTAAGAGTCAGGGCTAAAAAGACAGGACCCTGGGGGCCAGTTCAAAAATAATGCATGTGGTCAGGCAGTAGAATGTCAGAGCCACCCAGCCAGCCTTTTATGGCTAACAGAGTAGATAAATATAGCAGCAAATGGGGATTGCAGTCCTGAACGGAAAGGAAGAGGAAGGCCCTGGCAGGTAGCTGCCAGAGTAATATATTGACATGCATGCCAGTCGGTAGGTCTGGTCTGATTAAGCTAAATGTAGGGCTTTTATTTGGCTATATGAGCTATTTTCAACATTATTTTACCATAGAATATTTAAAAGTGTAATAGAAATAATAATAACAATAAAAGTGTAATAGAAAGAGTGGTTTGTGTTGAGAGCTAAAAATAGGTTAGTAATCTGATTCCCAAAATGAACTTCATGGAATTTTAATACCAAGATATGGTTCTGAATGTGCTGTTCATAATCCATGAGCAATACATTTAGGAGACACAACGTGAAGAAAGAACAGGGGGCTGACTAGAGGCAAGCAGGGAAGACATGGGTTACATGTGGTGGAAACTTTGCCTTGATGATACCCAGTCACCATTTCTCTCATTTCAGGAAAATTTACCAAGTAGGTCATATTACAGCTTCAAGTTGGAATCTTTGATTCCCTATTCATTAACTGAAGCCTTTAAGAAGCTGCATGTTTTATCTTACCTAAAGTCAGAGTATGGTCACTCTATCTAACAAGAGATTCTCTTTCTTTGATTTTAGACGATTTCACAAATTCAGAGGTGATGTTACCTGGTGTCGAGAACCTGCACTTTGGTATCAGACCAGATCTTGGTTCTAGGCCGTCGATGGCACTTAATAGCCATGCAACTTTAAGCAGTTTATTTCTCCTTAAGCTTCATTTTCTTTCTCTATAAAATGGGAATGTGTGTGAAGTCGCTTGGTCGTGTCCAACTCTTTGCGACCCCATGGACTGTAGCCCACCAGGCTCCTTTGTCCATGGGATTCTCCAGGCAAGAATACTGGAGTGGGTTGCCGTTTCCTTCTCCAGGGGATCTTCCTGACCCAGGGATTGAACCTGAGTCTCCCGCATTGTAGGCAGATACTTTACCATTTGAGCCACCAGCGAAGTCATAAAATGGGAATAATAGCATCCAAATTATGGGACTCCTATGGAGATCAATAATGCAGAGAAAATGCTTAACCTAGTTATTGCGTCAAATGAAGACTTAGTAAATGTCAACTACCGTTACTGGTAGTAATAATTTGAAAGCTCATTGTTCGGAATATATGTACTGAGCATATATTCTGTGTGATATTAGATGTGATTCATGTGATATTATATCAACTTAACACAGATAGCTTGTATCTATCAAAATATTGAACAGACCCACTATTGTAGCCTGCTTTATAATTCCTTTCTTGATGATAACTACAGTTAACACTGTTGAGAACCTACCAAGTGCCAGACACTCTGATAGGCACTGTACATACATGATCTCATTTAATTCTCATATTATCCTGTGAGGTAGGTATCATATCTCCCATAGCTAAGGAAATTGAGGCTTTGAGAGGTAAAGTCATTTACCAATGAGCACACAGTTAGTAAATGACATAAATGCCCTGCATTCAGAGATATTTGGATTCCAAAGGTCATGCACATTTTGTCAAGGATTGCTTTAGCCTCTTTCCAATGACATTCTGTCTATAAGAAACTAGGTATTTTCGAATGGTCTTTCAAGAGCAATACAGGTCTCCATTCATAACTGAGGGTCAGCTTGTAGGCTACCCAATCAATGTATATGAAAGAAAATGTTTCACTTAGTCCTGATCAAATTAAATCCAGCATTTGTTTAACTAAATACACCTCTAGCTATTATGCATAAGAACATTTTTGCTGTCTGGAATCCATAGGAAAATTTTCCAAGCTTTATGTTTTCCAAGTATCCACTTGTTCTCTAAACATCCAATACACAATCACATTGATTCTTCCAAGTTTTACCCACCAGCCATTGTAATGGTTCCTAGTGAGTCATTTCTCTAGGGAACATGGTAAGTTACTTCAAATCTCCTTGAAATAGAAAAAGCAAGCAAAAATAAGAGATGAATATCCAAAATACCAGCTAATATTTATTTAATAAGCATTTGCTCTATGCCAAGTATTAACATTAACTGCTTTATAATGTTTCATGTAATCATAACACATAAAAACACTTCATGGATTATGATTTAGAGAGATTAACATTCTTGAAGTAACACAACTAGAATGTGACAGAAATTCAAACCCAGGTCTGTTCTACATAGACTCCAGTCTCCTATATATGTCATACCATACTGTCTTTCAACCATTTAACTCTGTGTGTGTGTGTGTGTGTATAGATATGTAGATAGAGTATGCCAATAATGTCCATTAGAAGTAAGAACTTTTACCAGAGTCTTATAGTTCCCATATGACACACAACTATGAGGTCAAGATTTGCTGGCTACATATATCAACACATTAAAACATTTACTGAACTTTAATCCCTGTTAAGAAGGCAAAATGACAGAAGTTCACACATGCTTGTGGAAAAACTAAAATGTCATTTATTCATTGATACTAAGGATCCAAGTGAAAATCAAATAGTCAATTTTAAACAAATGTACAACAAGATTTGGCAAAAGAAGTATAAGCTAGAGCCAAGCAAGTCTCTGGAGTAGTGGAGTTTCTGCTGTAGCACCATATGGATTCAGCCTTTTCTAACAACATATTTTGGGTTTCCCTTGTGGCTCAGACAGTAAAGAATCTGCCTGCAATGCAGGAGACCTGGGTTCAATCCCTGGGTTGGGAAGATCCCCTGGAGAAGGGAATGCCAACCTACTCTAGTATTTTTGCCTGAAGAATTCCAGAGGAGCCTGGCAGACTACAGTCCATGGAGTCACAGAGTCAGACATGACTGAACATGCACGCATGCATATGCATTGGAAGCATAACAACATATTTATCCAAATATAAATATCCAGATAATGAAATACCTACTGTGGTGTACTGCATAATAAAACTAAAGACAAAAAATTAGTGGTGCTTTGACAAATCAATAATTGTGATTTAATCAAATTTCCTTAAAGATGGTAGTGGCGGTTGAGTTGCTAAGTCGTGTCTGACTCTTGCGACCCCATGGATTTTGTAGCCCACCAGGCTTCTCTGACATGGGATTTTTCCAGGCAAGAATACTGGAGTGGGTTGCCATTTTCTTCTCCAGGGGATCATCCCAATTTAGGGATAGAACCAGACTCTCCTGTACTGCAGGTGGTATCCTGCATTAATCTGACTTAATCATGATGCCCTTTCAGATGTGTGATTATTTTGAAAACTTAATGGAATGTTAATCTATTGTTAATTTCAAATTTCCCAGAAAAACATCTAATGCAAAAGACTTTTAAAAAAGCATATTACTATACAAGTCTGAAGATTTAAAAAATATTTGTTTCCAGAATTACAATTCGTTTTTTAAGAAAGCAGTTTTAAAGTAGATACATCCTCTCTTCAAGCTAACTGTAAGGGTTATTTTGTGGTTTAGTCACTCAGTCGTGTCCAACTCTTTTGTAGCACTATGGACTGTAGCCCACCAGGCTTCTCTGTCTATGGGATTTTCCAGGCAAGAATACTGGAGTGGGTTGCCATTTCCTCCTACAGGGGATCTTCCCAAGTCACAGATCAAACCTACATCTCCTGCATTAGTAGGCAGATTCTTTACCACTGAGCTACCAGGGTGTTAATATTTTTATGTGTGAAGCGATGAGTTTAACCAACTGCAGTGTACCCTGAAAGCCAAAATAAATGTACACATTATATTTAGGCACCTAGAAATTTTGTTTTACAGTAGAAGAGGAAACAGCAGCAAATTATTATTCTATACATGAGGGAATACGAAAAATATTCTTTGGAAATAATGTAAACCAAAACAAACAAAAACTAAATTCCAGCTGAAATCAAGAAAGTTTATTTAAGTTGCTGGGGATCTTAGTTAACAAATAAAACCCATGATTCAATAGTATGGGAAAGGAAAGACATATTTATTCAGTGTGATTCATAAAGCATTTATTGAAAACCCAATAATGTATCACACACTGTGCTATGGTTCAGAGGTGACTAACTCACGTTTCCAAAGTAGCCACTGTGTAGGTGGGTGGATAAAGATTACTTACAAATAACTATAGTACCATGTGATAGATGAAATGATGAACACAGCATATAAGGAAAATGTGAATGGTTGTTATATCTGTACAAAACCAAACCAAAAGAATTCTTCTCCTTTAAAAGATAGGAATCAGGGACTTCCCTGGTAGTCCCGTGGCTAAGGCTCCATGCTGCCAATGCAGGGAGCCCAGGTTTGATCCCTGGTCAGGAAACTATTAATAGATCCCTCGTTCCTCAACTAAAGATACCTCATGCTGCAACTAAAACCTGGCACAGCCAAATAAATAAATATCTTTTAAAAAATAAAAGATAGGAATTAAAGGAGAAAATATAACGTATCACTCATTGCTCACCTATTATGCAAAGCACATATGAGGTACAGGGAAGCAAAATGACTGACATGGGCCCTGTGGTCGAGAATTTCTAAATACTAAGCAATTTCTTCAATACAAATGCTTTTAACAGAAGGCAAAGCTTAGCTAGATTATTCAGTGAGCTCTTTTAAGCTATAAACTAATTGTATCCTTCCTATTTCAGAGTTGCCTAATTAAAAATCATATAGAAATATCAATAACCTCAGATATGCAGATGACACCACCCTTATGGCAGAAAGTGAAGAGGAACTAAAAAGCCTCTTGATGAAAGTGAAAGAGGAGAGCGAAAAAGTTGGCTTAAAGCTCAACATTCAGAAAACGAAGATCATGGCATCTGGCTCCATCACTTCATGGGAAATAGATGGGGAAACAGTGGAAACGGTGTCAGACTTTATTTTTGGGGGCTCCAAAATCACTGCAGATCGTGATTGCAGCCATGAAATTAAAAGACGCTTACTCCTTGGAAGAAAAGTTATGACCAACCTAGATAGTATATTCAAAAGCAGAGACATTACTTTGCCAACTAAGATCCGTCTAGTCAAGGCTATGGTTTTTCCAGTGGTCATGTATGGATGTGAGAGTTGGACTGTGAAGAAGGCAGAGCGCCGAAGAATTGATGCTTTTGAACTGTGGTGTTGGACAAGACTCTTGAGAGTCCCTTGGACTGCAAGGAGATCCAACCAGTCCATTCTGAAGGAGATCAGCTCTGGGATTTCTTTGGAAGGAATGATGCTAAAGCTGAAACTCCAGTACTTTGGCCACCTCATGCGAAGAGTTGACTCATTGGAAAAGACTCTGATGCTGGGAGGGATTGGGGGCAGGAGGAGAAGGGGACGACAGAAGATGAGATGGCTGGATGGCATCACGGACTCGATGGACATGAGTCTGAGTGAACTCTGGGAGTTGGTGATGGACAGGGAGGCCTGGCGTGCTGCAATTCATGGGGTCGCAAAGAGTCGGACACGGCTGAGTGACTGAACTGACTGAACTGATATATAGACATTTGGCATCTAGTCCTTTGTTCACTGAGTGACTTTGAAAAGACATTTCCCCTCTCTGAAGCTCTATTTTCTTGCCTATAAAATAAAGAGTTGAACCAGAATATCTCTAAGGTATTTCCTAGACCAAACCAAATAAACTCTAAGGTGTTTCTATCCATCCAAAAAGTAGTTGTTCTTTTTTTTTTTGCCCGCTTTGTAGCTGACTAGTAACATTCTATGTGAAGCAGTTTTGAAGGGAATAAAAATAAACCCTCCTGCCTCCAAGAATTCTGCTTCTACTTGTTCATTCACATCTGAAATGCTCTCTCCTGAGAGTGTCATTTTATGAATTTAAACCCCAATTATATTGAAAATGACCCAGAAAGACATTTCAGCACATGATCAAGTCTTTGTGTGACTGGACAGAGTCTCAATTTTCTTGTGAATAGAGTGGTGAGAATAGAGGGGAAAGGAGATGGTTAAAAAGGACTAGAGGAGGGGACCGAGGGTTCTTATCAGAAGCTAGATGTCATCTAGTTATGAAATGAGCTCGATCTAAAGGAGATGAACTAGATCTAGATCTAAAAATTAGATCTAATTCTAATTTTGCTTGTATCTGGGCAATAGCCAAATTAAGCCAATGCTGTCAATGTCTTATCTCAGGACCCACAGGCTGTAAGGGGCCCATGTGAACTCCCACCCAGGCTAAGGATGGGGAAGAATTGCTGGCGCTGACAGCTGATCCTGAAAGGGATTAATCCTGTGATGTGAAGCACTGGCAGAGGAGCTGCTGGGATAAATCCCCACCTCCTGCTCAGACCCCTCTCTACTCTCCTGTCCCCCAGACTAGACTCCAGGCCAACGGGAAGCAGACGCATAACTCCACAGTGGTCTTGGTTTTCTGTGGAATGCTGCACTTGTGGCTGTAGAAATGAAATGAATTTCTATTCTTTACTAGTTGCCCTAGTTACCTCTCCTTAATTCCCTCCCCCATCACAAAACCTTCATCTTGCTTATCCAAATCCACTTCCTCTGTATTTTTTAAATAATTAGTGTCAAGAATTGTGAAGGCATACAATAAATATTATTCAGCCTAAAAAGGAATGAGATCCTGATTCAAGCTCACAACATGGAGGAACCTTGAAGACATCACGCTAAGTGAAATAAGTCAGACACTAAAGGACAAATATTGTATGACTCCATTTATGTGAGGTTCACTGGGTAGTTAAATAGAGACAGAAAATAGAATGGTGGTTACCACTGGCTTGGGGTAAGGGGAATGAGAAGTTAATGTTTAATGGGCAGAGTTTCAATATGGGATGATGAAAAAGTTGTGAAGATGGATGGTGCTGATGGTTGCACAACAATGTAAATGTGCTTAATGTCACTGAACTGGACACTTAAAAATGGTTAAAATGGTAAACTTTATGCTATGTATATTTTCCCATACACACACAAAACCGAAAGGTCAGCAATTTTACCCTGCTTGTAAGCTAACAAACTAACCTGCTACAGTTTCACTGATGCAACAAGACAAAGGACTCCTGGTGAGAGTTAGAGAACTTTATTAGAATTGATGCTTTTGAACTATGGTGTTGAAAACTCTTGAGAGTCTCTTGGACAGCACGGAGATCCAACCAGTCCATCCTAAAGATCAGTCCTGAGTGTTCACTGGAAGGACTGATGCTGAAGCTGAGGCTCCAATACTTTGGCCACCTGATGTGAAAAACTGACTCATTTGAAAAGACCCTGATGCTGGGAAAGATTGAAGGCAGGAGGAGAAGGGGACGACAGGGGGAGATGGTTGGATGGTATCACCAACTCGATGGACATGAGTCTGAGTGAACTCCCGGAGTTGGTGATGGACAGGGAAGCCTGGCGTGCTGCAGTCCATGGCGTTGCAAAGAGTCAGACATAACTGAGCAACTGAACTGAACTGATCATTCACAGCAATTAAAAGCCAGAGTCAGCACATTCTTTATTGGTTTGACCACCCCGCTATTCTCATAGGGCAACATGAGAGGGCCAGGTGACACCTGCACACACACTGGGTTGCATTATGAGAGTGGAACTTTGAGCTGAGGGAACCCAAATATTTTATAAGCAGTAAGCATGCCTGTTCTTTGCTCCAGAGGCAGACATTTTCTTTACTGTACATGGAGAGGGGCTATGCCTGCCTTTGCCACAGAGGAAGACACTTTCTCTACCTTCAAACATCCCTGAAAAGACAGCCTGGAACCAAGGGAAGCCAGGGGCTTGCTTGCAAAACATGCTGAAACATGACTAATGCATGAGAATCGTCTCGCAGCAATTAACATATGTTATTCTTACCAAAAAAAAAAGGTTTTTTTTAAAGTGAGAAACAGACTAGAGAGCAACAGATATGAATCTCTGGTTTCAATTTATCTTGAATTTCTCTGTAACATTTTTACGGAAGTATAATTTGCATACCATAAAATTTGTTGATTTTGAGAGTAAAATTCAATAAGTTTTAGTAAACTTATACAGTTGTGCAACCATTACCAAAATACTTCATCAGAAAAGTTCCTTCATGTCAGTTTGCAGTCAGCGTGTGGTCCCTTCCACAACACAGGGAACCAGTGACCTTTTATGTCCTTACAGTTTAGCCTTTTCCAGAAATTTCATACAAATGGAATTATATAATCTGTAGTCTTTTGGGTCTGTTTTTTTTTAACCTAGCCAGATGTTTTTGAGATTCAGCTATGTTTTTGCATGATTCAGCAGCTTACTATTTTTTTATGCTGAGAAGTACCTTGTTAAAAGATACACCACGTTGAGCTTCCCTGGTGGTCCAATGGTTAAGAAGCCACCTGCCTATGCAGGGGACACATGTTTGATCCGTGGTCTGGGGAGATTCCACATACCATGGAGCAACTAAGCCCATGCCCCAAAGTCACTGAGCCTGTGCTCTAGAGCCTGGGCCACACTACCAAGCCGGCATGCTGCAACTGAAGCCTGTGCCTCCTAGAGCCCGTGCTAAGCAACAAGAGAGATCACCACAATGAAAGCCTGAGCACCACAACTAGACAGTAGCCCCTGCTTGCTACTAGAGAAAGCCTGCACGCAGCAAAGACCCAGACCAGCCAAAAAAAATTTTTTTTAATAAATAAATTTTTTTAAAGATACACCATGTTTTGCTTATCTGTTCATTAACAAATCAACTTTGCATTGTGTCCAGTTTGGAGCTAGTATGAATAATGTTATCTTGAATTTTAAAATCTATTTTCCTTATATAGTTAACCATATTTGTTGTGATAGATAACAGAGCATCAAAACACTGCCCGAAAAGTATTGCTAACTAACACTTACTTACTGCTTCTTTGCAAGGTGGTACTAAAAATTGCTTTATATGTATTAATTTTTTTCCTGACAACAGTCCACAGGGCAGGTAATATTATCATAATACCTTTTCACTGATGAGGAAAAACGGAGTACAGAGAAGTTCAGTAAGTTCTCTGGGCACACAACTGAAATGTGTTAAAGCTAGTATTCAAATTCAGATAATCTAGATCCAGAGTTCATATGTTAACCAGCACACAATAGTCTCTTATGATCAAAACAAACCAATTTTGACAAATTCTATAACTTCCTCAATTTTTTAATATGCTAGGTACCACTTTTATATTTGAGGCAGGCATATGTCTCCAAGTATTAATTATGTTCTGTGTTCCCTTATTTTCTTTCATATCCTAAGAAATCCCTTGCCTTCCCAAGTCTACAATGAAGCTGAAACAAAGATGCAAAAACAAAACAGCACCTCAGATTTAGTTTCAAATACAAGCTTACAGAGCTAGCTTTTTCTGTCTTGCTCACTAGGTAAGACTGAACCTAGGAAAAAGAAGAGGGGAAAGACAGGGTGGCCACTAGAACAGGAAAGCAAGGACCAATAGAAGGGATGGGGTGATCCTCAACCCAGAAGGAAATGGACCTTTGCTGGAAAGAGCAAGGAAGTGGACATAAAGACGGAATAATTTTCTTTAAAAATAAACTCTTAACTTTGAGACATTAAGTGAAAGAGTGAGTGAAAGTGAAAGTCACTCAATCGTGTCTGACCCTTTGTCACCCCATGGACTATACAGTCCATGAAATTCTCCAGGCCAGGATACTGGAGTGGGTAGCCTTTTCCTTCTCAAAGGGATCTTCCCAACCCAGGGATTGAACCCAGGTCTCTCACATTGCAGGAGGATTCTTTACCAGCTGAGCCACAAAGGAAGCCCAAGAACACTGGAGTGTGTAGCCTATCCCTTCTCCAGTGGATCTTCTGGACCCAGTAATCGATCTAGGGTCTCCTGCACTGCAGGCGGATTCTTTACCAACTGAGCTATCAGGGAAGCCCTTAAGTGAGGGAAGCCAGTCACAACAGACACATGTTGTATGATTCTATCTATATGAGTTGCTGAGATCAAATTCAAGGTAAAATAGTAGTTGACAGACTTGGGTGATGGAGTCGGGGAAATCAGGAGTTATTATTTAATGGGTAGAAAGTTTCAGTTGAACATGATGAAAAAGTTCTGGAGTTGGATGGTGGTGAAGGCTGCACAACAATGTGAATGTGCTTAATGCCACTGAACTGTTCACTTGAAAACAGTTAAGGTGCTAAGTTTTATGCTAGGTGTATTTCACTACAAGTTTTAAAAATGGATTCTTCTGATTTGTTACTCTTCAGCATGGACAGCCCACCTTCAGCAGTCCTGGATATTGATAACCCCTCTCCCCTTAACAGAGATGGGAGACTTGACCACCTAGTCGGGGGAGAACATGAAGGAAGACCCGTGACTCTCCAAAGAAGGAAATCAGCAGTCCCGGTTGGGACTCTCTCAATGAGGCAGCAACGGATACACCACTATCACACCTAGTACTCATCAAGTATAAACACTACATTCTACTTTGTCTACAGATGTCTACAAATTCACTCACAATGCGGAGACACAGGAGATTCAGGTTCAATCCTTGGGTCAGGAAGATCCCCTAGAAGAGGGCAAGGCAAGCCACTCTAATGTTCTTGCCTGGAGAATCCCATGGACAGAAAAGCCTGGTGGGCTACAGTCTAAGGTAGCAAAGAGTCAAACACTCACTTCAGTTCAGTCGCTCCATCGTGTCCGACTCTTTGTGACCCCATGAATCACAGCACGCCAGGCCTCCCTGTCCATCACCAACTCCCAGAGTTCACTCAGACTCATGTCCATCGAGTCAGTGATGCCATCCAGCCATCTCATCCTCTGTCGTCCCCTTCTCCTCCTGCCCCCAATCCCTCCCAGCATCAGAGTCTTTTCCAATGAGTCAACTCTTCTCATGAGGTGGCCAAAGTACTAGAGTTTCAGCTTTAGCATCCTTCCTTCCAAAGAACACCCAGGACCGATCTCCTTTAGAATGGACTCGTTGGATCTCCTTGCAGTCCAAGGGACTCTCAAGAGTCTTCTCCAACACCACAGTTCAAAAGCATCAATTCTTCCGCACTCAGCTTTCTTCACAGTCCAACTCTCACATCCATACATGACCACTGGAAAAACCATAGCCTTGACTAGACAGACCTTTGTTGGCAAAGTAATGTCTCTGCTTTTCAATATGCTATCTAGGTTGGTCATAACTTTTCTTCCAAGGAGTAAGCATCTTTTAATTTCATGGCTGCAGTCACCATCTGCAGTGATTTTGGAGCCCCCCAAAATAAAGTCTGACACTGTTTCCAGTTTCCCCATCTATTTCCCATGAAATGATGGGACCAGATGCCATGATCTTAGTTTTCTGAATGTTGAATGAGCATAAAGTGAAGTCGCTCAGCTGTGTCCGACTCTTTGCGACCCCATGGACTGTAGCCTACCAGGCTTCTCTGTCCATCTTATTTTCCAGGCAAGGATACTGGAGTGGGTTGCCATTTCCTTCTCCAGGAGATCTTCCCAACTCAGGGATTGAACCCGGGTCTCCCACATTGTAGGCAGACGCATTATGTACATACCAAATACAACCACCTACCAAATACGAATATACTCTTTCTTCATTGCTCCAACAATATTGGAATGTATAATTTTATTTTAGCAAGTTTAACAGATGTGAAATATATCTCATAGCTATTTTTTACATTTATTGTTTGGTTGTACCAGGTCTTAGTTGCGACATGTAGGCTGAGTTGTGGCATGTGGGATCTAGTTCACTGACCAAGGATCAAACTCAGGCCCTCTGCATTGGGAGCTTGGAGTTTTAAGTATTGGACCACCAAGGAAGTCCCTCTTATAGCTATTTTTAAATGTATTTTTAAAATTCATGGTGAGCGGAGCATTTCCTTCAATGTTAGCTGTAGGGAACTAGGTTTAAAGAAGGTTGAGAAGTGCTTGCAAACGAGACTCCCAACCAGAGCTGAACATTCTTGCAAACGAGATGTTCTGCCCAGTGTAGGGAACAAGGTATAAAGAAGGTTGAGAAGTGCTTGCAAATGAGACTCTCAACCTGAGCTGAACATTCTTGCAGACGAGATGTTCAGCTAAGAATCCTGTTTGTTCCCGTGGGAAAAGAACATTTCTTGCACACAAGGATGTTTCTCTGATTCCTCAAAAGGAACAGACCCTGGGACAAAATGGATTCTAAGTTGATAAAGAAGTTCCCCAAAACAAAGTCTTAGCTGCAGTAAATAAGTCAAGGTAAAGGTTATCTCGCCCTGCGCCTGCGCACTGTATAGTCTCTGAATCATAGTGCTTGGCAGCTTGCCCTGTAGGTTGTTGTGCAAGGGATATAAAATAAAGTAGCTGTAAGAAGCAAGTGTTAAAAATATAAAGATTTAAACCACTCTGCAGTGTTAGTGTTTCATTCCGTCGACAGCATCTGGCGCCCAACGTGGGGCTCGACGGAACCGAAAGGGTAAGCACCCCGGGGCAAAAGGCTGAAAGGGGGACTTTCGGGAAATAGAAAGAAAAAGAGAAAAGAATAAAAATCCGAAAGGGTAAACACCCCGGAGCAAAAGGCTGAAAGGGGGACTTTCGAGAAAAAGAGAAAAGAATAAAAATCCAAAAGGGTGAACACCCCGGAGCAAAAGGCTGAAAGGGGGACTTTCGAGAAAAAGAGAAAAGAAGAAAAATCCGAAAGGGAGAGCACCCCGGAGTGAAACGCTGAAAGGGGGACTTTCGAGAAAATAAGAAAAATAAGAGAAAAAGAACAGAAAAAAGAGAAAAGAAAAAGAAAAAACTATGGGGAATTCCCCGTCTTTAAAGTCACAATATATGGAGCTGGTTAAGGGGCTCCTGCATTCTATAGGAATTAAAACGTCTACTCGCCGCTTGAGTGAGTTATTCTGTCTTATAGGGCAGCATTGTTATTGGTTTCAATATCAAACAGAAGTACAGCTGAATTTGAAGGAATGGAAAGTGGTGCAGAAAGAGTTAAGAAGGCAGAATCAAAAAGGAAATGTGATTCCTTTAAGGCTGTGGACTCTATGTAACGCTATAACACAGGCTTTAAAATTAATGGCTGCCAATAGTGAGGCCGCCTCATGTTATCTTGAGGAGGGGGCTTCACCTCGGCCTCCACCCAAACCTCCGGATGATAGTACAGATTCATCCACTGAGCCAGATAGAGATGTGAGTTCTGGGGAGGATTCAGATTCTGTAGAAGCAATGACTGCTGCCTTTTAAAAGGTTTTATTAAATAAAAAACAAACTTCCAAGGCTGTTAACCCTTCTGCACCACCTTACGCATCCCTATTTCTGGTAGCTGCCGACAAGGCTGAGGTAGGGAGAGAGAGTCAATAGTTTTGGAAGTATGGGAAAAAGTATATTTTAGGAAATGCTCATTAATGACTCTCGTCCTTTAATGTCACCGATTATTGAAGTTTGAAGGATTAGTGGATACAGGAGCAGATGTTTCGGTTATTTCTCTCCAGCAGTGGCCTAATGACTGGAAAAAAGAAAAAATTCCTCTTGTTTTAACAGGCTTAGGATCAATAGCAAATGTGTGGAGAAGCGCTCAACCTTTGTCATGCCAATTGTCTAATGGAAAGAAAGTATTTATTTCTTTTTACATTGTTAGTATACCTATTAATATCTGGGGAAGAGATCTTTTATTTTCTTTAGGAACAACGCTTACCATCTCGTCAGAAACCTTGTAGCCACTGCTCAAATTCCTCGAGCTCTCCCATTGAAATGGTTAACTGATGTCCCTAAATGGGTTGAGCAGTGGCCGCTTCCAAAAGTGAAGCTCGAGGCTTTAGAACAATTAGTAAAAGAACAGCTTCAATCTGGCCATATTGAACCTTCTACGTCTCCTTGGAATTCTCCTGTTTTTGTCATTAAGAAAAAATCTGGTAAATGGAGAATGTTGACTGATTTAAGGGAAGTTAACAAATGTATAGAACCTATGGGAGCTTTGCAGTTAGGTCTCCCTTCTCCTGCTTTGATTGCACAGGATTGGTCTTTGATGGTTTTAGATTTGAAGGATTGTTTTTTTAATATTCCTTTGCAAATAAAAGACAGAAATAAATTTGCTTTTACTATTCCAGTGTATAATCATGGGCAGCCCGTAAAACGTTATCAATGGACAGTGTTGCCTCAAGGAATGATTAATAGCCCTACACTTTGTCAGGAGTTTGTTGATCGTGCTCTTATTACTGTGAGACAACAATTTTCTAATTGTCTTCTCTATCATTATATGGATGATCTTCTATTGGCAGCTCCTAGTAAAGAGGAACGAGATAAATTTTTTATTCATGTAAAGAAAGCTTTAAGTGATTTTAATCTTCATATTGCTCCTGAAAAAATTCAAACTGAATTTCCTATTTCATATTTAGGTGCTATTTTGGAACGACAAAGAATAAAACCTCAAAAAGTCCAAATTAGATGAGATAATTTAAAAACTCTTAATGATTTTCAGAAGACTTTGGGTGATATTAACTGGTTACGTCCCATGTTAGGGATTCCTACACCTCAATTGCGTCATTTATTTTCTACTTTGGAGGGTGATACTGCTTTTAACAGTCCTCGATCTCTTACTTCTCAAGCAAAAGAGGAATTACACTTTGTAGAGCAACGGTTAAATGAAGGGTTTCTTACTTATCTACAACAGGATCAACCTATATATTTCATAGTGTTCCATACTCCCTATTCTCCTACTGGAGTTATTGCTCAATCTGCAGGGTTGATTGAGTGGGTATTTTTACCCAATAACTATACAAAAAAGCTTACTGCTTATATGGATAGAATTGCTTTCCTTATTTTGAAAGGTCGAGGCCGTATTACCCAGTTAATTGGAAGTGACCCTCAAACAATTATTACTCAACTTACTTCCACCCAAATTTCTAATTGCTTACAGTTTAATGAAAATTGGCAGATAGCTCTTGCATCTTATTCAGGGACTTTTTCTAATCAATATCCTCAATCTAAAATGATAGATTTTCTTCGACATACATCAGTGGTTTATAAATCTCCTATATCTAATATTCCAGTTGAAGGAAAAACTATTTTTACAGATGCCAATAAAAATACTGCTGGCTATTGGACTGATACTACTTCTAAAGTTGTTCCACATTCCTTTTCTTCTGTGCAGCCTGCTGAACTTTGGGCCATTTGTTTGGCATTACAGGATTTTTTGGATATTCCTATTGTTTCTGATTCTAAATATGCAGTCTTTTCATGTATTTATCTTCCTGAAGCCACTCTACCGGTAACTTTAAAAACTAATATTGATAAATTATTTTTTCAGGTTCAACAATTATTAATTAGGCGAACTAACCCTGTCTTTTTTACTCATATTCGAGCTCATTCTTCTCTCCCCGGACCATTATCTCAAGGAAATGAAACTGTAAAATGGCAACATTCTGCATTGGTTCCACCTCAATTACAAATGGATGGGCACCTTCAATTACAAGGAGATATATGGAAATTATGGGCAGTGTCAGGTGACCTTACTATATGGACGGGAAACTTTACTTTAAATATTAACGATCCTAAGGGGCCATTTCAAGTTCATTTGCATATTAATAAATCTTACTCTGCTATAGCATGTGTAAAATTTCCTTATTCTTTACTGTATGGGCAATGGATTTGGAATGAAATTTTGGGAGTTATATCATGTTCTGATTGTAACTTGACTCAATGTATAAATCGTTCCTGGTGGGAAAATGTTGAAAACAAGATGGTCCATTCCAGTAATTATTCTTTGGTCATTGTGAAAGCACGGACTGAACTTTGGTTGCCTGTTAATCTTACTCAACCTTGGTCGGACTCTTTTGCTGTCACTCATCTTGTGAATGCTGTACAAACTCTTCTCCATCGATCTCGAAGAATGCTTGGCATTGTCATCGCATCAGTTCTCGCCGTGGCTTCAGTAACAGCAACAGCAACTGTAGCAGGTCTTGCTTTGCATCAAGGCATACAGACTGCTAATTTTGTCAGGGAATGGCATAAAGATGCTCATTTATTGTGGCAACAACAGCATGATTTGGACTCTCAATTGGCTACTGATGTATTGAATTTACAACATACTGTTTCCTGGTTAGGAGATCAAGTGACTGTGTTAGCTACAAAGAGTGTGTTAAAATGTGATTGGAACTCATCTCACCTATGTGTAACCCCTGTTCCCTTTAATATGAGTGAGGGTTGGGAAAAGGTGAAAAGGTCTTTAGTGGGACACCAGAATTTAACTGCTGAAATTATGGAATTGGAACAAACTATATTGTCAACTGTTAGTAAGACGCTGCCTGATATTCTTGGTTCTGATATACTGAAGAGTCTTCAAGAAGGATTAGATAACCTTAATCCTTTAGGGCATGTATCTACATTGTTAACAACATCCTTTGTAAATACTTTGTTAATTGTTGCTTTATGTTTTATTGCTTTTATAGTCTACCGGCGCTGGCGAAAAGGAAAACAATTAAAAGAAGAAGCTTTGCGTATTCAAGCGCTTATTCAGCATCTACAAGAAAAGAAAGGGGGAGATGTAGAGAACTAGGTTTAAAGAAGGTTGAGAAGTGCTTGCAAACGAGACTCCCAACCAGGGCTGAACATTCTTGCAAACGAGATGTTCTGCCCAGTGTAGGGAACTAGGTATAAGGAAGGTTGAGAAGTGCTTGCAAACGAGACTCCCAACCAGGGCTGAACATTCTTGCAAACGAGATGTTCTGCCCAGTGTAGGGAACTAGGTATAAGGAAGGTTGAGAAGTGCTTGCAAACGAGACTCTCAACCTGAGCTGAACATTCTTGCAGACGAGATGTTCAGCTAAGAATCCTGTTTGTTCCCGTGGGAAAAGAACATTTCTTGCACACAAGGATGTTTCTCTGATTCCTCAAAAGGAACAGACCCTGGGACAAAACGGATTCTAAGTTGATAAAGAAGTTCCCCAAAACAAAGTCTTAGCTGCAGTAAATAAGTCAAGGTAAAGGTTATCTCGCCCTGCGCCTGCGCACTGTATAGTCTCTGAATCATGGTGCTTGGCAGCTTGCCCTGTAGGTTGTTGTGCAAGGGATATAAAATAAAGTAGCTGTAAGAAGCAAGTGTTAAAAATATAAAGATTTAAACCACTCTGCAGTGTTAGTGTTTCATTCCGTCGACAGCAGTTAGCTAACTATTTGGTTTTCCCCTTGTGTGAGCTCTCTTTCGATATTTGCCATATCAAAGAGATATGTTATTTTTCTTGAGGTCATTATTGGTTATTTTTCTTGATATGTTAAATCATTAATCTGTTAAATAATAATAAAATAAATGATAATTTTAAATAAGATAAAATAGCTACCATTAACAAAAGATCTATGGTGTGTTAGATACTGTAATGTGCTTTACACATATTATTTCTTACAAAAATCCTACAAAGCGGTTAAAATTCCCAAGTTATAAATGAGAAAACTAAGGTCCAGAGGATAACATTACAAAAGCTACCCAAGGTCACATAGATAGCAAGTAGCAGAACTGGGATTTGAACCCAGCTCCATCTGGCTTTAATGCTCCATTCTCTTTATTGAACAAAAAGTCAAAGTATTAGTCGCTCAGTCATGTCTGATTCTTTGTGACCCTGTGGACTGTAGCCCATCAGGTTCTTCTGTCCATGGGATTTCCCAGGAAAGAATACTGGAGTGGGTTGCAATGCCCTTCTCCAAGGGATCTTCCTGACCCAGGGATCAAACCCAGGTCTCCTGAATTGTAGGTGGATTCTTTACCACTTGAGCCACCAAGGAAGCCCTCTTTATTGGACAGGAAACCACCTAATGCCTGCCCTGCTCTCTGCACCTGTTGATATTTTGCACCATGTGATTCCTGCTGTATGACAAGTGATGGGTCACTTCAGACCCAAAGGTAACTGGTGTATATCCTGGCCAGCAACTTACTATACTACATGATCTGGGCCCAAAGGTGAGTCAGGCCAATCACATTCCTAGCTTACAAATTTAATTTTGGAGATACTGAGTATCAACACACTTATTAGAAGGAACAAAAGTCAAAACTGGCTGAACCAAAAAATGCCATGGGTATGCCTGGAGTCAGAGAAGCCATGACAAGCTGAAATTATGAGGGACCAGAAACTAAAATCAGCAGAGAAAGGCAATTGGTAAAGAGAAAACACTGGAGATGCTCTTAAAGCAACAGGTCACTCAGAGAACAATCATTTGGCCCATGAGAGAAAAACAAGAGGCAATCCTTCAGGTTACCTGTTTTCACTAACTGTCCAGCTTAGATCCAGTTCATTATATCCCTAAAAAATGTCCCGTTTTTCTAGAGCTAACTGGAACATATCTCTGTTCCTTATTATCATATAAGCCAAAATAAAATCCTTTTTATTAATTTTAAAAATATTCTAGATAGTAAGTTTTTCTCATATTTGTCACAGAATGCTTCCATTTAGATTCTTTCTTTGCTTTACTTCATTATATTTTGACTTTCATAAAAGTAGAATCACCAATCTTACAATTAGTAACACTTTCACCGGTCAAAAGCTTATATTTGTGCAAACTAAAGTCACAAAAAGCAGATTTGTGGTTGTCTGACTGTGGGAGAAGGGAGAAGTGGGAGGGGTTATGAAGAATGGATCACCAACGGGCCTATGGAAACCTTGGGGGTGATGGATCTGCTCAGACTGGAAGTAAGGAGACCAGTTAAAAGTCTATTGCAGAAATCCAGGCTTGAGAGAGGTTGAGTGAAAGTCACTCAGTTGTGTCCGACTCTTTGAGACCCCCATGGACTATAGAGTCCATGGAATTCTCCAGGCCAGAATACTGGAGTGGGTAGCATTTCCCTTCTCAGGGGATCTTCCCAAGGGAAGGGAACCCAGGGATTGAACCCAACCTTCCCAGGGATTAAACCCAGGTCTCCCGCATCGCGGGTGGATTCTTTCCCAGCTGAGCCACAAGAGAAGCCCTTGTGAGAGAGGTTACCTTGCACCAAAATGCTCCTTGGAGTAAGGAATGTGCTTGTGTGCTCTGTCACTCAGTCGTGTCGAACTCTTTACCACCCCATGGACTGTAGCCTGCCAGGCCCTTCTGTTCATGTGATTTTCCAGGCAAGAATACCAAAGTGGACTACAGTTTCCTACACCAGAGGATCTTCCTGACCCAAGGATTAAACCCTCATCTCCTGTGGTTCCTGCATTGGCAGGCAGATTCTTTACCACTGAGCAACCTAGAAAGCCCTAGGAGCAATGAGGGTATCTCTCTATTTAATAGAAGAGGAGGAAGAAGATAACATAAGGACAGATGCTGGCTGGTGGGCAAATGTGGTTGCTGTGGGAGCCTGTAATAGTCATTTTTTTTTCTCAGTGACTCAGAAGTAATGTCACAGACTGAGAGCAAGGATGCAGGGCGGGGGCGGGGGGGAAGGTGTGAGAAGACAGAAGTTATAAAACTGACATCGAAGAGATTAGGAGTATGAAAGAAATAGACAAATGTTAGACAGATGTCATTTGCATCTAGATAGCATCAAGGGCCCACTTGAGGTCTGTGGTCATCAAAGTGTAGCAATTCAGCTTGTTTCCTCCAGCCAGGTAAATAAAACATTGGTACATTAATTAGTCAGGTTAGATTAACTGCTGGATGAACTCCAAATTTCAGTGCCCTAACCAACCATAGTTGATTTCTCACTAAGAAATTTACATGCATTACTTCACCTCATCCATACAATGGTTGAATAAAATGCCATTACTATGCTCTTTTCCAGATGAAGAAACTAAAGAATTAACTGAACTAAGCCTAAACCATAATTTTTGTCTTAGGTGTTAGTTTTATTTGGGGGTATTTTTAAAAATTTGCCTCATAATATTGAGAAAATATAATCTGGTCATTATATTCATTTACAAACTATTATTAGAATTAACTTCGTTAGGCTATGTATTTCAAAATAGTTTACGGTATGAGGAATCTTTGTCTTTTAACAGTTGGAGCAACATTTCTTCAATTAATTACCAGAGCCAGGTAACTTATTTTCTAGGTAATCCTTATTTTTCACTTTGGTTTGGCTTGTTCATATTCTTTAACATCTTGTTTAATATTTTAATTTTTCTAAGCATTTATCTATCTTATTTTTTCATATTTAGTAGTATGGAAGTAAGACCTTTCCTCAAATATTCTTAGTTCAACTTCACGTTATTTCATGTCATTCCTGAATTTAGAAATAATTTATTTCCTTTAAAATTTAAAAAGCAATTATTTATGTAGAATTTTCCATGCACTTGAAGCTGGAATCAAGATTGCCGGGAAAAATCTCAAAAACCTTAGATATGTAAATAACACCAACCTTATGGCAGAAAGTGAAGAGGAACTAAAAAGCCTCTTGATGAAAGTAAAAGAGGAGAGTGAAAAAGTTGGCTTATAGCTCAACATTCAGAAAACTAAGATCACGGAATATGGTCCCATCACTTCATGGCAAATAGATGGGGAAACAGTGGAAACAGTGTCAGACTTTATTTTGGAGGGCTCCAAAATCACTGCAGATGGTGATTGCAGCCATGAAATTAAAAGATGCTTACTCCTTGGAAGTAAAGTTATGACCTAGATAGCATATTGAAAAGCAGAGACATTACTTTGCCAACAAAGGTCCGCCTAGTCAAGGCTATGGTTTTTCCAGTGGTCGTGTATGGATGTGAGAGTTGGACTGTGAAGAAGGCTGAGCACTGAAGAATTGATGCTTTTGAACTGTGGTGTTGGAGAAGACTCTTGAGAGTCCCTTGGATTGCAAGGAGATCCAACCAGTCCATCCTAAAGGAGACCAGTCCCGGGTGTTCTTTGGAAGGACTGATGCTGAGGCTGAAACTCCAGTACTTCGGCCACCTCATGCGAAGAGCTGACTCATTGGAAAAGACTCTGATGCTGGGAGGGATTGGGGCCAGGAGGAGAAGGGGACGACAGAGGATGAGATGGCTGGATGGCATCACCAACAATGCACATGAGTTTGGGTGAATTCCAGGAGTTGGTGATGGTCAGGGAGGCCTGGCGTGCTAGGATTCATGGGGTCGCAAAGAGTCGGACACGACTGAGCAACTGAACTGAACTGAACTTTAATACAGATTAAACATCTTTACTTCATTTAAAAGAAAGGAGCTCCTCCTACTGTTTTCCTAAATTAATAGCAATTGTTACATTCTATTTCATGGACAAAGAATCTGAATTTCACTTAAGTAGGTGAAACCAGAACATAAGCCATGCCTCTTAACATTCAAATGTTTCTTATATGCAACAAAAATTGCCAAGTGATCATTAGGAAATTGCTTTAGGTAGTAAACATCAAGGGTCAATTCAGCTATGCTTCTTTGTTGCTTGGGTATGGAGTTTCCCTCCTTGAACCAAAGAAGAGAGATCAGTATTGTAAAATAAAATGTGGGCTTTGGGTCAGGACACTTACTAGCGGTTGTGGTTTACTCACTAAGTTGTGTCCGAGTCTTGTGACCACATGGACTGTAGCCTTACCAGGCTCCTATGTCCATGGGATTTCCCAGACAAGACTACTGGAGTGGCTTGTCATTTCCTCCTGCAGGGACACTTACTGCTGCTGCGAAGTCACTTCAGTCGTGTCCGACTCTGTGCAACTCCATAGACGGTAGCCCACCAGGCTCCCCCGTTCCTGGGATTCTCCAGGCAAGAACACTGGTATAGGTTCTTGCATGAAAGTGAAATGTGAAAGTGAAGTCGCTCAGTCATGTCCAACCCTCAGCGACCCCAAGGACTGCAGCCTACCAGGCTCCTCCATCCATGGGATTTTCCAGGCAAGAGTACTGGAGTGGGGTGCCAATGCCTTCTCTGAGGGACACTTACTAGCTATGTGCAATTGAACAAGTAATCAGTTACCAAATATTTATTGGCACCCATGGATAATTAGGGCTTCCCCTGTGGTTCAGATAGTAAAGAATCTGCCTGCAATGAGGGAGGCCCAGGTTTGATCCCTAGATTGGGAAGATCCCCTGGAGAAGGAAATGGCAACCCACTCCAGTATTCTTGCTGGAGAATCCCATGGACAGAGGAGTCTGGCGGGCTAGTTTGTGGGGTTGCAAAGAGTCGGACACAACTGAGCAACTAACACAGGAAATGACATGATGGATAATTAGGCACCTTATTAGAAGTTAGGGATTCATGAACAAGAAATACTGGCCTCCTGTCCTTCCTTCTATCATACCCCTGGTAGAGACATGAGTTATAATCTGGGTTATTTTATTGCCTTTTGATAACATGTACAAATCACTTAAGTATTTAAGCCTTGGTTTCCTAATCTGTGAAATGGAGATGATAATACCTCACAGGGCTTCTCTGGTGGCTCAGATGGTAAACAATCTGCCTGCAATGCAAGAGACTGGGTCAGGAAGATCCCCTGAAGAAGGGCATGGCAACCCACTCCAGTATTCTTGCCTGGATAATTCCATGGCAAGCATGAGGCACCATAGTCCATGGGATCGTGAATAGTCGGACACAACTGAGCAACTTTTTTATTTTCCCACACAGGGTTGTTAATAATTAAATGATAAAAATGCTTATGTAGAATACCTAATATATAGTAGGTATATAGTAACAGTGATCCTTTTCTTTCTCCCTTTGGATCTTATCTTGGGGGAAAATGGAGCCTCATCTTCAAGCAGGAGCAGTAGTGTCCTTTTGGTGTAATTACAGTATTCCTAAATAATTGCATACTATGTACTCTGAGTTCCTTAAATATTAGTGCATGGGTTTCCTCAGCCTTGGCACTACTGACATTTTTGGCAGAATAATGTTCTGTTGTGGGCACTGTCCTGTACATTGTGGGGTGTTTAGCAGCATCCCTGGCCTCTCACCACTAGATGCCAGTTACAGCTTCCTGGTTATGAAATGTCTCCATACCTTGCCAAGTTTTCTCTTGGGGAATAGTCACCCCTAGTTGAGAACCTTCACATTAGTGGATAGTAAATTCACATGTACTGGGCCTTAAGGAACATTTTAAAAAGTTAAATGACATAAAATTGAAAAAAATAGAAATCTTAGAGAATATCACAGATAGTCAAGCAGTATTGCTTACTGATTCAAATTTCTTACTGCAAGCTGTGCTCAAAAATTTGAAAGCCACTGTTGTATACTTAATAAAAGCTTTCATATAAACTAACTAATTTAATCAGAAAACTCTACAAAATAAGGACAGATATTAACCTCTATTTTACAAATCAGAAAACAACCTGAAATAAGCTGAATGACTTGCTCTTGGGGTTACCCAGTTCAGTTGTCGCTCAGTCGTGTCCAACTCTTTGCAACTCCATGAACAGCAGCATGCCAGGCTTCCCTGTTCATAACCCTGAGTTTACTCAAACTCATGTCCATTGAGTCAGTGATAACATCCAACCATCTCTTCCTCTGTCGCCCCTTCTCCTCCTGTCCTCAATCTTTCCCAGCATTAGGGTATTTTCAAATGAGTTAGCTCTTCGGATCAGGTGGCCAAAGTATTGGATTTTCAGCTTCAACATCCATCCTTCCAGTGAACACCCAGGACTGATCTCCTTAGGATGGACTGGCTGGATCCAAGGGACTCTCAAGAGTCTTCTCCAACACCACAGTTCAAAACCATCAATTCTTCAGCACTCAGCTTTCTTTATAGTCCAACTCTCACAGCCATACATGAACACTGGAAAAACCGTAGCCTTGACTAGACAGACCTTTGTTGGCAAAGTAATGTCTCTGCTTTTCAGTATGGTATCTAGGTTGGTCATAACTTTCCTTCCAAGGAGTAAGCGTCTTTTAATTTCATGGCTGCAGTCACCATCTGCAGTGATTTTGGAGCCCAAAAAATAAAGTCAGCCACTGTTTCCCCATCTATTTCCCATGAAGTGATGGGACTGGATGCCATGATCTTCGTTTTCTGAATGTTGAGCTTTAAGCCAACTTTTTCACTCTCCTCTTTCACTTTCATCAAGAGGCTTTTTAGTTCCTCTTCACTTCCTGCCATAAGGTTGGTGTCATCTGCATATCTGGGGTTTTTGAGATTTCTCCCGGCAATCTTGATTCCAGCTTGTGCTTCATCCAGCCCAGCACGTCTCATGATATACTCTGCATATAAGTTAAATAGGCAGGGTGACAATATACAGCCTTAATGTACTCCTTTTCCTATTTGGAACCAGTCTGTTGTTCCATGTCCAATTCTAACTGTAGCTTCCTGACCTGCATATAGGTTTCTCAAGAGGCAGGTCAGGTGGTCTGGTATTCCCATCTCTTTCAGAATTTTCCAGTTTATTGTGATCCACACAGTCAAAGGCTTTGGCATAGTCAATAAAGCAGAAATAGATCTTTTTCTGGAACTCTCTTGCTTTTACAATAATCCAGCGGATGTTGGCAATTTGATCTCTGGTTCCTCTGCCTTTTCTAAAACCAGCTTGAACATCTGGAAGTTCACGGTTCACGTATTGCTGAAACCTGGCTTGGAGAATTTTGAGCATTAGAGTGTGAGATGAGTGCAGTTGTGTGGTAGTTTGAGGATTCTTTGGCATTGCCTTTCTTTGGGACTAGAATGAAAACTGACCTTTTCCAGTCCTGTGGCCACTGCTGAGTTTTCCAAATATGCTGGCATATTGAGTGCAACACTTTCACAGTATCATCTTCTAGGATTTGAAATAGCTCAACTGGAATTCCATCACCTCCACTAGCTTTGTTCGTAGTGATGCTTCCTAAGACCCACTTGACTTCACATTCCAGGATGCCTGGCTCCAGGTGAGTGTTCACACCATCATGATTATCTGAGTCATGAAGATCTTTTTTGTATAGTTTTCTGTGTATTCTTGCCACCTCTTCTTAATATATTGTTTGTTAGTTCCATACCATTTCTATCCTTTATTGAGCCCATCTTTGCATGAAATGTTCCCTTGGTGTCTCTAATTTTCTTGAAGAGAGCTCTACTCTTTCCCACTCTATTGTTTTCCTCTATTTCTTTGCATTGATCACTGACGAAGGCTTTCTTCTCTCTCCTTGCTATTCGTTGGAACTCTGCATTCAAATGGGTATATCTTTCCTTTTCTCCTTTGCTTTTTGCTTCTCTTCTTTTGACAGGTATTTATAAGGCCTCCTCAGACAGCCGTTTTGCTTTTTTGTATTTCTTTTTCTTGGGAATGGTATTGATCCATCTCCTGTACAATGTCACGAAACTCCATCCATAGTTCATCAGGCACTCTGACTATCAGATCTAGTCCCTTATATCTATTTCTCACTTCTACTGTATAATCACAAGGGATCTGATTTAGGTCATACCTGAATGGTCTAGTGGTTTTCCCCACTTTCTTCAATTTAAGTCTGAATTGGGCAATAAGGAGTTCATGTTCTGAGCCACAGTCAGCTCCTGGTCTTATTTTTGCTGACTGTATAGAGCTTCTCCATCTTTGGCTGCAAAGAATATAATCAATCTGATTTTGGTGTTGGCCATCTGGTGATGTCCATGTGTAGAGTCTTCTCTTGTGTTGTTGGAAGAGGGTGTTCATTATGACCAGTGCGTTCTCTTGGCAAAACTCTATTAGCCTTTGCCCTGCTTCATTCTGTACTCCAAAGCCAAATTGGCCTGTTACTCCAGGTGTTTCTTGACTTCCTACTTTTGCATTCCAGTCCCCTATAATGAAAAGGACATCATTTTTGGGTGATAGTTCTAAAACGTCTTGTAGGTCTTCATAGTACCATTCAACTTCAGCTTCTTCAGCATTACTGCTAGGAGCATAGACTTGTATTACCATGATATTGAATGGTTTGCCTTGGAAACGAACAGAGATCATTCTGTCGTTTTTGAGATTGCATCCAAGTACTGCATTTCGGACTCTTTTGTTGACCATGATGGCTACTCCATTTCTTCTAAGGGATTCCTGCCCACAGTAGTAGATATAACGGTCATCTGAGTTAAATTCACCCATTCCAGAGGTTACTCAGTAGGCTGAAGGAAAGATATGAAACACAACCCAAGTCTTTAAAGTTTTAATGACAGAAAAGGAGATTGTCACCTGAGAGCAAAGATTTTCCACGTGATCCACAAGGGTAGATATTAGCATGAGAGGTCTTTTGTGGTGGGTCCAATCATTAAAATTTCAAATCAAAATTTTAGATGGAAATTTGAATAAAATTTTATCAAGACTTTATTTTTCAACACTGCTAATTTTTGTATGCACGTGTTCTCAGCCACTCAGTCATGTCTGACTCTTTTCAATCCCATGCACTACAGCCCAGCAGACTCCTCTGTCCATGGGATTTCCCAGGCAAGAATACTGGAGTGGGTTGGCATTTCCTTCTCCAGGGCATCTTCCTCACCTAGGGATCAATCCCGTATCTCCTGCATTGGCAGGCAGATTCTCTACCAGTGAGCTTTGGATACCCAATTAATTGAGGAATGAATACATGAATGAACATGGACCACACAATCCCTGTTAACCTTCAATCAGCCAGGCCCTCCAATCACCTCTAATAAGGTAGGCTGCTCCCTTTGACCAGAATCTCCCTCTGCTGTCTTTTTCCCACTGACTTCTAGAATCACCTGTTCAGTAGTCCTCCAGGTAATGCTCTGCACAAGTCCCCAGACAGGCTGATTTCCACCTCTGTGCTCCTTCTATGCCATGCTAGGCTATTCTTAGTCACTCAGTTGTGTCTGACTCTTTGCAACCCCACAGACTGCAGCCCACCAGGCTCCTCTGTCCATGGAATTCTCCAGGCAAGAATACTGGCATGGGCTGCCATTCCCTTCTCTAGGGTACTTGAACCCAGGTCTCCCATACTGCAGGTGGGATTCTTTTCCAGCAGAGTCACCACAGAAACCCAAGAATACTGGAGTGGGTATCCTATGTCTTCTCCAGGGGAACATCCCAACCCAGGAATCGAACCAATGCCTCCCGCATTACAGGAAGATTCTTTACCAGTTGAGCTACCAGGGAAGCCCGCTCCTTCTATAAACCTTACCTAATTAGGCTGTAACCATCTCTTTCACATTTTCCCCTGAAACTCCCCGTGCCTTTGGCACCTTGTCTACTCCTTTATCATTCCAAAGGTAGCAGCTATGGTCTGTTTCAAAAACCACATAAACCACAGCACTCACCTCACTGCTTGGCAGTGTAGTTGCTCTTTAATACCTGTTGTATTTTCCCTATAGTACAGGAAAGCAAACAGGCAAAGTAATTTTCTGATACTATAAAAGCAAAGAAAAGGAGAAGTGGGGGCCAGTGTGCAGAGGATGAGATGGTTAAAGAGCATCGCTAACTCAATGGACAGAAACTTGAGCAAACTCCTGAAGACAGTGGAGGACAGAGAAACCTGGCTGCCTACAGTCTACAGGATCAGACATGACAGCGACTCAGTAACAACATAGAAACAGAAGGCTGTTGCTCCGGGTAAACTGAATTGGATCTTAGATCAGCAAAAAAAAAAAAAAAAGAAAGAAAAAAGCCGTTAATGGGAATAGTGGTGAAACCTGATTAAATTGTGGGCTTTAAGCAATAGTATGATACCATTGTTAATTTCCAAGTTTTGGCAAGGATGCCATCGTTATTTAACATTAGTGGAAGATGGGCACACTCTGCACTGTCTTTACAACTTTTCTGAAAATCTAAGATTATTTCAAAATTAAAAGTCTATTAAAAAAAAAAAAAAAAGACTGTTGCTGCTCTCTGTCGCTCCGAACAGGAAAACTCAACAGCCCACTTCATCTTTTGGGATGTTTTCTCCCTGAAGGACAGCACTGGAAACTCCCGCGCCCCCTAGTGACAGATGTAGGTGTGTGCACGGCTGTCGGCTCGCCCCCCGGGCCGCCAGACTCCACGAACCCTTTGCATCTCCCTGCCCCCGCGGTCCTCACCCCGGTTCAGCCATCTGGATTTGTGCCGTCACTGTCTCATCTTAGATCCTAACCCGTCCTCGCTCTGCGTCCCCACCTTTGGGCTAAGAGTCACTTGCTGCTGCTGCTGCTAAGTCGCTTCAGTGGTGTCCGACTCTGTGCGACCCCATAGACGGCAGCCCACCAGGCTCCCCCATCCCTGGGATTCTCCAGGCAAGAACACTGCAGTGGGTTGCCATTTCCTTCTCTCATGCATGGAAAATGAAAAGTGAAAGTGAAGTCGTGCCCGACTCCGCGACCCCATGGACTGCAGCCTACCAGGCTCCTCCGTTCATGGGATTTTCCAGGCAAGAGTACTGGAGTGTGTTGCCATTGTCTTCTCCACAGACCCTCTTAAATTGATGGCTTCCCAGGACCTGGCCTAGAAGGCTGATTCAGCGGGCTGGACATGAGACCCCCCAATACTGTGTATTTTTCCCTCGTACCCCGAGTGATTCTGTTGGAGGCTGTTTGGTAAACGAACCATCTTCGTTTCAGTCCTGCTGTAGGATTTGGGCATTAAAGTATCTCTTAGTGACTTTACCTCTAAGTGAACCCGGGAACAGACTACTGGTTAAGAAACGGAATGTTCCTGAGGTCCCCGACGGTGCAGCTGATTCCTACTGCGAGCACATTATCCTGCAGCTTTACCTTCCTCGTCAGCAGGATGACTGGAGTGAGCGCGGCTCCAAACCCCAGAAACGTTCCGGCCACGGGAGCCAGACGAGGCACGTAGCCCGGAGCCTGGACGACTCTGGAAAGGCGTCGGCCCGGCCCAGCCCTCTCCTGCGGGGACCACCCTCCTCCGCGGAGACGGACAGCATAGTCTCCCTCAGGGTGGGGAGGATTTTCCTTCTACGAGATGCCTCGGCCAGGCGGCCCTGAGGCCAGAGAGCTGAGCACAACAGGCCCGACTTCCTGTCCTCTTCACGGGGCGCACTTCGGCACCAGTGAGAGTAGGGGGCGAAGTTGGGGACCCTGTCGCTGTGGGTTGCGGGCTGCCTTCCGAGCCGGACGCGGCCAGGCTCTCCTTGTTCCTGGGGCCCGAGGGGCTCCGCGGGGAAACATAACCGTGAACGTTTCTGAAGAAGGAGAACGTCTTCGGCCGACCCCCGCCTGAAGAACTCGTTCTGAGTCGAAGACATGCTGAGGGCCCTCGGGACTAAACACTGTTTCCGTAGGGAGGGGAGTGACTCGTCATAACACAACACCGGGCCAAGAGGTCAATTCTCTTGCCCAGAGTCGTCCTCTCGGGGTACACAGACAGCTGTGCGACCACCGGGTGAAGACCCCAGCCTCCCCACTCACCCTGAGGAGAGCCCCCTGCGCATGCGCAGAACCGCTCGGCGGCTCGGGCGGGGAGCTCGAGGGTGGGGCGCTCGGGGTGGGGCGAAGGCCAGTCACGTGGGCCGCGAAGCCCTCTCCGCGATTTCCCTACAAGGACTTGGGTCGCCGAGCCCCGCCCCCGGCCGGGCCCTGGAATGTGCGGAGGGGCAAACCCGCAAGATAGACTCAACCATTTGCTAACAGGAAGGGGAGGGTGAAACAGTTTACACTGTAAGGAGAGGTGTGAAAAAGACGGAAACTCAGTCATCAGACCTGGAGAATCACTACTTTTCTACTGTGTTCTAAGCTGCCCGTTCGACACGTCCTTCCCGTGCACTCGGTCAAAATTGCGCCTTCTGAGCACACCGGCAACCCCCCTGCCCTGTCGCCCTGCCGGGCTTACACTGTTAGCAGAGAATGGTGACTCCCTTCCTTCCGGTCCGCTAAGCGAAGGCCGGAAGTGTCGGTTTGTAGCGTCTTTGGGAGTGGAAGGGAGTTGGTAGGGGGAGCTGAAGCAGCGAGGAGGTTCCTGAAGCTCTCGGATTCTCTCGGCTGAGTTAGGGTGAGTAATGTTCGCGAGAGGCCTGTCCCGAGGTGCATCCCCACGGGGCGGCTGGGGTTGGCGGGGTGGTCAGCAGCACTGCCGGCGGCGCACCTGGGCAGGTGTGCGTGCGAGTTCCTGGGTTTCGAGCCCACGGTCCTCTCCGGCGTGGAAGGCCGCTGCCGGAAGCGGCCTGGACGCCAGCTTCGCTCCTTTGCCCAAACTTGGAGCTCGGGAAGTGTGGTTTAGCTTGCTGGCGCCGCGAGCTTGGGCGGCAGCCGGCCTGCGAAACCCGAGCCCCGCGGAGCTGACGCTGGGACTGAGTTTAATTTCTAACGTAAACTTGCCCGATTCCAGAGAGTTTGCGCAAAAACTCTAGCTTGGTGCGGTCCCCGGACGCCCGCCCGCTGCAGCTGTTATTGCAGCTGTGTGGCTACGTTTAGTGGGAATAACCACCTCAGATTAGCAACTTCAGCTTAGTATCCACTTTGGTAATCGGAGTGTTTTGATTTTTTTTTTAAGTGATAGTTGGACAAATAGAAGTTTGGGGTTTAGTTTGAGGCTTCAGGAAAACTCCCAAAAAACTCCCTGTTACTCTGGGGTGGAGCCTCCAAGTTAAAGTCCGTTTTTCAAAGTGTTTACTTTCAAAGTAGCTGAATTGATTTATCAAAGAGTGTATCATTTCTTTACAGAATTGTGAAACAGAAGTAAGCGTTCAGTTGAGATTTTAACTTAAGTGCAGAAAGTTGTACATCTAAAGGTGGAGAAAATAAGTGATTCTTAAAATCACTACTATTTGCTTCATTGTTCTGGAAGGCTTTTGATGAAAACCTAGCCAGAAAATCTTTAAAAAGTGAGGCTTTACTGGCTAGTGAACCAGGACAACGAATTGCCTTTGTCAAGTGCTGAGAACATTTTGGGTGTGGCAGTCTTAGAGGACTAATCCTACCTTCAACCGGAAGTTGCTTAGGAATTGAAAACTTGGTTAAGTTGGAACGGAAACACCAGCCTGAAAATGTACTTTTCAAAAACTGTGGTTAGCACCAAAAAAGTACATAAACTTAGCTTAAGAAAAAAGTACATTGATTAAATGAGACAGTAGATTTGGTCTGGATTTGGAAAGTAGATGTTATGTACCATCACATTAGGAAGTGTGTTTCCTAAGATGGGAGTTTTTCATTAAAGAACATGTATTTCCAGAATACTATCAATTCGGAGAAGGCAATGGCACCCCACTCCAGTACTCTTGCCTGGAAAATCCAGTGGACGGAGGAGCCTGGTGGGCTGCAGTCCATGGGGTCGCTAAGAGTCGGACACGACTGAGCGACTTCACTTTCACACATTGGAGAAGGAAATGGCAGCCCACTCCAGTATTCTTGCATGGAGAATCCCAGGGATTGGGGAGCCCGGTGGGCTGCCGTCTCTGGGGTCGCACAGAGTTGGATACGACTGAAGCGACTTAGCAGTAGCAGAGTGTTCTGTAGAAAGTCTTAAGATTAGTTTACATTTATTACCACTATAAATACTGGACTCTAGAATTCTAACTAGAGTATTCTGGGCTTCCCAGGTGGCTCTAGTGATAAAGAATCCTCCCGCCAATGCAGGAGACTAATAGACACGGGTTCGATCCCAGGGTCGGGAAGATCCCCTGGAGGAGGGCAGGGTAGCCCATTCCAGTATTCTTGTCTGGAGAATCCCGTGGACAGAAGAGCCTGGCAGGCTACAGTCCATAGGGTCGCAAAGAGTGGGATGCGACTTAGCAAGTGCAAAGTAATATATGTATGTATGTACGTATGTGTGTGTGTGTGTGTGTGTGTGCGCGCGCGCCCTTTCCAGGCTCTTCAGAATGGAATTCTCCAGGCAAGAATACTGAAATGATTGGCCCTTTCCTCCTCCAGGGGATCTTCACGACCCAGGGATTGATCTCGCATCTCCTCTGTCTCCTGTATTGCAGGCAGATTTTTTACCGCTGAACCACTGGGGAAGCCAATATTGATATGGGTTAATCCCATTTTATAAATGAAGCCAGAGTATCTAGAAATTGTGAAAAATCTTGTCGCCCTTGCTGTGTGGGGAAAGCCTCTTTGTGGATCTTTATTTTTCATTTCGCCCATCACTTAATCTAGTCTAACTTCTTCCTGACATGGTTTGTATCCATCCTTTTGTCATAACCCTGAATGATTCTCTTCCCATTTGATCCAGCTAGAAGGATAAATCCAGAAATTCATTACCACCAGCACTCCCCTTCCCTGATTAAGACAAGGTTATATTCCTTCGAGTCTGTAAACTGATTCTGCTTAACAGCCCTTGAACTGTTTTCATTCACTTTTTCTCATGCATCTGAAATCCTTGTGAATTTCATATACGTTGACTCTGTAAGTCCCAGGGTTTTCAAGTTCCATACAACACAGAGCCCTTCACACCAAAGATCTTTCATTAAATGCCTCAAAAGTGAATTCTAGACTGAGCTTATGATGAGTGAGGACATAACTTGGAAACCATGGATGCCTGCATAGCAGTCTTCCCCTTGTACATAAATAATACTTACATTGATGCATAAAATATTTTCAGTTTTTTTTTCCCTAGCCTATAAGAGTTGTACATTTGCTGAAGTCTTGTTATATGAAGAGAGTTACAGGCTGACTTGTTTGGGGAAAGTAAAAGTGGACAGCATACCTGAATCATAGCAAGGAGGACAGTGACAGTATCTAAAGTGATCGGCTCCTTGGGATCATAGCACTGTTTCTCATTTGGCTCCCTCTCCACCCCAGTTAAGTGGCTCAGGTGATAATCTGCCAGATATCCAGATTCCATCCCTGGGTTGGGAACATTCCCTGGAGAAGGGAATGGCTGCCCACTCCAGTATGCTTGCCTAGAGAATTCCATGGACAGAGGAGCCTGCAGGGCAGGTCTCAAAGAGTGGGACACAACTGAGCGACTCACACACACTACCACCAGAGTTGATTCTCTCCATACCTTCAGTTTGGTAAGGGGAAAAAAAAAATAGCCTTTCCTTATTTTGAAATAACTTGACAGCAAAGCTGAACTCCCTATCACTGAAAGGATCTAGATTTCCGGTGGGAAAATAACTCTCAGATCAGAATCCAACCTCCTTGAAAAAGTAAAGGTCCATGTAGTAACTTGCCCAGTGTTGTACTACCAAATTTTGATAGCATTAACTACCCTAATTTGTTAGAATTAAGACTGACATTTAAATTTCTTAATTCTAAGGATGTCTTGTAGCTTTTAGGGTTTTTCAAGTTCTTTCCCCTACCCTTCCCCCCAACCCACCCACAAAATTTCAGAAACAACTTTTCTGAAGTCATAGTATTTGATAATCATGTACACCTTTGAGTTATGTTTCATTTTTGTTACACATTGTTTTAACTTCAGAGTCATACTTTTGGGATGAAAACTATGTAACTCATTTTATAAGTTGAACCAATCATCTCATTTCTTCACAGTTGCCTCCCCAGCTTTAAGTTCCTCAAAGAAAGCACACCTGCCTTAACATTTCTTAATTCTTAACTAATAATCGGCATTCATGATGCATCATATTAATGGTTGATGATTAAGGATCAAATGAGCTAAAGAAAAACTCTGAGGGCATTGTCTGTGCTGACCCCAAAAATACCTTTATAACTTTAAAAAATCTTATAATGTATTTGCATATTTAAAGAATACATGGTTAAAATGACTGATTTTAATTAAATGCATGATTAAAAGAGACTAAATAGGAAATGTATCAAAATTCTAGAATGAGAGCGTGTATGTGTTACTTTATATCTAACCTAAGTATTTTTTAAAAGGTACCTGGAGAAACGATACTAAATTGAGTATTATGAGGTCTTGTAGGTTTAAAAAATAAATTGTTATCAACCATTTGACCTGTTTTTTTCATCTGTTTCTTTGTTCTTAAAGCAACTGATTTTTGTGGATAGTTAGGGTAATAGAATGTTGTCAAACAAAACAAACTATTTTTAAACACATGCTTTGTTTTGCAAAGACAGGGGCATACCTAAAATACTAAAGAAATGTGGACTGGTAAATATGTGCCACTCAACCACTAACCCAAATCCTGGAGTCCATTTAGGAGAGGAAGAAATAATATATGCTATAACTACTTGTTTTTAAACTACATTTAGATTAGAGGGGGGAATTACAGCTCTCTGTAGTTTAGATAATAAAGGGATTTACTGCGTCTAGAGGTGTTATAAAAATGAAAATATCATGAAAGAGTAATTAAAGGAAATTTGGAAACCAGGGAGGAGCATATATCCTAACTTCTGTGTCAAGTAGGGTATAGCGTACCAGCAGCATGTTCCAGTACATGGCAGGAGTGCTATATTTGATGAATTGGAATTTGTGACTCTCCTTTGTGGAATTTCCTTCTAAAAATCAGAATAGATTAAGCTTTAAAAAAAAATCCGGCATAGTCAAGCTTTTCTAATTATTTCCGTAATTGAATGTAGTCTGGCTGGTGTGGTGTAATCAACAAAAGAATGTAAGAAATAAGTTTTAAAACTCATATGAAGCATTGTGTCCTAAGTTCACTTCACAGTACTGACATCTAGGTAGTTCATTCTTTGCGATCCACAGACTTATTTTTAGAGCAAGGGCATAGTGTTTTGCTACATCATAGCTAAATGTTGTTTTCAGAACGTAAGCTTTAAAACTGTTGTACTGGTCAGAGTGTGAAATCAGTAGTGCCTATTTTAGACCTGCTTGAGAGAATATAACTGATTACAGTGTCTTAGTCTTGTGGGTTAGAGGTTTTGCTGACTGCCCTCGCTACCTCAGCTCTGAAGGATGGTATGGTAAAATTTTATTGTCTGATGACTGTGGGATTTTTAACTTCAAACAAATTGCTTATAGTCTTAAAGATTTAGTATTGAAAGGGAATTAGACGTTATTTTTATTTTCAACTTAAGTTTTACGGGGAGAAATTTAGATTATTAGAGAGCAAAGGTAGTTTCCATATTGCTTAAAATGCTTTCCAAAACTTGTTAAAAACTAAATTGCTTTAAAAATTTTGTATTGTGCTCTGATTTTTGTTTAGAGGACTTAATCACTTCAGATGATTTGGCTTAGAAGATGAGTTAATGTTCGTTAGTACTGAATAACACTGAGGTATAGAACTGGCAGTTTTTCTCCAGTGTCTTGACATCTTTTGTTTCTTGTTTCCTATATTGTTATTAAGCTAATGGATTGAGTTATTATCAGTCCTTAATCAGCTGTCCAGTAGTACTCGGGACAGGAATTCTTGTTGATAATGCTCAGAGCTTTGAATTAATGTTGGTGGTAAGTTGGAACTTGAAATTAGTGACAGACTGTTTACTACTAAGGATGAGTGAATTCAAAAGACGAGTCTAGTTTTTCTCTTTATAAATTGATCCTCTGAGTAATGGTATCAATTAGTTGACAGATTTTTGCCAAGTGATACTGTCCTGTGAAATAGTTTTTAAACCCATCTCTCAGTGGCTCAAATATTTCTGGAAGGTTGGTTCAATTTAGTTTTTGCTATTTCTTGTATTTCCCCTCTTTGTTAGGATTTAACTGCCACCATGTCGAGCAAAAGAGCAAAGACCAAGACCACCAAGAAGCGCCCCCAGCGCGCGACCTCCAATGTGTTCGCCATGTTTGACCAGTCCCAGATTCAAGAGTTCAAGGAGGCTTTCAACATGATCGACCAGAACAGGGATGGGTTCATTGACAAGGAAGACTTGCATGACATGCTTGCTTCCCTGGGTAATGATCAGTTTTAATATTAATAAATCAAACAATTTCTAGAACAACCTTTTCTATTTATTTCTGAAGTCTTAAAAGTTTTGTGAAGCCAATCTAATGATGTTACAGTTCACTAAGATTCAAAATCTGGAGCATTGTTTCCCAAAGTAAGGTCCTTGGACCACCTGCAGATTTCTGGCCAAGTCTCAGAATCAGGCTGGAGACCAGCTGCGTTTGTGTGTTTGTGCATGAATGCGTGTGCTGCAAACTCTGATCGTGATTATGAAAACAGTGTTATTCCTCCTGACTTCCCAGTGGAATAGCACACAGTCTCCAGACTCGTAATATAGATCCTTTTCATTGAGAAGACTTTTTTCCAAATAGTTTCACTGTCTTGAATACAAATACCAAAACTGTATAAATGATCATCTGTCATGTCAAAATGTTTACCATGATGTATTTTGTAATGTGATAAAAATTATGACCCTCTGTTTTTGTTTAGGAAAAAATCCAACTGATGAGTATCTGGATGCCATGATGAATGAGGCTCCAGGTCCCATAAATTTTACCATGTTTCTCACAATGTTTGGTGAAAAGTTAAATGGCACAGATCCAGAAGATGTCATCAGAAATGCTTTTGCTTGCTTTGATGAAGAAGCGACTGGTAAGTCTGAGGTAACCTTTAATTACCAACTAATTATTATTTGGTTATAGCAGCTAAAATATATAATAACTTGAAACATGAAGACATGTAACACCCTCAGGTTTATACCAGACCTGTTCTGGGGGACAGGTTTCACCTGTGGCATGTTAGGCACTCACTTCACTGCCTCTGCCCTTAAATGTTTAATTTACAATTTAATAGGTGAATTTGGAACTTCTTTAGGAAACTTCTATTACTCCTTTACTAGAATCATTCTACAGGAGTTAGGCACTCAGTTAAGTGTGTCAAATGAATATCTTTTACAGGAGCAATCTTGGAAAAAAAGTGTAGATTGCTCTAGGCGGTGGTGTCAGTATGGTCCTATGTTGGTTTATCAGGTACCTCTCTGCTCTGAGATTGTTTAGATCTGATATCTGGAATCAGGTGCCCTGGTTTCATAATCCTCTTCTGCATAATAGCTGTTCGATTTCAGGCAACTTCTCTAAGGCTCTTATTAGTAAGATGGACCATAATATTTCCTGCCTCATGTGGTTATTGTGAAGATTAAATGAGGGAATGAGATAGTAGCTTACTGCCTGCATAGAGTGGACTCTCGAAGAAACCCGAAAGGCTAGCTACATGAATGCCTGCTCTTCTGGCGGAAATGTATATAAGAGAAAAAAAAAAGGGGGGGGGGGGGTAACTCACATGGTGAGATTTTTAAGAAGGAAGGCACACCCTTTGGTTAGACAGTATTTGGACTAGTTTAAACAGTCCACATGTAGTGCATGGGGCTGGAAGCACAGTCTCTCCTCTCTGACTTTGAAGACATGCCACGATAGGGCCTCATCTGGCCTATTCGAGTAGACCACCCTCTTGGCAGTTGCGTCATCTTCACAACCTCGTTCCAGTCACCATGCATTGTTGACTGGACTTGCTCTGCCATTTCTGCCTCTGCCTTCCTCCTCAGATCACCTCCTTCCCCTTGAAATCAAAAACTCTGAACAGTTATTTCTGGAACCAGTAGGGGAAGGGCAGGGAGAAGAGACTTTTTTTCTTGCCAAAAACTTTTGTGTATTAATTTTTTTTTTTTTTAAACAGTGGATGTGTTACTTTTTCTAGTGGAAGGGAATAAAACCATTAAAGTGTCTTATCTGTTCTTCAGAGTCATCTCAGTGGTCACATTCCTAATAGAGCCTTAGCTGTGTTTTCATACTGTTTTCTCCTGGCCTCTGGGAAACCTTGAAAAGCTCTCACTTCTTTCCCACCTCCACCGTAGTTTACGTATGTCTCTGCTGGCACATATTCTGCCTGAGCTTATGCTTTAGCTGTGTGCTTGTTTCCAATATCACAGTCTCTTCCGGCTCTCCGGATAAGGGCTGTGCATCTGCAGCAGCATCATGTTCCCCTCTTTGTAACCCCTCCCAGCTCCTTTCACAGTCCCTGCACACGGTTGATTAGTTTGCATGATGGTTGAATGACTTGGCTAAAGAGGAGGATTTATTTCTACAATCTAAAAGTCTAAGATTTGGAGAACATTTTTTTTTTAAAAAAAATCTAGGGTTGAGTTAGCCAAAGAACCCATAAATTGAGAGTTTCTTTTGTGAACTGACCTTACACTTTAAACTTACTTTATAGGAAATATATCAATGTTGTAGCTTAATTTCACACACACAAAGAAGTTGTAAAATAGAAACTTTATTAATTTCAAAAATCTCTGTGCTTGAATTGTCATTTAATACCTTCGGGTTACTGTAGGAGTGGGTCTCGATCATGATTGCTTATGGAAATTACTGTTTAAACTAGTCCAGTGGAAATTATTTAGGGAGCCATTTTAAATATCAGTGTCAGGGCTGGCCTCTGGGGTTGTTTTGAGCTCCCTGGATGATTCTGATGTGTAGTCAGGTTTCATGAGACCCCTGCTTGCACAGGTCCAAAGTAGAGAACGTTTCTGTCTGCTCACTGTTAACACTCCAGTGCCTATCCCAGTGTCTGTGACATAGTTAATGCTCAGCTATCTACTCAGTGGTTTTGCACTGAGCCTAACCATATTTGTTACTGAATCTAAAATTAGAGTTGTTTTTAAAAATGTTTAATCTCATTTTGTGTATTTTAAAAAGGTAAAGTGAAGTACCTGAAGTAATATACCTTGTTAAAACTGGACCTCACAGCTTCAGTATTCTTTCCACTGAAGCATTTTACCAACGTTTATGATGATTTTAGGGCTTCCCAGGTGGTTGAATGGTAAAGAATGCACCTGCCAAGCAGGAGTCATGGGTTTGATCTCTTGGTCTGGAAAATTCCCTGGAGAAGGAAATGGCAATCCACTCCAGTATTCCTGCCTGGGAAATCCCATGGACAGAGGGAAGGCTATAGTCCATGGGGTCGCAAAAGGGTTGGACTCAACTTAGTGCCTAAATAAGAGCAAGATGATTTTAGTGTATGTGCTTGTAGAAGTGTGATCATAGATGGTATGCTGAGAAAGCATCATACTTCATGCTTTCTGGTTAGGCACAGGGTTAGTTTTTTTTACCAAGAGATTGGGAGGTTGTTGTCAGGTGAGGTCGGTAGAGCAGAGAAGGTTAATGTCACTAAGCAACGGAGCATTTTCTAGGCAGCAGTGCTGAGGCTGGCTTACTCGTGTCAAGGCTATATCTCATACGTTTGCATGCTTATCGTCCTTAATGTAAACCCTGTGCTTAGTCAAGTGTAGATACTCCTTGTAATTATTCCTCGAGAGTGTCTCTTCTGATCTCCGTTTCTTTATTCTTCAGGCACCATTCAGGAGGATTACCTGAGAGAACTGCTGACCACAATGGGAGACCGGTTTACAGATGAGGAAGTGGATGAGCTGTACAGAGAAGCACCTATTGACAAAAAGGGGAATTTCAATTACATCGAGTTCACACGCATCCTTAAGCATGGAGCAAAAGACAAAGACGACTAAAAAGAACTTCAAACTCCAGCCAAACGTTCCTTGTTGCCACTCTGGGTATTTCTGAGACTTTCTCTTAGAGCCTGTTGCATGCCCTTAGCTTTACAGCTTCTGCCTTTCTTGTTGTATTTATTCTCAGCCATTTGGGGCACATGCATCTCTATAATCAGACTGGATATGGGACTTACTGTCATTTTAAGAATAGAAAATAGGGTAATTTAACTTACCAGCTGCCGTCTACCCTCCCCGCCCCCAGTAACTGCAGTCTACAGAGTCAATATATTTTTTCAGAGAAGGTTATTCACTCAATTTTTTCTGAACCATAATTAAACTTTATGATAAAAACTTACTTGTTTAAAACTTTTTTATTTACCAAAATTGACTTTTATTGGTCTTGGTGCATCATCTAAAGAAGGGTAGTAAGGCAAATCCTAGAAAATGATATGTTACACTTCCCCTTACTCCTTCCAGGTCTCCTAACAGTTCTATTTCCTCTATTCAGTCTTCCCCACTTTTCAAAAAAACAAATCCAATTTTTAACTGCCTTTATGGAGTTTTCTGTACTTTGCATTTTAAAATAACTTCCTATAGAATTTGCATATATATATGTATGATAGCTTTGTTAGCTTTAAATCCTAAAGTTCAATATTGGACCTGCCGGCATCCCTCCAAATCTGTTCTAAGCTTTTTATACATTCCTTCCTGTCATTTAAAACTAGACCAGGCCACTGAGTGCAATTTTAATTTGTCCTAATTTTTAAAACTGTTTTAGCCCCCAAAGGTTCTATGGAATGCTTTTATCAAAAAGGCCAATTTTTCTGTATTGTATTTCAAAGTGTTGGAAATAAGAGTTTTTTGGGTTTTTTTTCTGTATGTAGTTTCTTTTTAACACATGGTCCCTATTGAAACACTGTGTTTATTTATGCAGAGATTCACATGAGTTCATGGACAAATCTTTGACATTCCTGACCTGCCCACAGTCAGAACAGCTGAAGCTACATGCCTGGGAAAGTGAGATCATTAGTTCAATCCTAAAAATAACTTCTGCTGTTTGCAGGAATGCAGGACTGTTTTCAGAGTTAATATAGTTTCATTTACTTATGGCTTCAAAATTCTAACTCTTGAGGATTCGGGAGTTTAAGAAAAATCTTGAAATACTGGAGCGGGGGTTAGGTGGGAAGAATGGATGGACAATTAGCCTCTAAAGATGAATATTGGACTGTTAACTCATAATTTTACATTTTATACTACTAATAACAAGACTATCCTTGGACAAAACTATTACCTCAGGGAAGATGCAATTACTGAATGCCTTCAGGGCATTAGACCTTCACACTGAACAGAATAGGTGAGCTGGATTCTTTAACCTCATGAGGCCAGCTTTATAGAACAGGAGTGGAAGAGCCAGTGATGAGACTGCTCTTGCGCCTTTAAAGATTAGGCTCTTAGCACCTGCCTTAACTCTTGCCTTTAGTGTGTTCCTGAATTTCATTCAGTGGTTTAAATAAGCAAAGTACTTTTTTCAGGCTATAGCCGTGATACTGAAATTTTGTTTGTTGGACTAAATTTACATTTCAACTGGAAAAAAAATCACTTCTGCTTTGTTAACAAATTTCCAGTGAAGAACAAATAACATTGTTCCCATACTGGGGGGAAGAAAAAGTAGCCTCATCTATGGTCTCCATTTCCATTTCAGATAACTGCTCAAAGAACCAGCCACTGTTAGAAACAGTGGATGATCTCCCCTGAATGAAATGTCTCCTCATTTAGTAACAGCATTCTCTACGCGGAAAGTAGGCTTTGCATAATTAAGATGATTGCCAGTAAAACGCTAAAGCGTGTACTCCAACAGTGAGTGCGTTTGATAGAAAAACGAGCCTCCATGATGAAAAGCCATACTTGAAGCAAGTCACTGCAGAACTTCTGATGAAACCAGCCTAATGGGGGCAGCCTCCTTACCCACTTGCTTGTGATCAGTGTCATTCCAGTCCCAGGGCCCTGATTTTACTTGATCAAAGAGCCTTTATACCTGGATGAGAGCAGCAGTTTGAGTGCTGCTGGAAGAAACAGGAATAGGCCTGGCTATACGAGACAAGTGAAAGCAAATTATGAAAAGGAAAGACAACCATTTTTTATAAGGTATGAAGAGAGAAAGAACCACAAGAGAGTAGACTACAGGGTGTGCTGGCAAGTTGTAAGGAGGATCAGATAGATGTTGAAAAGGGCTTGGACAGTAGATAAAGCCACCACACAGTGTGATGGAAACCAGGTGAACAGTTGGAAGAGTGAGGAGGTGAGTCAGTAGTGTTAAACCACAGAAAAATCGAATACGGGAGAGTTTCAAGGAGGCCACTAGATCTGGGAAGTCAGTCACTTCTGCTAGAGCTGTTAGGTGGAGTTTTGAGTGCAGAAGTCAATGTAGCAGGAGACAGGGACAGACAGTGTCTAGGTTTGGGGTTCAGTCCAGCTGCATTTTAACCTTGTTTGTGCTCCATCATGGCTTTATAACCTTAAGAGAGTTATTTGACCCCCCTCAACCTCTGTTCATTTGTAAAATGGAAGTAATGCTCTTGGTTCATAATAGGAACATATTCTATGAATATATAAAGTAGCATTTTTATGATTAGGAGCAGCATGGGTTTTAGAGTCAGAGTTGGCTGAGTCAATTCTGCCAGTCTGTTATTTGATGAGCTTGGTGTCCTTGGGCAGGTCACCATAAGTGTCAGTTTCCTCACCTGTTTAACAGGGACAGTACCTTCTATGTTTGTAGTAAAAATAGAAACACACTAAAGCTAAATAGTCTAGCATCCAGTAGGTATTCTGTTTACCAGCAGGGCCTGTTTGGCAGTGGGAGAGGCTTATAGGGAAGGCAGGACTACAGGGCATTTCTTTAGAGAAAAAGCGAATGAAACCAAAGGAGTGATGTCTAACAGAAAACCTAGATCACATGTTGTAGGATTATTCTTAGAAAAATAAAAATGGATAGTTCTCTCTCTGAAAACAGTAAAGGGTAGGTAACAGGAGTTAATCATAGTTGGAGATTAGAAGACAGGTTAGTAGAAAGGTCTATAGGAGTTTGATAGTAAATTATCTCAAACTAGAATTTTATTAAAGAGTTGTTACTAGTATTTAATGAGAATATACATAAAAATGTGTGGTATAGAGTAGGTCCTTAAACAGTTCGCTTTAGATTTCCAAGTAGGTCCAGTATGTCAGAATTGTTTGTATCTTTCTAGGTCCTCTTTAAGTGTACAAGTTCTTGATTTCCCTGCAACCCTGGTTTTTATCCTTGCTGTCCTGAAAAGGATTGCTGGAGCTCATCCTTCAACAGCCAGTTTTCCCAAGTCCCTATATCTTCTTTTTCTAGGTTTCTGTGTGACTGCTTAAATAGCAGGCATCATAACTTCTCTTCCATATTTATCTACATACATTTTATATTTGTAGTAAATACACAACTTGTTTTTTAGTTTAATGTATCTTAAATTGTCATATTTTGGCATACCCACCATTTTTTAAGTGTTACCTTTTTTTAAACCATTCTTTTTAATGACCACAGCAAACAATTATCTTTGATAAGAGTATGCATAATTAACCGTTTCCCAAGGACTGGATACTTATTCTACTTTTAACATTGCTAGCCAGAAATTTCTGTGATGATGGAAATGCTCTCTGTGCTGTCCAATAGGTCACATGTGACTATTGAGCACTTGAAATGTGTCTCAAATAACTGAACTTTTAATTTACGTTTAAATAGCCACATGTGGTTAGTGACCATTGTGTTGGAAAGCACAGTTCTAGTAACCAATATGGAGATCAAAGACAGTGCAGTCAGGGTATCTCAGCTATGATCTTATTTAAGGTGGCCAGGGTGAGGACTTGTTGGATGGTTAATAGCGCACACTAGAAGAGCTCTGTGACAAAGACCTCAGAAGCCAAAATGTTACGATGAGTGGGAAAAAATTTAATTATTGGGCCAAAGGGGAGACTGCAGCTGAGGGAAAGGGTAAATATTTTAGAACCAGATACAATTTCTCAGCAGTTGGTTTCAGACTCTAGAGAAAATGCATTCAATTAAGGACCTGGGGGCAGTACTACTCAGGGAGGATGCTGGGGATTACTAGGAATGCAGATTCTTGCCCTACCCTTGACCTGAATCTGCGGGTGGCGGGGGTGAGGGGTTGGGCTTTTTTAGAAAGCCCACGGGTGTTTCTTATTGGTGCTACTGTTTTAAGAACAACTGGTATAGAGTGCTGAACACAAGGTTCCTATGACCTAGATATTTCTAATCAAAGATTCCTAGATTTCTCATCACTTTCCTAGAATATTAAAGACTGGATTGTTCTCCCTAGCATTCAGCACACGTTGAGGCAACACAGTGCTCCACAAAGGGTTGTTATCTCCCATTATCCAGAAATAGTTTTACCCATCTATAATATTCCAAGAGCTTCCCTGGTAGCTCAACTGTAAAGAATCCGCCTGCAATGCAGAAGACTCCGGTCGATTCCTGGATCGGGAAGATCCCCTGGAGAAGGGAACGGCTACCCACTCCAGTATTCTTGCCTGGGAAATCCCATGGACAGAGGAGCCTGGCAGGCTGCGGTCTATAGAGTCAGAGTCGGATGCGGCTGAGTGACTTTTACTTTCATAATATTCCAAGGTTGAGGGAATATGAACACTAGAACAAAACTGGAGTAACGCATTTTGGTGGTGTCCTTTGTTTTGACCAAGAGCATGGTACAATGCGTGTGCGCGCTTGTGTGTGTATGTAAGTTTGTACTGTAGTAAATCAAAGGAAAGCAAATGAATAGTTTTCCCGTGGTTGAAAGGAGAAACTGTCCTGGTCAGGGCGTACACCTGATAGATAACGTGAGGATGAAGACAGGAGAGGGCAGATGATAGAACTCCGGGCGTGCAGTTTGTAAAGAAAGGGCTTTCCTGCAGGCGGACACCGCCGGCCGCCGCCCTCTTAACCTTACCCAGTGTGACGCGGGGCGGAACCTGAAAAAGTACTCGTTTTATCTGAAACTTGGTGTAACCAGGCGGGGTGTACTTTTATCTGCCAAGTGACAACCCTGGGTGGGCGGCGCCCGGCGACCCCCAAACCGAGGGCTCGCGCCGGCTCGGGAATGCGGAAGGGCCGCAGGACCCGCCGCCGATGGCGGGGGAGGAGGGCGGGCCGCGGGGCCCCGGCCACGCCGTGCCCGATCCGGACCTCAAGGCCCGCGAGACACAGCGAAACCCAGGCCGCGGTGGTCGGCTCCAGCCCCGCGCCGGGGCGGACAAGGCGAAGTCGGCCGCGGCGGGAGCAAGAACCGCGGCGCGTCCCCCGTCCTGAAGTTGGGTCCGCCGCGCCTTCCGGTGCGACTTCCGGTCCGCCTCCCGAGGCAGGAAGTGCCGGCGCCGCAGCTGTCGCGCCCGTTCCTTGGCTGGTCCTGTGCAGGCAGCCCGGCTCCTGGTGCTGGTGTCCGGCCGCGGTGAGTGGCGCTCGCCCCCGCGCGCGACAACCCTGGGGGCGCCCCAGTGCCCTGCGCCTCCGGCTACCCGACCCCAGCCCCCGCCCCTGGTGCCGGCGGGCGGGCTGGGCGGGGGCTGTGGGACCTGTCTGTGGGCTGGGGGGGTGGTCGGGGAGGCGGCCTTGGCTGCGGCCGGCCTGAGGCTGGACGTCGAGGGGTCGGGAGGCTCAGGCGTTTGGAAACGGGCTAGGGAGCCGCCCTGCTGGCGGAGGCGGCCGGTCCCCGGCGCTGCGTCACCCGACGGTTTCACGCACCTGGTGCCTCGGCGCCCCCCAGCTGCCCGCGGCCTGGTCGGTGGGTGAGGGGGGTCTGTGCCACACACAGGGTTGGGTGCCTTGGGGACACAGGGGGCCCGCTAGTATCTGGTTCTTGCCGGGAGTGCCGGGTTGGCACCGGCTGAATGGAAGGATTTCCACAGGAGTTTTGGCTCTTTCGCAGCATCTCGCATCTTATAAAGATTTACTCCGTTTCTACCAATGAAGAAAAGAACAAATAGCAAAAATCAGGAAAGGTTTACTGAAAAAACGAATCGTGACCTCATTGGAGGCCTTGGACTTAGCCCCGGGAGGGAGAACTTACTATTTCTGGCTGGATCTGTGGTAGGCGGTACAAGACCAAAAGCTCAGAAGGTGGGAATTGTGTCGTGTGAAAAGGAAAAGATGGGGAGACTAGCCTGAATGGAACAGAACTGTGATGGATAATAGCTAGGAGTGGGTAGATCCGTGGGAATCTTTTCACAGATGTCTTGCAAACTTGACGAGAAATAAAAGATTATGTAAGAGGCATTAGGGAGTCATTTTGGATTCTTCACTAAGGGAGAGAGATATGAAGAAAAGGGTGTTTAGAGGATTAGTTTGGCAGCCTTGGTTAAAGATGGATTTGCAACTCTCCTTCCGTGAGAAAAGAATCATAGCACTTTAGAATTCAGAAGAACCTTATAGGTTATCTTTAGTCTTATAATGGAGAAGAGTGAAATCCAGCGAAGTGAGATAATTTGCCCAAGGTCACTTGAGGGGTTCACCTGGACCACCCATTTTCTCTGAACATTAGATGGACTCTCTTGGAGCTTATGGTTAAGTACACAGCTTATTGTTTGTCCAGGCTCTGTTGAACAAAACAGCTTCTACGGGGAATGACTCGGTTTATGGTTTAATGAGACTGAGTTTGGGCAAGATAAACTGCAGCTTCTAAAGGACAGGTCTCCAGGTGAGGGCTGCTGGACTTAGGAGAGATAAAAGGACCAGGAGCCCCTAAGAAAGCTGGTTGTCAGTCTCCCAAGGTTCAAAGACAACGTGTATCTTGGGTTGATTTTGGCATCTTCCTTTGTTCTACACCTGAGCTGTGGTGGCTTTGCTTATTACCTCCAGCCAGCTGCAAGGCATTAAGAGCTAGTGATACAAGCGCTGGAGATAAACTTCCTGAGCATGATTTTGCATCTGAGTTCTACTTTTTTCTGTCTGTGGCTCCAGACAAATTATGTATTCTCTTTGCCCTAATTTTCTCATCTGAGAAATGGGGAAAATAACAGCACCTATGTCAAAGTGGTTCTGAGGATTATATAAGTTAATACATATGAAATGCTTAGACCAGTGCCTAGCACATATTTAGCACTCTTATTAGCTTTGTTTGTGTCAGGTATGTAACAAGGAGTGACTGGTACATTTTGTTAAGGATCTCTTGCTGAGAGTCCAGTGGAGTTTATGGGTAGACCTTGGAGAAAGCCATAATTGGGGAGTCAGACGTAGGACCTACCTTACAGAGGATGTATGTGTATGTAATTCTATCTGTGATTTTGAGGAGGCATATGTATTTGTTTGCTTGACTAGTGTTTACTGAGCACCAGCAATGTGTAAGACACTGTACTTAACCCTGTAACCCTTGGTAGATAGGCTAAATGCCATAAAAATGGACATGTGAATGACACGGCAATGGAATATGACTGGGCAGTAAAAGTAAAGGAAAGAACCACTGATAGATGCAGCGAGATACATAACTCTCAAAAACGTTGAGTGAAAGAAATTGGACACATAAAGTATGCACTGTATAAATCCATCTATAAGAAGTTCAAAGACAGAACTATTTATGGTGATAGAAATCTGAGCAATGGTAGCCTAGGGAAAGAGTGATTGATTTGGAGAGAACTTTCTGGAGTCATGTTTGTTACTTGATGGTTACTTGGGGTGGTGGTTACATGGTGTACATCATTTTTAAGATCTGTACATTTCACCATATGTAAATTTTACTTTATTGTTTCACAATAAAAAGATGATAAGGGAGTAGAGACGATAGAAAGTTTACTACCAGTTGGGATGATCATAAAACCCATAATAAAGCAATGACAGCATTATAATGTATGTGATAAATGTTAAAATGCGTATAGCATGGGGAAAACTTCACTGCTGCTAAGAGAAAAGCTGTAAAATTGAGTTTGGCTCTAGAAGAAGTAACAGATACAATAACTTATGGAACTGATTATATATTTGCCTACATAGGCAGGATAAAAACAATAATAAGTCATTGAGTATGTCAGGTGAATTTTGTGGAGTATTTTAATTTGATTATATACTCAATTCTCTTGATATTGCTGTTCACACTTGCTCACATACCCAGTCATTTGATCTTCCCAATTAGCACGAGCACTAGTCTTGACTACAGTAATGGCCATGGGGATTCACGAGATGTTCCTGCAGATGCTGATAGACCTTGGCGAAGATGAGAATTGAATCAGAAACGACCTTAGGTTTTAATCCAAGAACCATTCTCTACTTGTTTTGCGTTCATCCACTCTCAGACCTCACTCTGTGCCTCTGTTCACAAATCAGCCTTGAGAAGAGACCTTCTAAACATCTTGTCCCCAGGCATCTCTGCTGTAGCATGGCTAAAACTTGAACTCTCTGTCATCCCTTTGCTCATGAAACCAGCTTCTCCTTCCTCCCCCAGTTACCTCATTTTTGAGTGGTGCCATTATGCTATCAGTTTTTCAACCAGTCCTTGAGAAAAGCAGTCATTCAAGACAAACTGAAGAAAACTCCAGTTAGAAAGCAAGAACTAGGAAATCAGCATAGCGATCAGCCTGAAGAAGAGGATAGAGGTTGGTGATGGGAATGTTGAAGAAGGAGTGAGTCTGTTGCACTTAAGAGAAGAACCTTTTGAACTTGAGAGAAACCGAATGGAAGGAATTAAAGCTTGCTGATGCTGGGAGGGATTGGGGGCAGGAGAAGGGGACGACAGAGGATGAGATGGCTGGATGGCATCACTGACTTGATGGATGTGAGTCTGAGTGAACTCTGGGAGTTGGTGATGGACAGGGAGGCCTGGCGTGCTGCAATTCATGGGGTCGCAAAGAGTCGGACACGACTGAGCGACTGAACTGAACTGAACTGAACCAGGAATAAAAAATTTCCCTATCCAGTGCAAACGTGGCTTTGGCCCCTTCAGGGTTTTAAAAATTCTTTGGCTATAATTCTGAAATAAAGGCATTGCCCTATTAAATATTGTAGATGCCAAGGAAGCACAATGGCTTGATTAGTTTTCTATAGGTATATAAGATTATGTCCAAACTTAGCACCTTAAGAAGACACTACAGAGCTTCTGAGGGCCAGCAGTTCCAGGGCAGCTTAGCAAAGTGATTCTGGCTGTCTTGAACTTGGGAGTCCAGATGTCAGCTGGGTTTGCAGTTGTTTGACGGAGGATCCACCTCCAAGATGGCTGACTCACCTGGCTGGCAGGTTGCTGCTGGCAGTTGGCCGGCGGCCCCAGTTCCCTGCTACATGGACTGCTCCGTGGGGTCGTGTAGTGCCCTCATGACCTGGTGCTGGCTTCCTCCACATTAAGCAATCTGAGCAAGAGCATGGCAGAACCTACAACATGTATTATGACAAAGTCACACCCCTTCATTTTCACAGTGTCCCATTGCGTATGAAGGGTGGCAGAATATACTACCCCAAAATATGCCACTTTGGCCTAAAAATTCTTTTGAGCTGAAGGCAACTAAAAAGAGGCAGACACAAGAAAATCTCTTTGCCCCCCCCCCCCCAATTTGCCTGAAGGGCTTCCCAGGTGGCTCAGTGGTAAAGAATCCACCTGCCAGTGCAAGAGAGGCAGGAGATTCAGGTTTGATCCCTAGGTCTGGAAGATCCCCTGGAGAAGAAAATGGCAGCCCACTCCAGTATTCTTGCCTGGAGAATCCCTGGTGGGCTACAGTCCTTGGGGTTGCAAAGGACCTGACCGAAGGACTGAGCACAGGCTTCAGGAAGTTTGCCGAAAGGCAGGACACAAATTTACAAAGGTCTTCTTTCGCTCTCTACCAGGAAGGACAAAAGTTGTTAGACAACTTTAGACTCTTAGAGGGGAAGGCTGGACTGAAACCTGCAAGGGAAAACTTGCCCTTGTTTACACTGTACTTTTCACCTTCGTCCCTAGCCTCTCCGCTTCACACACACCTTTCTTCTGGCTTTAGCTGAAGATGATACTGAAGCCAGAGTTGCATTTTCCCTGGGTATCTCCCAGGTAAACATGAGATATACACCTTAATAAACTTGTTTCATTTTCTTTTGTTAGTCTGTTATTACAAAGTGTCAGGCAGAAACTCAGAACCACAGTCAGTGCCTTCTAAGTGGTTAACTCAGTGATTCTTAACCTTCACTCTACATTGGAATCACTTGGTGCATTTTAAAAATACCAATTCATAGGCCTCACCTACAGACATTCAGTTTCCGTTGTACCAGACCAGGATCTAGACATCACTTTTTAAAACTTTCCAAGGTGATTCTGATGTGCAGCCAAGGTCGAAACCAGAGGCTAACTGCTGTGAGAGCTGTATCTACCTGGCATATGGTAGCATCACGTTGCTGCCTGAGATGCTTCTTAGGAAGCTGACAGAATGTGCCATAAACACCTCTCCCAGGCTCCCAAAAAAGCCATAGAGGCTGGATGAAGTTCTCAAGCAATTGCTGCCTGTTAATGATCAGGGTGCCCATGTTTTGATTTGCACAGCACTATTGCAGGTGATTTTACAAATATTTAGACTATGATCTAAATATGTTGACACTATAACCACCTGTACCACCAGTATTCCTGTATCCCTGCCCTTCTTTAACCTCTGTGAATACTACATACAACCTTTAGTTCACTCTGTTTCAGAAATTCACAAAAATAATACAATAAAAATTTTGAAGAGGAAGTGAGACTTGTTTTATTGCTGTTAAGGCTGATTCACTACCTTATATGCTGTGTTCTAAATGGATATTTTTTGTAACTAGGGGTGGAGTTTGGTGGGTTTTATTTGTTTGATATTTATAGGTCAAGTAGTAATTTGACAGTTGCAGGTAAAGATGTCAAGCCTTTACCTGTCATGTCAAACCAAGACAGGTACTAGTAGGAAATACTGCCATTTGATGAACCCAAACCAAGGCTGCAACACTGCACAGCTGCAGGGGGTGCCATTCATATTTTATTCCCTTCCCATTCAGCTGTGCACTTCTAATCTCTGCAAATAAATTCCCCAGAAGAGCTGGAATTTGAAAACTCAGTTTCACTGGGAATTACATTTAGAGGAAAGTAGCTGTTCAGAAATGTTGGATTAAATTGGTGAGTATTGAAAGTTTAAGAAATATTTTGCGGTTAAAAAAAAATAACTAGAGGGACTTTGCTGGCACTCCAGTGGTTATGGCTGCCTGCAGTGGAAGTGCAGGTTCAGTCCCTGGTGGGGCGACTAAGATCCCACAACCTGGGCTCTGTGGCCAAAAATAAAAGCTAGAAGAATTACATGAAGAATATACAGGTAAAATCACCTTGAACAAATGCGGTTGAATTCTAGGTCTGCCACCAGGTGACCGTGGGCAAGTTGTTTGACATCTTTACTATTCAGTTCCTTCATGTGTAAAGCGGACATGTGAAATGTAATTCAGCCGTGTTGCCTAGCACATGAGTCACTCAGCAAATGGGAGTAGCCGTAAGTTGAGTAGACCTTTAATTCTCTGGTGCTAAGGCATTTGGGGCTAGAAAAATAAAAACAGATACATGAGTTGAGAAACTGCATGGTGCTTGGGCACATTCTAGACATTTGGTGTTGCTGAAGGAAAAGGAGAAAGCAGAGAATGGCTAGAGAAAGGTCATTCTAGAGTGGAGGAAGGTGTGCATGCTTAAGAACTTGTACTCTGTCCTGTAGGCATAGGTGGAGGGCCAAAGAATTCTCAAAAGGGAATGATGTGGTCATTTCATGTTTTACACGCCTCTGGCTGGAAGATAAAGAGTAGTTGACAGGCCACCAAGAGGCAAGGAGGTTGGTGTGTTGGCCATAAAAATATTCTACACAGAGGTGATGAGGGTCCAGAGTAGGGTGGTGGCAAGAAGATGAGCGAATCTGATATATATTTTAAGAGGCTGGGCCTGTTTCATCGGGGAGAGGGACAAGTCAGGGATGACTCACGGTTGTCTGGCTTGGTGAGGGAGTAAGTGATTGTGCCATCAACTGACAGGAACCAAAGCTGAGAAAGGTTAGGAAGGGAAGGTAATTCATTTTCTAACATGGTAATTCATTTTCTAACACGTTAATTCCGAGGGTCTGTGGGACATCAAATGAGTGCCTCATACCAGCACAAATGGCTGTTTGAGGCCACAGCCCAAGGGAAGGGTCTGCCCTGGGAATGCAGACGTGGGAGTCACAGGTGTTGTCAGAACAGAGCCGATGAGATCATCCACGCAGAGTTAATTTAATGAGCCGTTGACTGTGAGAATGCTGAGGAACGTGAATATTTAAGTGAGTGGAGGAGAGAAGCGCCTAATAAGAAACTGGAGGAAGACCAGACATAGAAATAGAACTGAGAGGAGGCCTGAGAGACCAAGTCAGACCAGCATCTTACTTCAACCAGGTGTCCCAAGCTGATGTTCAGGAGTCTCCTTCCTAAGAGAATGAGGTCTTCAAGGATGGGAACCTGGGGCTTCTGTTCCTTTTGGGACAGTTCATTTCTGCTATTACAGTTCATCAAGGCCAAGGGTTGCTGACTCCTGAAGAGAAGAGGGATAAAATGGTGTCAAATACAGCAGAAGACTTAAATGGGATTTGGCAAATGGAAAGTGCTTACAGTAGAGAAGAGGGAGCCAGATTGTGGTGAGTAGGAAGAGAGAAAGTGGAGAAAGCCAAGATGTTTATCTCAGGAGTTGAGAAGAAAGAGGAGGGAAGTTTCTTTGGAGGCCAGAGTTTGTTTCAGATTAATTGTTTTGCTACAACTTTGCCTTACTTTTCAGCTGATGTTTTATTATCACTTGATATTTTATATGTGTACTTTTATGGGTACCATATACAAATATAAATGTACACTAGTTTTAAATGAAGTGAAGGTTGCTCGGTCGTGTCCAACTCTTTGCAACCCCACAGACAGTCCATGGAATTCTCCAGGCCAAAATACTGGAGTGAGTAGCCTTTCCCTCTCCAGGGGATCTTCCCAACCCAGGGATCGAATCCAGGTCTCCTGCATTGCTGGCAGATTCTTTACCAGCTGAACCACAAAGGAAGCCCAAGACTACTGGAGTGGGCAGCCTATCCCTTCTCCAGCAGATCTTCCCAACCCAGGAATCTAACCAGGGTCTTCTGTATCGCAGGTGGATTCTTTACCAACTGAGCTATTAGGGAAGCCCAGGTTTTAAAGAAGTACAGAGAAAAAATCAGCTTTTTTCTTTTTAAAGAAATCATGGTATTATTACATTGAGCCATATCTGCTCTGTAACGGGTTTTGACTGGGAGCTCAGACTTGCTCACTGTATAATGGCTTTTCTAGCCTTACTGGGTTACCTCTCTCTTCTCAGCATCAGCTTCTTCGACAACTCCAGCTAAGGTTCAAGATGTTTAAATATACTTTTGGGTTAGCTGTAGGGTTAGCATGAAACAATTGACTGATTTTTTTTTTTTTAATAAAGATTTTTCTCTGGGAGATTTTTCTAAATAACTCTATTACAAATACAATTTGTTGATACTGAGGGAGAGCACTAATTCTTGCCTTCAGATCTACTGTCTTTTATATCTTTTGAATCTTGAAGAAATAGAATCATAGAACTTTTAGCATGAGAAAGAATTTTAATCCCACAGTTTTGGAATGTGAGGAATAATTAAAGAGTCACGTGCCTTGCTAGTGGATCACATTCTGTGTCCGACTTGACCTTCAATATAACTGAGGTCACATACAAGCCAAATTACAGGAAGGGGAAGAAAACATTTATTCAGGCCAAGTGTGCAGGGAGGGGAAGGAGTTGGAATGTCAAGAGTAAGGACTCTTAAGGCTGACATGCTTCAAAGCTGCAAATGGACTAAAACAATACAGATTTAAAGACCAAGTCTGGAAGGCCTAGAGACCCAGGTCCAGAGTTCCTCTGCTCAGCCACTGCCCCCACCAGTCATCTGCCTTTGCACTCTGTGGCTTCAGAGTTAGAACAGTCCCCAAGGCCTCTGTCATTCTGACACCAAATTGCAGTTTTGGTTCCCTGAAATGACCAATGCTCAGGTTCAGTATTCGCTAAGACTCACTGAGAACTGTGACACCTGTAGTTCTGGTTTATTAAGGCAAAAGGACTCAGACTAAAATCAATCAAGGGAAGAGATATGCAGAGCCCAGGAGAATTCCAAATGCTCAGCTCCCAGTGGTCTTCTCCACGGGCAGTGTTGATTCCTGGTAAGATGTGACAGTGTGCACGGACTATTGCCTGCCAGAGTATTGTCTACCCTTGCTTGCTAGCTGTAGCTTTTGCTGGGAATCTGTCCCCTAGCTACTGTCCACTGCTTCTAGGCCAGTCTCAGTTTCTGAAGTTTGTCTAGAGGCCAGGCTGATAACACCTGACCCCAAGACCCCAGATAAACATGGCAGGACATCCTAAGGACTTAAGAGATTACCCTCAGGAGCTGAGGACCAAGGCCAGACCTCTTTTGGGGCAAAATTAAATTTTACTATATAAGGGCCATTAATATATATTTTTTTAACCTAACGAGGGAGTACCTCTCTCTTAGGGCCATTGTGAACACTGAACAAAACGTTGGATCAAAAATTTTTTCTGTGGCCTTCCCTGGTGGTCCAGTGGTTAAGACTCCATGCAAACAAATATTTAAAAAACAATTTTTTCTTCTGGTGTCCATGGTAGCTAGTAACGGTAAAGCTGAGATTCGAACTCAGCACTTTTCTAATTCCAAAACCAGTAGTCTATTTGTGTTGTGTTTATTTACATCAGTTGAAACTGCAAATAAAAATGGAATAAGGAAATTCCCTGGCAGTCCAGTGGTTAGGACTCTCACTGCCAGGGACTCAAGTTTGATCCCTATTTGGGGAACTAAGATCCCGCAAGCTACATGGTATGGCCAAAAAAAAAAAAACAGGGAATGAGAAGTGTCTATTCTATTTGACATATAAATTATTGGTAGTAGAGTATTAGAGGCTACCACTAAAACTATATTACAGAGAACTGAGGAGTGTTTGGGAAGATGAAAAAATGGAGAGATTTGACAATTAGACTACTATTCTAAAAGTTTTATCTAGGGAAATGGGAAATGAAGATGTAGCTAGAAGGGATACAAGATTAAAGATATGTTTTGATTTTTTTTTTTAAATGAGAGCCTTTTGAGCATGTACTTACAGTGACTGTACTAGTCTCTTTGCATATATCTCATTTAATTCTCACTTCTGTTAGAGTAGTTATTGTGTTTTGCTCTAAAACAGAATTTAGTGAGCTTCTCTAAATTTTCAAGCCGTATTTTGAAAAAAACCAAGGCTCAGAGAGGTTATGTAATGTTGGTGGTAAAATGGAGTTAAAAGGTATACCTGCTGCATAGGATTGTTGTGAGGGTTAAATGGGACGGTCTTTGTGAACTGAGATGTCCACTTTGGAGTCTTAAGGGGAGCCCCCTGTCTTCACAGCAGTGCTTGGCACACAGTAGCACTCGGTAAGTGTGAGCTATTGCTGCATGCTTCAAATCTCATTCATGTTTAATAAAATGAGTTTCATGAAACTTGGGGGAAAGCTACATCAGTACTTGCCTATTTCTTCAAAACTTCCTTTTTCATAGCTGTTTTTTGTGACATTGGAAATAAAGTTTACATGTATAACATAACCCAAATAATCATTCTATATTGAGATATTTTTACTCACTAACTTTAGGTGTCATGAGTCCTTTTCTTTACTTTGTGCTTTATGCCTATTGTTTTGCTTTATGTTCTTTTCTTTTCAGTTCTAGAATTAAACCACCACCATGTCGAGCAAAAAGGCAAAGACCAAGACCAAGAAGCGCCCCCAGCGTGCGACCTCCAACGTGTTCGCCATGTTTGACCAGTCCCAGATTCAGGAGTTCAAGGAGGCCTTCAACATGATCGACCAGAACAGGGATGGGTTCATCGACAAGGAAGACTTGCATGACATGCTTGCTTCTCTAGGTAGACTTTTATGTTCTTAATATGCCTGCCTCCTCCAATATAAATGTTAATCAGCATTTTATGAGTTAATTTTTGTGTGATATGCAATTATCCATCTCAGAGGCCTGTTGAGAGATGTTGGGTAGGAGATGCCCTACTGAGGCGGGGCCAGTCACAAGAGGATACGCCTGCTGGGGTGCGGGCCTGGCAGCCTCTGTGGCTGGGCAGGTTCCATTCCTGTGGCTAAATATAAGTCCACTAGGTAAAAAAGGGAATGGCTAGGTGGCAGAATACCAGAATCTTAAACAGAAGTGGCTAATAATGTAGTGTACTAAGTAGTAAAGGTTGAGAACAGGTTAGAAGAACAGAGGTGACAGTAATAAGTGATTATGATCATCTCAAGGAGGAAGGCCAGGTCTCCTAAAAAAAGCGGGGGGCGGGGGGCAGAACACAAGGAAGGGGACTTTCACACCTTATAACTTTTTTATAATTACAGAAATGAAAATGTAAAGGTATGGGATTTATGGATTTTTATACATTATTTGGGTTTTCCCAGTGGCCCAATCTGTTCGCCAGTGCAGGAGACTCAAGACACGTGTTCGACCCCTGGGTTGGGAAGATCCCCTGGAATAGGAAACGGCAACCAACTCCAGTATTCTTGCCTGGAAAATTCCATGGGCAGAAAAGTCTGGCAGGCTACAGTCCATGGGGTCACAAAGAGTTGGACACAACTGAGCATACACACACTCAAACACATTATTTAACTATAGTTGATTTATAATATTGTGTTAGTTTCAGGAATACAGCTTCAGATTCTTTTCCATCATAGATTATTATAAGATGCTGAATAACATTCCCGTGCTGAACAGTAAATCTTGTTGCATATCTATTTTATATATTTTGTATATAGTGATGTGTATCTGTTAATCCCAAATCCCTGATTTATCCCTTCCCCCACTTCCCCTTTGGTTACCATAAGTTATTTGCCATGTTTGTGAGTCTGTTTCTGTTTTGTTGAAGTTCACCTGTATCATTCTTTTTTTAAGATTTCAAGTGTAAGTGATTTTTTATATTTGTCTTTCTCTGTGCCTTACTTGCTTCCCTTAGTATGATAATCTCTAGGTCCATCCATGGTGCTACAAATGGCAATATTTCATTTAAAGATACAAGATTTAAAGCAAACAGAAACCACCCTCTGTCATTTTGGTTACGTGGGTGTTAATTTATTATTCTTTATGTGATTTTGTTGTTTTGATCTTAAGGAAGGAAGGGAAAGTCCTCCTTGTCCTGCCTGAGTCAGCACTGATTTCATGGTTAGTAGAAAGGAGTGTCAAGCCTGGGGGCAGGGGACACAAGTCAAGCATGGCCCACAGTTAGGGTCTGTACTTGAGTGTTTTCTTTGTTAGACTGAGAGCCATAAACAGCTCTTCCAGGGCCAGGGACAAAGGGAGAAAAGGTGTTACTTTTTTTCCTTTTAGTAACCACATAATTTCATTCCCCTATTTCACTTTTAATTTTATTCTCCTAACATTGTTCTGAAAATATTTTAAAATTTGCTTTTAATTGGAATATAATTGCTTGCAGTGTTGTGTTGGTTTCTGCCTTACAACAATGTGAATGAGCCATAAGTATACATATGGCCCCTCCCTTGAAAATTTTTAAGCTAATATAAAGATGAAGGAACAGTATAATGAACATGCTTCCATTCTTTACCCAGTTTCAGTGGTTGTTAACATTTTGCAACATTCCTCTTAGTCAGAGTGAGAGTGTTAGGGAAAAGGGTGTGTGTGGGGTCCGGCTCCTCTAGGCCCAGAAGCAAATAAACAGGCCAGGTTGGTGGGAAGGGAAGTTTGCTTTATTTCAGACACTGGCACCTGGGAAGGGAGGCCAAACATCTGGCCAAAGGCGGACTCCCCACCCCTCCACTGGCAACCAGTGGGGCAAAAGCTTTTGTAGACAGGAGAGGGCTACATGTAGAAACAGCTCAGTCAGCCCTGACAGTCATCTTCAAATTGGTCACTGATGGTCTGACCAGAGTCATCTTGGTTGTTTTAAGCACAGTTACTCTTCAGTTCCAGGATTCCTTTGTCCCTATTTCTTTGAGGTCAGTTCTCTGAATTGTGGCAACTTATGTTCTGACAGAATGTGGTCCACTGGAGAAGGGAATGGCAAACCACTTCAGTATTCTTGCCTTGAGAACCCCATGAACAGTATGAAAAGGCAAAATGATAGGATACTGAAAGAGGAACTCCCCAGGTCAGTAGGTGCCCAATATGCTACTGGAGATCAGTGGAGAAATAACTCCAGAAAGAATGAAGGGATGGAGCCAAAGCAAAAACAATACCCCGTTGTGGATGTGACTGGTGATAGAAGCAAGGTCCGATGCTGTAAAGAGCAATATTGCATAGGAAGCTGGAATGTCAGGTCCATGAATCAAGGCAAATTGGAAGTGTTCAAACAAGAGATGGCAAGAGTGAACATTGACATTCTAGGAATCAGCGAACTCAAATGGACTGGAATGGGTGAATTTAGCTCAGATGGCCATTATATCTACTACTGCGTGCAGGAATCCCTCAGAAGAAATAGAGTAGCCATCATGGTCAACAAAAGAGTCCGAAATGTAGTACTTGGATGCAATCTCAAAAACGACAGAATGATCTCTGTTCGTTTCCAAGGCAAACCATTCAATATCACAGTAATCCAAGTCTATGCCCCAACCAGTAACACTGAAGAAGCTGAACAGTTCTATGAAGACCTACAAGACCTTTTAGAACCAACACCCAAAAAAGATGTCCTTCTCACTATAGGGGACTGGAATGCAAAAGTAGGAAGTCAAGAAACTGGCAAAATTTGCCTGGAGTAACAGGCAAATTTGGCCTTGGAATATGGAATGAAGCAGGGCAAAGACTAATAGAGTTTTGCCAAAAAAATGCACTGGTCATAGCAAACACCCTCTTCCAACAACACAAGAGACGACTCTACACATGGACATCACCAGATGGCCAACACCAAAATCAGATTGATTATATTCTTTGCAGCCAAAGATGGACAAGCTCTATACAGTCAGCAAAAACAAGACCAGGAGCTGACTGTGGCTCAGATCATGAACTCCTTATTGCCCAATTCAGACTTAAATTGAAGAAAAGTAGGGAAAACCACTAGACCATTCAGGTATGACCTAAATCAAATCTCTTATGATTATACAGTAGAAGTGAGATATAGATTTAAGGGACTAGATCTGATAGATAGAGTGCCTGATGAATTATGGACGGAGGTTTATGACATTGTACAGGAGACAGGGATCAAGACCATCTCCGTGGAAAAGAAATGCAAAAAAGCAAAATGGCTGTCTAGGGAGGCCTTACAAATAGCTGTGAAAAGAAAAGAAGTGAAAAGCAAAGGAGAAATGGAAAGATATAAGCATCTGAATGCAGAGTTCCAAAGAATAGCAAGAAGAGATAAGAAAGCCTTCCTCAGTGATCATTGCAAAGAAATAGAGGAAAACAACAGAATGGGAAAGAGTAGAGATCTCTTCAAGAAAATTAGAGACACCAAGGGGACATTTCATGCAAAGATGGGCTTGATAAAGGACAGAAATGGTATGGACCTAACAGAAGCAGAAGATATTAAGAAGAGGTGGCAAGAATACACAGAACTGTACAAAAAAGATCTTCATGACCAAGATAATCACAATGGTGTGATCACTCACCTAGAGCCAGACATCCTGGAATGTGAAGTCAAGTGGGCCTTAGCATCACTACTAACAAAGCTAGTGGAGGTGATGGAATTCCAGTTGAGCTATTTTGTATTTCAAATTCTGAAAGATGATGCTGTGAAAGTGCTGCACTCAATATGCCAGCATATTTGGAAAACTCAGCAGTGGCCACAGGACTGGAAAAGGTCAGTTTTCATTCTAGTCCCAAAGAAAGGCAATGCCAAAGAATGCTCAAACCACCACACAATTGCACTCATCTCACATGCTAGTAAAGGAATGCTCAAAATTCTCCAAGCCAGGCTTCAGCAATACGTGAACCGTGAACTTCCAGATGTTCAAGCTGGTTTTAGAAAAGGCAGAGGAACCAGAGATCAAATTGCCAACATCCGCTGGATCATCGAAAAGCAAGAGAGTTCCAGAAAAACATCTATTTCTGCTTTATTGACTTGACTATGCCAAAGCCTTTGACTGTGTGGATCACAATAAACTGTGGAAAATTCTGAAAGAGATGGGAATGCCAGACCACCTGACCTGCCTCTTGAGAAACCTATATGCAGGTCAGGAAGCAACAGTTAGAACTGGACATGGAGCAACAGACTGGTTCCAAATAGGAAAAGGAGTATGTCAAGGCTGTATATTGTCACCCTGCTTATTTAACTTATATGCAGAGTACATCATGAGAAACGCTTGGCTGGAAGAAGCACAAGCTGGAATCAAGATTGCCGGGAGAAATATCAATAACCTCAGATATGCAGATGACACCACCCTTATGGCAGAAAGCGAAGAGGAACTAAAGCTTCTTGATGAAAGTGAAATAGGAGAGTGAAAAAGTTGGCTTAAAGCTCAACATTCAGAAAACGAAGATCATGGCATCTGGTCCCATCACTTCATGGGAAATAGATGGGGAAACAGTGGAAACACTGTCAGACTTTATTTTTGGGGGCTCCAAAATCACTGCAGATGGTGACTGCAGCCATGAAATTAAAAGACACTTACTCCTTGGAAGAAAAGTTATGACCAACCTAGATAGCATATTCAAAAGCAGAGACATTACTTTGCCAGCAAAGGTCCATCTAGTCAAGGCTATGGTTTTTCTGGTGGTCATGTATGGATGTGAGAGTTGGACTATAAAGAAAGCTGAGTGCCGAAGAATTGATGCTTTTGAACTGTGGTGTTGGAGAAGACTCTTGAGAGTCCCTTGGACTGCAAGGAGATCCAACCAGTCCATTCTAAAGGAGATCAGCTCTGGGTGTTCTTAGAAAGGACTGATGCTAAAGCTAAAATTCCAGTACCGTGGCCACCTCATGTGAAGAGTTGACTCATTGGAAAAGACTCTGATGCTGGGAGGGATTGAGGGCAGGAGGAGAAGGGGACGACAGAGGCTGAGATGGCTGGATGGCATCAGTGACTTGATGGACGTGAGTCTGAGTGAACTCCAGGAGTTGGTGATGGACAGGGAGTCCTGGCGTGCTGCTATTCATGGGGTCACAAAGAGTCGGACATGACTGAGCCACTGAACTGAACTGATGTTGTGGGTGGTGTCTGGTCATCGTGTGGTTAGCTTCTTCACCCTGGTGTTTTATTATCTATAAGATGGCTCCCACAATGTGACTCAGAATATTATCTGTAGCCCCAGAGAAAGAACTAAAGGTTCTTGACTGTGCTGGATGACATTATTATTTGGTCTCCTTTGACTGTTTTCCTTTGATTCTGCATTTCTCGTTTCTCCGATTAAACATATTTTCTGACTAAACTTATTCCACAGACAAAAGGCAGGCAGAGGATACGGTGGAGGGCAAGTTCTGTTTCAAGAGTGAAGACAGGATCCGACTTGCTGACTTGCAGGCGGGGTGGTTCCCAGTGTTTTCCGCACTCTGAATCACTAAATGGACTTCAGGTCACTACGGAAGAAGCCCACCAAGGAAAGTTATGGGTCTTAGTTGCATTACAGAGGTTGAACACTCAGCCTGTTCCCTCCTAGTAGATGTTCAGTTAGCTTTTGTTGGGTGAAAGGGTTGTGGTACAATAAGAGGCTGACTTTGAGGACTTCCATTTGGGGAACCCATTACCTTTTAAATCAAATTATATTAGACTCCTTGAATGGGTCCATAGGTGCCTAGCCTAAGCCAGTTCATTTTAAACCCCTGTGTCTTCTTTGTACCCAAGTACTCTTCACACTTTTGGGTTATACTTTATATCCCCAAAAAATTGGTGCAAGAGAATTGGGTTAGGCCTGAAGGTAGAAAAGTAATGGTTCTTTTTTTTTTTTTTAAACCACTTGCAGTTATTTAAAGAATCTTGAGATTAATTTGGGGCTTATTTTGTATTGGTATATTGAATAGGTGTACTGAATGAAGATTGTAATGCAATAACATGGATGCCAACCTGGCACTTAAATTCCACTCAGATTCCCAGGAGTAAAGCTTACATATGAACCATGGTTCTAGCATGGACTATCATTAGAGCTTAGTTGGGTATAATAGAGACATACTGACATATATGTTCTTTTCATGGAGAATTTTACAGACTTAATGCTGGAAGGGAAACCTGGAATTTAACTAGTCAAGTCATTTTACAGATAGAAAGTAAATCCTGGACAGGTGCCACCCTCCTCCCAGGCATGCAAGCCAGGGGCAGAACTGGGGTTCAAACCCACTGCTCCAGACGCTTCCTTCAGGGCTGCTTTTCCCACGCCATGTGGACTTCACAAGCGCTAGGACCGAGGAGGCTTTTTGTTACTCCCACCAAATGAGGCCATTCCAGGGGAATTTCTCCCAACTTCCAGCGGAAGGTCAGGGGAGTTCCCTCCTACTGACATGTTCACTGTGGTTTAGTTGCTAAGTCATGTCCAACAGGGAGAACAGGGAGACATGTTCACGGTTGGAACTGAGGTTAAGATTTCCCATCATGAACAATGCGAAACAAGACTGCATTTCAACACCAGTAATGGCATCTGGGCATGTGTCTGACAACCAAAAAGAATGTAATGTAACAGTGTTTAAAATGAGCTCCCAGTTCTAAACCAATCTAATAGTTTTAGCTTAAATGACTAACTTATAAATAGTTTGAAGCATACCAATTATGGCTACGTGTACCACAGTTAGAAACATGAATAGATTTTTTAAAATAACCAATATTGAAATGTCCTGATGGGTCTTTAATGTTATCAACATTCAGAATGTGCTAATGTGGCATTGCCTGTTTCATAGTTTCACGTGTTTGTTTTGTTTTGTTTTGAATGAAAAATAGTGAAGAAGAAGGAAATGGCAACCCACTCCAGTATTCTTGCCTGGAGAATCCCATGAACAGAGGAGCCTGGCGGGCTGCAGTCCATGGGGTCACAAGAGTTGGACATGACTTAGCAACTAAACCACAGTGAAGGAAAAGTTGTAGAAAGTATCAGTGAATGGACAATCTAAGCCCAGAATGCATTTTTATAATGGTATATCTAAGATTTTTTAATGTTATGGGCTACCCTTATGGCTCAGTGATAAAGAATTACCCTCCCAGTGCAGGAGACACAGGTTCGACCTCTGGGTCAGGAAGATCCCCTGGAGAAGGAAATGGCAACCCACTCCAGTATTCTTGCCTGGAGAATCCCACAGACAGAGGAACCTGGCAGGCTGCAGTCCACAGGGTTGAAAAAGAGTTGGACACGACTTAGTGACTAAACAGCAAACAGCAACAGCAATGTAAGTTAACTGAAAAATTAACTGAAAGGTTAGTTTTATGTCATGGTGGTGTAACTTTTTAAAAATACATTGTGGAACATAACAATAACAGAATAGTTATTTATTGAAATGAGTTCTTTGTCCTTAAATGGGAAAATGTGAAATTTTACAGGGAAGAACCCAACCGACGCATACTTGGAAGCCATGATGAACGAGGCTCCAGGGCCCATCAATTTCACCATGTTCCTCACCATGTTTGGGGAGAAGCTGAATGGCACAGACCCAGAAGATGTCATCAGAAATGCTTTTGCCTGCTTTGATGAAGAAGCAACTGGTGAGCACTCTTTGTTATGCCCTGGCCTCATTCCAGACTGTGTAAAACGGTTTTTAGGAAGTGAGAAAGATTAGTAAAATAAATTTTTTTTAAATGAATAAAGGGAAACCATCGTTTACAATAGGACAGTTGACCAAGAAGGGCCAAAACACAGGTATGTAGGTCATATAGCTACACAGTGTGTGGTGTTAACCTTTGAATTTGGTTCTGAGGATCCATGAAAGCCAGAAGAATTGGCTGTTATATAGTATTTCTTAGACACTGAAAACTACGTCTTCAGGAGACTTTAAATCTCACCAAAAAGTATGGTCACTAACTTGAACGATAAAACCTTAGGTTTTTTCCCCCTTCTTATTAAAACTGAAAAAAACCTGATTGTTCCATTTTCTTACTCCTTTCATTTTCTGCTTTGCTTCTGCATTAACCCTCTGCTCAGCCACTCACATCTCTTCCTCAGATAAACCTTGCATCCTCCTTCCTGCCTCTCCATCTCAACCTTTTAAAACTGCACCATCCTTCATTTGGTCTTAGAAACACGCTGCCCTTCTATCCTATATCTGATATATATATATATATATATGGAATACAAAGGTTTTTTTCCTCCTCTGGAAAATACTTGCTTCAAATTAATTTTGTAAGCATATGATCTACTAACTCAGCTTTTAAAATTATTTAATATTAATAAAGAACTCTAAAGACAATAGGAAAACATAATGATATGGTTAAATATTGCTTTACTTTTGTTCATGTAAATGTGTATGTTATGAAATAACTTGTAAGATTGACCAGCTTGAGAACCAGATCATTAGAATGCTGGGCACTGTTCACAACTCCCTTTTCTCTGCTGCCTTCCAGGCACCATTCAGGAGGATTACCTGAGAGAACTGCTGACCACAATGGGAGACCGGTTTACAGATGAGGAAGTGGATGAGCTGTACAGAGAAGCACCTATTGACAAAAAGGGGAATTTCAATTACATCGAGTTCACTCGAATCCTTAAGCATGGAGCAAAAGACAAAGATGACTGAAGGAACTTGAGCTGAAACTTTCCAATTTGTCTTACTCTATATTGTTTCCTAGACATTTCCCCCCAACCCCCATAGACCTGTTGCATGCAACTTTGATTCACAGCTTTGCCTTTTTTTTTTTTTTTTGGTGTATTTATTCTAGACCTTCCTGCCACTTAGCACTTGTATAATCAGACTGCAAATGGGGATGAAGTTGTAAATTGTATTGAAAAAGAAAGAGATTGCAAATAAAAATCAACAAATGTGAAAGCCCAGGAAAATATATCCGGTATTTCTGGTTTTGCTGGATTTTTACATTTTTATATAATAAAAATGCTATTTTGAAATAAAGATCATGCCGACTCAAATGGAATATAATGGAAAGTTAAATACCTAGTAGTTGGGGGTAGTCCTCTTTTTAGATTTTCAACTTCATATAATTCAGATTTCACAGGAAACCTGATTTTTCACAAACATCGGACAGTATTTTTAATATAATTTAACATCATTATATAGTAAAAACTAGTTATACCTTAGTTTCTTTCATGCTTCTAGTCACATGTTTAAATTACTGAATGATAATACAGAATGGAACCAAGAATACATTGACCATTATCTTATTCCAGGTCTAGGAATAGGAGGTAAAATAGTTACATTGTATAAAGCATTGTATGCAGGCGAGTTTCACTGAATCCTCCCAGCAACCTTGTGAGATAGATTTCTGTTATTTCAAGAGGAAAAAATGAGTTCTGGGGAGTCAAGTGATTGATCTGAGTCTCTACCAGACCTGGGATTCCAGGCCAGGGTGCCCCCTCCAGAGCGTGGATGAAGAGACCACAGTGCTATCTCTGAGAAGCCTCAAATGCTTAAAAGGTCACGGCGTCTTCATTACATTCTAACATGATTTTATAGTCATTGAGATTGAAAATAACTTGAGGGACATTGTTGGAACAGAATTCAGAAAATTATATACCAGGTAAAAAAAAAATAGAAGACCAAAGACTATACGCCAACAAAAGTCTGTCTAGTCAAAGCTTTTTTTGACAAGACGGTTTTTCTAGTAGTCGTGTATGGATGTGAGAGTTGACCATAAAGAAGGCTGAGTGCTGAAGAATTGATGCTTTCAAACTGTGATGCTAGAGAAGACTGGACAGCAAGAAGATCAAACCAGTCAACCCTAAAGGAAATCAACCCTTAATATTCACTGGAAGGACTGATGCCGAAGCTGAAGCTCCAATACTTTGGCCACCTGATGCACAGAACTGACTCATTTGAAAAGCCCCTGATGCTGGGAAAGATTGAAGGCAGAAGAGAAGGACAGAGGATGAGATTGTTGGTTGGCATCATCAACTCAATGGACATGAGTCTGAGCAAACTCCGGGAGATGGTGAAGGACACGGAAGCCTGGCGTGCTGCAGTCCATGGGGTCACAAAGAGTCGGACACAACTTAAGAGATTGCGCTCAGGCACTGCCCATGAGGTAAGCAGGGCAAGTAAGATTCCTGCTTTTTTATAAGAGCTAAAGTTCAGGAAAGCTGAAGCAACAGTCCAGGGTCCCACACAAGAACAAGAATCCACATCTGGCTCCTTTTTCTACTTTCAAGTTCAACATCAGATGCAGTGTGAAAACCAGAGTCACCATGTGGGCCATGTGGGGGAAATACTGGGATCATCTTGACTGTCATTAAACCAATACTTACAGTCACTGGTATGTGCCAGGCACTTCTAAACTGGGGAAAACTAGGAGGGCAGGACAGACAAGGACACTGCCCTCGGACTTCCTTGGTGGTACAGTGGATAAGAATCCACCTGCCAGTGCAGGGGACCCAGGTTCAATTCCTGGTCTAGGAAGATTCCACATGCGGCACAGCACCCTAAGCCCTGGAGTCAAAACTACTGAGCCTGCATGCTGCAATGACAAGCCAGAGAGCCTAGGGCCTATGCCCTCAGCAAGAGAAGCCACCGCAAGGAGAAGCCCCCCACTGCAAGGAAAGTACCCGCCTCTCACCACAGCTAGAGAAAGCCCATGCAAAGCAATGAAGACCCAGCGCAGCCAAAAATAAAAATGTTAAACCTATAATATGTATATAAAAAAAAGAATGCTGCCTTCCTGCACCTTAGTTCTCCTGTGAGAGCCAGGATCAGGAAGGCATGTCTACGTTCTGTGGGAAGCAGAACTGAGGACCTCTGAGATGGTACCCGTGAGCTATCAGAAAGACAAGAAGGGTGTGCCTACGTGGAGATCAGGGCAGAGCTGACCAATCACAGAGGACGCGCCCTCCAAGGCGGGAGCACTGGGAGAGCTCAAGGGAAGGACATACAGATGGTAACTGCTGCAGCATCTAAGTGCAGAATCACAGGGCTTTGGGCAGGGAAGAAATGCGAATTATGTTTGAAAAACTCAGCCTGGCTTGTGTGTGTAGAATGGAGGGCAAGAGGAGCAGAAGGAAGGATTCCAGTTAAGAGGCTGTCACGATGGTCCAGGCGAGACAAGAGGGTGGCTCAAACTCTGCAGATGGTCGAGGAGTTGGCTCTTCTCGTCTGACCTCTTTACTCCACTCCAGCCCTGCCTTGTCACCAGCTCTCTGACATCGTTTTAACTACATTTATTCTTTTGCTCTGCTTAAAGGCAGATTTGAGAAGACCGGGAGAGTGAAAAAAGTTTTCAAGATTAAAAACAACAAAAACTATTTCCTGAGTGCCTTATGTTGACCTGACATATCCCAATCTGTTTCATCCATAGTGTCTATAAAGAGAGGAGTGAAATCTAGCACATTCTACACGGCACCGCAGCTAGGACTTTGTTCCTCTCTGGTTCAAGAAATATTAGTGATGATAGTGAAAACTCTCTTATAATATCTTTCCTGTTTTTGAGAACAACTCAGTGATGATCTCTGCAGTTGACAGTTGATGCCTTGGCCATCACAGTTGGGATGATTTTGTGTTTGTAATCAGATAGTTCAAACGATACTGAATGCTCTTTAACAGGCATGTTGCACTACCGGCCTCTGAGGCAGGTTTTTAAAAATTATTATTATCCTTATTCTGGGCTTCCCTGATGGCTCAGACTGTAAAGAATCTGCTTGCAATGCAAAAGACTCAGATTCAGTTCCTGGGTTGGAAAAATCCCGTGGAGAAGGGAATGATCACGCACCCCAATATTCTGGTATTCTACAGACAAAACACCAAGGTGTAACTTTCCAAGGTTACACAAATGGGAAGCACTGAGACCATAATTTGAGTCCAGTCAATCTAGCCCCAGAATCTGCCCTTCAGGAAAATAATTATTGAAGTAAACACCACTAGATTCTTAACCATCGTAGAGGAATTTTAAGAGCTTTCATTATTGCATTCGATCCTCAAAACTCTAGGAGGTGGATAAGGTAGGCATTGTTATCCCGTTTTACAGATGAGAACACTGAGTTGTAGAAGTTACCCCACTTGCTCAACTTAATGTAAGTAGCGTCTGAGTAATGACTAACTTTTAAACTTTTTGAGTGAGGCAGGGTGCTTCTCATTAAACCTATAATTTCCTAATTCAATAATTAATACCTGTAGCCTAATCAAAATCTTTTTCTCATTTTAAAATATGTATATACTATATATCATATATATGGAAGTCATTAATATTTATAACATTGAAATTATGTGTAATTATACCTTTAATGGGGCTTCCCCGGTGGCTCAGTGATAAAGCATCCACCTGCAAAGCAGGAGATGCAGGATACATGGGTTTGATTCCTGGGCCAGGAAGATCCCCTGGAGGAGGAAATGGCAACCCACTCCAGTATTCTTGCCTGAAGAATCCCATGGAAAGAATCCCATGGACAGAGGGGCCTGGAGGTCTACAGTCCATAGCGTCACAAAGAGACGTGACTGAAGCAACTTAGCAAGCATGCATAAAAGATAAAAAAGCACATTCTTTGGAATATAAATATATGACTACTGAAAAATCTGGTGTGAATAGTATGTCATCTGGGAACTGTGAATAAGGATAAAAAAGTTTATCATATACTGAAATTTTGAGAAAATATTTCTTGGACAGAAAAATGTCGAGGACTACCCATTGCTTGTGTTGATCGTTGTACGTTGTAATCTCAGGTTAATCTTTTTTAGAGCAGGCAACATTGTCACATGCACTTTTAGGGACAATAACCAGAAAAGTCGCTAGATGGCACTAGTATTCTTAGTGCTGTAATAACCTGTTCTTTCATGAACTTGAGTGACAAAACATGAATAAAATACGTAGAGAGCATTAGTCCCAATAATGCTGTAACTTTGTCAAAATTGTTTCTCAAAGGGAAAGAACTGATGATAAAATCTATTGCAGTTCATACCATTTCATGAACCCCAAAATTCAGGGAACAATCTCGGGGAGTCCTTTTTTACAAAGCAGCATTCCTGCGTTCATTCATTCACTTACAAATATTTATTGAGTGTTTAGAAAGTGACAGGATCTCAGTGAAGTTCTGGTTATTTTCACACTGAAGTAATGACTTTTGTCGAAAGTAACAGCGTGGACTTGGCACTAGTAAGAGCTGACTCTACTTACTGGGCCATCTTGAGTGAAAGTGAAAGTGAAGTCTCTCAGTCGTGTGCGTCTCTTAGCAACTCCATGGACTATATTGTCCACCAGGCGCCTCTGTCCATGAGATTTTCCAGGCAAGAGTACTGGAGTGGGTTGTCATTTCCTTCTCCAGGGGATCTTCCCAACCCAGGGATTGAACCCAGGTCTCCCACATTGCAGACAGGCGCTTTACCATCTGAGCCACCAGGGAAGCCCCGGTCATCTTGAGTAAAAATAAATTATTATTATTATCATTCCTATTTTTTTGAGATGAGAGGACTAAAGCACAGAAACAGTGACTGTATGAAAATACTTCGTACAACCATGCTCTGTATGTGAATACTATTACTACCTCAAGAATATCAGGAACTATTTCTGGTAGAGTAACATTTACATAATAGAACATTAAGTTCAGTTCAGTCGCTCAGTCATGTCCGACTCTTTGTGACCTCAGGGACTGCAGCACACCAGGCTTCCCTGTCCATCACCAACTCCCGGAGCTTACTGAAACTCATGTCCATTGAGTTGGTGATGCCATCCAACCATCTCATCCTCTCTTGTCCCTTTCTCCTCCCGCCTTCAGTCTTTCCCAACATCAATGAGTCAGTTCTTCGCATCAGGTGGCCAAAATATTGGAGCTTCAGCTTCAGCATACAATACAATAAACCATACAATAAACGTGTATTAAGGTCTGCCTCATCACAAGTGACCATGAGACCGTTTCTTAGTGTAGTTGTTCCCAGCCTCAACATAGTCTTGGAAACATCATCAGAATCAAAATGAAGCAGACAGATCCGAAGTGTTTTGGCAGAAGGATACTGAAAGTATGTCTGGGGTATATAAGAACGGGTGTGTTTATATATAAAACGTTGTTTCAATGCATCTTGCAGGAAGCCCACCTCATCTCTTACCAGCCCCACTTCTGCAGTTGGTTTTGCTCCCAGCGCACAGCACTTCCTTTCAGATGCTCATTCTGAATGAACATGATAAGAATGCTTATTTCCTCCTGGACGTTGCTAACTAGCACAGCAAAAATAAATCAGAATACTTTCTTCACATTTTGTAATAATAGAAGTATAAATGATGATGGCTTGTTTAGGAAGTTGCGCTCTTTGTACTTCCTTCAAGTTAGCTTTTTACATGTGATCTGTTTATTCAGTTCTTATTTATGGAAGTGGCTGTTACATACAAGTGTCATGGGTGATACAGAGATTCTGATTCTATTTGCACAAAATGTTATACTGTCCAGCCCTTTGGATGCAAGTATTAAAGGTTGGATTTCTCCCTTTACTGGAGTTCCACACACAGCTGTGCTCTCTGTCTGTGCTGGTGCTATGGCAGCTGATTATCTAATAGCTCACTGAAGATGTTAAAGATGGTTTCTAGAAACTGCCTGCTCTGATGATGACACTCGGGTCTCGTTGCTTGCCTTCCTGCCAGCCAATCACATAGCTAAGAACTCAAGCAAATACATGCCACAACAAACAAACAAAAAAAACCCTCGATTTTAAAAAGTTGTTTGAAAATACACAAGATTTCCGGGGCTTCCCTGGTGGTACAATGGATGAGAATCTGCCTGTCAATGCAGGGGACATGAGTTCGATCCCTAGTCCTGGAAGATTCCACATGCCTTGGAGCAATTAAGCCTGCGTGCTGCACCAAGTAAAGATTCCATGTGCTGCAAATGAGACACAACACAGCCAAAGAAACAAATAAATATATATATATATATATATATATATATATATATATATATATATATATATATATATATAAAGCAGTCTCAGGAAATAATCACGGTGGCAAATTTCAATCTGACTCTGAGAAACTTCCCAAGCAAGACAGATTTGTGTCTCCCTCTTGCTCTACCTTCACTTCAGGTCTTTTTTTTTTTTTATGTTCAGTTCACTTCAGTTGCTCAGTCATGTCCGACTCTTTGCGACCCCATGAATTGCAGCATACCAGGCCTCCCTGTCCATCACCAACTCCTGGAGCTCACTCAAACTCATGTCCATTGAGTTGGTGATGCCATCCAGCCATCTCATCCTGTCATCCCCTTCTCCTCCTGCCCCCAATCCCTCCCAGCATCAGGGTCTTTTCCAATGAGTCAACTCTTTGCATGAGGTGGCCAAAGTACTGGAGTTTCAGCTTTAGCATCAGTCCTTTCAATGAACACCCAGGACTGATCTCCTTTAGAATGGACTGGTTGGATCTTCTTGCAGTCCAAGGGACTCTCAAGAGTCTTCTCCAACACCACAGTTCAAAAGCATCAGTTCTTCAGTGCTCAGCTTTCTTCACAGTCCAACTCTCACAGCCATACATGACCACTGGAAAAACCATAGCCTTGACCTTTGTTGGCAAAGTAATGTCTCTGCTTTTGAATATACTATCAAGGTTGGTCATAACTTTCCTTCCAAGGAGTAAGCATCTTTTAATTTCATGGCTGCAGTCACCATCTGCAGTGATTTTGGAGCCCAAAAAAATAAAGTCTGACCCTGTTTCCACTGTTTCCCCATCTATTTGCCATGAAGTGATGGGACCAGATGCCATGGTCTTCGTTTTCTGAATGTTGAGCTTTAAGCCAACTTTTTCACTCTCCTCTTTCACTTTCATCAAGAGGCTTTTTAGTTCCTCTTCACTTTCTGCCATAAGGGTGGTGTCATCTGCATATCTGAGGTTATTTATGTTCTTAATGTTACATTTTTATTTTTATTTATTTATTTTTTGGCAGTGCCAAGAGTCATGCAGGACCTTAGTTCCCTGACTAGGGATGGAACTTCACCCCCTGCAGTGGAAGCATGGATTCTTAACCACTGAACCACCAAGGAAATCCCCCCTCATTTCAGGTCTTAGTTCCAATTCTAAGTGTTTGCAGCAGTCTCTTTCTTGAACTATATCATATTTATGCAACTTTTTTCCCCTACTTTGCATGTGAACCCAGCTATTTTCCCTGGGCAAATAGACAAAAGACAAAAAGAGTCTACAGCCCCAACCTCTTTATAGAGCATCAACCCAACTAGAGCAAGGACCTTCCTTTATCTAACAGGCTAGTTATGCAGAGCAGGCAGTCCTTGAACAGCTGTTGATGAGTTGATCCAAAGCAAATCCATTGTGTACTCCTCAGGGAGGGGAGGAAGGCAAGTCTGTTGCCAGCCCACCATGGTCATGATGGGAAGATAGACACATCCAAGCTGGCTCTTCAGGCCAACAAGATTGGCTGAGAACTGAGTGAATACAGTGAAATGGAAGGTACATGGATGCAATCAAATTATTACAAAGAAGAAACAGTCAAGGTCGCTTTAAAGACATGAAAAATAAGCATTTCTACGCCCTCCACAATCATGGGGATTGAACAGTTAGTATTCTTGCTCATCTTTTCTCTTCAGTGTAGATTTGTCTTTTTATGTGTATAGTTTTTGTTGTGTTTTTCTTCATTTTTACCACCTTTGTTCCAGATGCCTGTCACCTTCAACATTTTGCTGCCTTGCTTGAATATTTCAAAACAGACCTCAATTTTGAAACTCCTCTGTGGCACATTTTTATTTGAAAAGAATGTTTGATTTAGAAAATACAAAGCCAGTGCCCTACTTTCTGTGCGTCGGGGCTAAACAGGAAGTAGGCAACAAAACAGGTTACCTCCCGACTAGTGAATGAGACACTGACCACAACCATTTGCTTAGCTGCCTTGCTAAGACTGGGAAAGTCCTTGGGCAAACAGAACAGGTTGGTCACACTGCCCTCAAGCCCACTATCAGAAAGACTCCCCTAGGGTTCATGAAATAAGCTGAGATAAAATTAAAATGCTTGAATCACAAGGTTTATTGAATAAATTTATTTGTTTAAAGTATTTATTTATTTGTCTGTGCTGGGTCTTAGTTGTAGCACGTGGGATCTACTTCCTGGACCAAGGATCGAACCCGGGGACCACTGCACTGGGTGGTCCATTAGGCACTGGACCACCAGGGAAGTCCATGAATAAATTAAAACAGACGGGAATAAACAGAGGGTAAGACAGACTTCCCTAGTGGTCCAGTGGTTAAGATTTCACTCACCCAGTTCAAGCACCCAGGTTCAATCCCTGGTCAGGGAACCAAGAGCCCACATACCGCAACTAAGACCTAATGTGACCTAAATAAATAAATAAATATTGATGAAGGATGCTGTCACCGTGAGGATAGGCTGAAAATTGGGTGAAAGAGCCACAGCTCATTTTCTCTCTGTCTCTCTCTCTCATCTTCATTTCCTGCTGCTGGTATGTTCACAAGGTCCAGAGCTGAGGGTGAACAAGGGCACTTAGCCTCTGGAGAAGGAAATGGCAACCCACTCCAGCATTCTTGCCTGGGAAATCTCATAGACAGAGGAGCCTGGTGGGCTACTGTCCACAGGGTTGCAAAAGAGTTGGACACGACTTAACCACTAAACAACAACAAGGGGACTCAGTGGGCTGAAGTTATCTGGAGCCAGCACATGCTTTCTCTTTCCAAGAGATGGAAGGATGGGTATTCTGGCACAACTGAAACTCACCAATGACTTGCTGAGGAACTATGATTAATCTGTGAGTTCGGCAGAGGTCATGCAGCATAAAGATGATACATGATCTGTGCTGTATTCATATTGTAGGTTTGACTGGTTCTTTCATTCTTTCCTGTCCACAAGTAGCACTCTGGTTTGTTCCATTCTTTTTTGTCTGTTTATCAGACATATGTGGCTTCCCTGGTGGCTCAGAAGGTAAAGAATCTGGCTTCAATAAAGGAGACCTGGTTTCAATCCCTGGGTCTGGAAGATCCCCTGGAGAAGGGAATGGCAACCCACTCCAGTATTCTTGCCTGGAGAATCCCATGGGCAGAGGAGCCTGGTGGGCTACGGGGTCACAAAGAGTCAGACCCAACTGAAGCGACTAACACTTTCACTTTCACTTCATCAAACATATGCTCTGTTTAACTTAACAGATTTCTGACTTAGCACATTTGCTATCTTTCCTCAACATGTTTTATGAGTTGCATCTGTTATTCTGCTTGTTTATATCACTAGTTATTTTCAGAAGAATTGAAGATTCTCAAATAATATGGCACAACCACATTATAGAAGTGATGGTAGCTCCCATTTAAAGTTTAGGACCAATATATACCAATTTGTTGTTGCTGCTGTTGCTGTTTAGTTAATAAGTCATGTCCTACTCTTTGCTACTCTGTGGACTATATCCCACCAGGCTCCTCTGTGCATTGCGTTTCCCAGGCAGGAATACTGGAATGGGTAGCCATTTCCTCCTCCAGGGATCTTCCCAACCCAGGGATCAAAACCATGTCTCCTGCATTGGCAGGTGGGTTCTTTACCACTGAATCACCAATGACACTCAAGGAAAAATATGTTTTAGGGAAAGAACGGAATAGACCCAGTAGTTGTAAAGTTCTAGGACATACCAACATGACATGGAAGATGGCCTAGATTAGGCAGAAGAGAAAAGCAGCAGCTACAAGACTTACTTGGGTAGAAGTAAGGGCCCTTGCACAGGGAACGAGGTAAGGGGGGCTGGGTGATAAAAGTGGGGCCAGAGGTTGTGAAGCTCAGTTGCACACAGCCATTCTCAAAAGCCAGTCCAAAATCCCAGAAGCACACAGGACCTTGCTAAAAATATTTTCCCATTCTGACTCATCCAATCAGAATCCCTGGAGAAAGAGCCTTGGAATATGCTTGCCAGGCACCTCTGGAGACTCTGACGTAGAAGGGTCCAGAAACCACTGAACTATATCAGATAATACACTGGATATATTTTTTTTTAACCATCTTTCTTTCTTAACTATTAAGACATTTTTAAAATTTATTTTTACTGCGCTGAATCTTCATTGGTGCACGTGGGCTTTCTCTAGCTGCAATGAGTGGGGGCTACTCTCCTGCGTGGTTCTCGGGCTTCAGTTGTTGCAGAGCACAGACTCCAGGCATGGAAGTTTCAGGAGTTGCAGTACTTAGGCTCAACAGTTGTGGCATATGAGCTTAGTTGCTCTGCGGCATGTGGGATCTTCCCAGACCAGGGATCAAACCCATGTCCCCTGCATTGACAGGCAGTTTCTTATCCACTGTACTACCAGGGAAGTCCCTTAACCATCTTTCTTGCCACCAAGTGCTCATCAACTGACTGCTAGGTAGCCCAGGATAGAATATCACCTAGTACTTTCATTTTTGGTGGGCATGTGGTCATCTGGATGTGTGCTATTTCATTTAATGGCTGAGCTATTAAAGCCCAGTAGTGAAGCACTCGGATGAATTTAACCTCTGGGGAAGAGTGTGGTGACACTATTCACATACCAATAATGTTGGATTTTCAGATTAATTAGATGACCATAGAGTTGCCAGGCTCCCAAGGAGTTGGACCTTGGACAAGAAAAATGGAAATAAAACTTGATGGTTATTTACAAGTTTCACTACTCTGTTTTCAGCCAGACCTCACCAAAAAGAGGAAAAAGTAAAGACAGAGGAAACTTCAGGCACAATGATGAAAGCTTGCTGGGCCATCATGACCCTTGAGTTTGACCTTCCTGTCTCCATAGTCCAACTAACTGTCTCATGAAGCTCTAGTTGGCAGTAACTTGGCTTCGTTGTGAATGTTGTCCTTATATGGGCAAAGTCATTCAGAGGGCAAACGTGGACTTTCAAGGATCTGAGGGAACTGCCTTGTTAGAATGTTCCCATTATTTCCTCTTTTCATCTGTACATACCCAACCACACACCCTGCTTCACCTTCTGCCACCAAGATTCCTATTCCTCTTTCCTTGGCCCGGACATTCGCCACTTCCTCCAGATCTTATTTGTTTCTTTGCTTTTATCACATCTGTCCCTCATCCTAGTTCAGCCTGCTTCTGATCATGTGTTTCTTGGCATTCCCAAGCATTTCCAGAAATGATGTAGTGTTTCTACTGCATTAGAACCTTGAGGTTACAGGAGGAATTGAATTGAGGATGTTGATATTTTTCCGATACAATTACTCTTCAGTTCATGGGTCCAGTAACACCAGTGAATTTTAAAAGGTGAACAAGTTTTACAGATGCTCTGAAAAGTACTGTTTCCCCCTTGGGCCCAAATGACGTTTAGTCAGAAATGAAAACACCAGCTTTGGTCAATATGCTAAGGTAATAACATGTAAGGAGGTGAGTTTGGTGCCACTTGTAAGTTATTCATCTTCCCACTTCCTTGCTGCTGCTGCTGCTAAGTCACTTCAGTCGTGTCCGACTCTGTGTGACCCCATAGACGGCAGCCCATGAGGCTCCCCCGTCCCTGGGATTCTCCAGGCAAGAACACTGGAGTGGGTTGCCATTTCCTTCTCCAATGCATGAAAGTGAAAGGTGAAAGTGAAGTCGCTCAGTCGTGTCTGACTCTTAGCGACCCCATGGACTGTGGCCCACCAGGCTCCTCCGTCCATGGGATTTTCCAGGCAAGAGTGTTGGAGTGGGGTGCCAGTGTCTTCTCCGTCCCACTTCCTTACCTACTGGGAAATCATAGAGTACATTCTGTTGCCAGTTTGAAATGTTTTTTAATTATTCACTCCATCCTTTTTCATTGGGTCACATATCAGGAGTGAGGGGAAGGACTCAAATCAGACTCCTTAGGCTTGACTCTTAAAAACCACGACTGTAGCATTTTCGACAAAATTGTAAACCTCTTTAAGCCTCATTTTTATCCTCTGTAAAATGGGGATAATATTAGTACTGACTTCATAGGGATGTTGTGATCGCTGATTATTATAATCCATGGTAAGCACCTAACACAGTGTCTGGCTCATCATAAGTACTCAAGACACTTCAGTCACTAATATTTCTCCAAGTTTTGTTGATAAATATTCTGCCTCATAGCACAAAATTATCATGAATTATAAAGGAATTTTTGGTAAAAATGTATTGTTATGAATATGATCACTGTGATAAGACAAAAAAAAAAGAGAAGACTAAAAACAGAATCAATGAACTGAATTAAACTATTCATGACTTTTGATATAATTTAGTCCAATATGTTCCTTATTTATGACTCTTATAGCCTTTTGAACATAGGTTGCCACCATAGGTTGATCTTGCAGTGACTGCCTGGTGCCAAAAAACAGACTAAGTCATAATTATCCTGACAAAATTTGCCACCTATGATCATGACAAAAGAATTTCGTAAGGCCTGCTAATTTTAATCTTCTACTTTAAAAAAGATGTCACAACAGCAAGTATTTGTTTGATACAAAACATCAAACTCTGATCCTATGTATACCAAATCATTCAGTGAGGAAAATGTCTTAACTTTAATAAAATGCACATGATAAAAGATTCAGAGTAAATAAGGATGTAAAAGCAGAAGGAAAATTTCCCTACCCCCGCCCGCCTCCTTTCCACTCCCAGAGGGAGTTAAGGCTGACAATTATTTGTTTAGCTTTCCGAACATGTTTTGTAACTTGTATTCTGGTATATATTCCGGAAGCTCTGTAGTTCAGCTCGGCCTCAGTGGTCTGCCAAATTCTGCTGTTTGGCTTTATCTTTGGCCTGTGGAAGATTGAAGGGTAAAATGCCAACTTACTGTCGACCCTGGCATGCTTGGTCTTCTGCTTGCACAATTATCAGCTACATCGGGGGGTCTGCAATTTCCTACTTTGAAGCCAAGTCTAGCTTCTTTTCTGTTTTTGTAAAGTTTTTTGTAAATAAAGTTTTGTAAATAAAGTATTATTGCAACCCATGACACTCATTTGTTCAGGTAATTATCTATAGCTACTTTCAAACTAGGAGGCATAGTTGAGTAGTTGCAACAGAAATTGGCCTGAGAAGCCTAAAATACTTCCTGTCTGGCCTTTTATGGAAAATGTTTGCCATCTCTGATTCAACTATCACCACAGCTAATCAGCATAAGACCATCTATCCACACAAGGTGAGTCTTTTTTTAAACTAATTAATTAATTAATTTTGCTGTGCCGAGTCTTAGTTGTGGCACATGAACTGTTAGTTGGAGCATGTGGGATCTAGTTCCCTGACGAGGGATCAAACCTGGGGCCCTTGCATTGGCTGCTCAGTCTTAGCCACTGGACCACCAGGGAAGCCCCTCGACACAAGTCATTGATTGGCATCATATGAACAATCACTTTTAAACATAGGAGTCATCTTAGATGTAATTCATTATTTTTGTTTGCTTATTTCTTTTCTTTTCTTTCTTTTTTTTTTTGGATGTAATTTAGAGAGAACTATCACCCCAAGTGTTTTATGTGGAAATTCTTTCAGTTAAAGTTTATGTTTGTCATTGCAAAAGAAAAATGTTGAAATAACTTGTGTACAAACTGTTAGGATTGTGAATAAAAGCCATCATTTAGAATTTCAAATAGTTAAGTAAATGAAGCAATAGATCATCAGAGCAAATATTAAGACTGAGTTTGATAACTTTAGGAAAGATTAAAAAGTCCTTTTGGAATCCACAATTGTTTATTTAAAAACTAAGTATTAACACAAGGGCAGCAATGGTGATTAGAGAGAATTAAAATTCCAGGAACTGTAAAGTTGTTTCCTACAGCTCAAATGGTAAAGAGACTTCCGTGTATCTCGAACGGTAAAGAATCTGCCTACAGTGCGGGAGACCAGGATTTAATCCCTGGGTCAAGAAGATCCTCTGGAGAAGAGAATGGCAATTCACTCCAGTGTTCTTGCCTGGAGAATGTCATAGACAGAGGAGCCTGGCGGGCTACAGTCCGTGGGGTTGCAAAAAGTTGGACATGACTGAGCAACTAACACACTAACACAGGTAGAGTCTGAAGTGAATGAGCAAAATATCCTTTAAGAATTTTAATTATTTGTCATTTAATTCCAACTGGGCCATGATCATTTCAAGGAAAAAAAAATTGTTTAGGAATTCCTTCACATCTTCTCAAAATGAATCAAATGCACAGTGTCAGCTTTGTTATCAGTTTAGACTTTCCAGAGAAGGAAAACTCCAGGACTTCCCTGCTGGTCCAGTGGTTGAGAATCTGCTGGCCAGTGCAGCGGACATAGTTCCACCCCTGGTCTGGGAACATCCCGCTTGCTATGGGGCAACTAAGCCAGCGAGCCACCAGTACTGAAGTTTGAGAGCTCTAGGGCCTGTGCCGAAACAAAAGAAACCACCACGGTAAGAAGCCCATGCACCGCGGTGAAGAGTAGCCCCCGCTCGCCACAACTGGAGAAAGCCCACGTACGACAGTGAAGACCCAGTGCAGCTATAAATAAATAAAAAACTTTTTTAAAGAAGAAAAACTCCCAAATCACATATAACAACATATATACACACATAAGAAAGAGTGCATAGAAGTACACTTTTAGTGTACAGAAATACACTGTATAGAAGTACAGAGAAAAAGGAGGGGCCGCACACTTTGTTCTCATACTTCTAACTTCAAAAGGGCGGGCTCCACGGATGAACCCCGAGACCATTATGCTCAGAGAAGTAAGCCAGCCATAAAAGGACCAATACTGTAGTGTTTCATTTATATGAAGTCCCTAGAGTAGACAAATTCATACAAATGGGAAGGAGAATGGTGATTGCCAGGAGCTGTGGGGAAAGAGGATTGGGATGTTAGTGTTTAATAGGTACAGAATTTCAGTTTTACAAGACGATCAAAGTTCTGGAGATGGATGGGGGTGATGGTTGCACAACGATATGAATGTACTTAAGGCCACTGAACTGTATACTTACACAAATGGCTAAGCTAGTAAAGTTTAGGTTATGTGTATTTTATAAAGAGCCTATGAGACTACTTGGAGAAGACAAGCCTGTATAGCTCTGAGTCTACTGCATCAAAAAAATTAAACCGAGCTTCTTGAAATAATTCCTATTCATTGCCAGCCATTTTCAATAACTGAAATAAAAAAAATTTGAAGAGTTGACCAATCTATAAATCCTAGGTAAAAAGTTCCTTCTAGAAAACATGTTTTTAAAAAATGACTTCCTGAATTGTATTCTGCTCCAATGAAAGAAAGGAAGGAAGGGAAGGAGGGAGGAAAGGAGTTTGCAGACTAAGAACAAAATTTGGGGCCCTTCCTTTTCCTCTGTATTTCTATACTCTCTCATATCTATATCTATCTATCTATATATATATGTAGAGAGAGAGAGAGAAATACATGTATCAGTTCAGTTCAGCTTAGTCGCTCAGTCGTGTCCAACTCTTTCCGACCCCATGCACTGCAGCACACCAGGCTTCTCTGTCCATCACCAACTCCCAGAGCTTGTTCAAACTCATGTCCATAGAGTCGGTGATGCCATCCAACCATCTCATCCTCTGTCATCCCCTTCTCCTCCTGCCTTCAATCTTTCCCAGCATCAGGGTCTTTTTAAATGAGTCAGCTTTTCACATCAGGTGACCAAAGTATTAGCGCTTCAGCTTCAACATCAGTCCTTCCAATGAATATTCAGGACTGATTTCCTTTAGGATTGACTGTTTTGATCTCCTTGCAGTCCAAGAGACTCTCAAGAGTCTTCTCCAACTCCACAACTCAAAAGCATCAATTCTTCAATGCTCAGCTTTCTTTGTAGTCAAACTCTCACATCCATACATGACTACTGGAAAAACCATAGCTTTGACTAGATAGACCTTTGTTGGCAAAGTAATACCTCTGCTTTTTAATATGCTGTCTGGGTTGGTCATAGCTTTTCTTTCAAGGAGCAAGCATCTTTTAATTTCATGGCTGCAGTCACCATCTGCAGTGATTTTGGAGCCCCTCAAAATAAAATCTCTCACTGTTTCCACTGTTTCCCCATCTATTTACCATGAAGTGATGGGGCCAGATGCCATGATCTCTGTTTTCTGAATGTTGAGTTTTAAGCCAATTTTTTCACTCTCCTCTTTCACTTTCATCAAGAGGCTCTTTAGTTCTTCTTCAATTTCTGCCATAAGGGTGGTGACATCTACCGTCTGTTTGGAAGTTGTCAAACAGGAGATGGCAAGAGTGAATACTGACATTTTAGGAATCAGTGAACTAAAATTGACTCGAATCGACAAATTTAACTCAGATGACCATTGAATTTACTAGTATGGGCAAGAATCCCTTAGAAGAAATGGAGTAGCCCTCAATAGTCAACAAAAGAGTCCAAAATGCAGTTATTGGGTGCAGTCTCACAAACGACAGAATGATCTCTGTTCGTTTCCAAGGCAAACCATTCTATCACAGTAATCCAAGTCTATGTCCCAATCAGTAATGCTGAAGAAGCTGAAGTTGAAAAGTTCTATGAAGACCTTCAGGACCTTCTAGAACTAACACCCAAAACAGATGTCCTTTTCATTACAAGGGACTGGAATGCAAAGGTAGGAAGTCAAGAGATACCTGGAGTAACCGGCAAATTTGGCCTTAGAGTACAGAATGAAGCAGGGCAAAGGCTAACAGAGTTTTGCCAAGAGAACGCACTGGTCATAGCAAACACCCTCTTGCAACAACACAAGAGAAGACTCAACACATGGACATCACCAGATAGTCAATACTGAAATCAGACTGATCATATTCTTTGCAGCCAAAGATGGAGAAGCTCTATACAGTCAGCAAAAACAAGACCAGGAGCTGACTGTGGCTCAGAACATGAACTCCTTACTGCCAAATTCAGACTTAAATTGAAGAAAGTATGGAAAACCATTAGACCATTCATATGACCTAAATCAAATCCCTTACCATTATACAGTGGAAGTGACAAATAGATTCAAGGGATTAAATCTGATAGACAGAGATACATATATATATATACACATACATATAAGGAGGGATGGAGGAAGGAAGGAAGGAAGGAGAGAAAGACAAAAGGAAGGAAAAAAAGATGTTATTAAAGATGCCAATGGAAATTCCCTGGTGGTCCAGAGGTTAGGATTAGGATTCCAAGTTCTCACTGCTGAGGGCCTGGGTTCAATCCCTAGTCAGGGAACTAAGATGCCACAAGCCACACAGTGAAAAAAAAAAAAGCCACACTGGTTGAAAATCAGCCACACTGATTTTCCTGTTGAAAATGTGCGATACCCTGACACAGATCTGCTCGCCTGCTGACCCTGCTGTGGACCCATTTCCTGCACCATGAGGGTAGTCTTTAAAGATGTGACTAGTACATTTGTAACAATATTGGAAGTTAAGAATAAGTCTGGAACGAAGTTCATTCTCGGTTTCAACTGAATATTGATTTTTAACTGCCAGCATTTTAGAATTCAGCCAAATTATGAATTTGATGTTGAAGCATATATAGAATCATGTGTATTTTTAAAATGTACATGAATGAGGCCAAAGTATTCATATTATATTTATTTTTTAGTGAGTCATATATCTTGGCTATCCCTCCATATCAGGATATACTATTCAAAGGTATTTATCCAAGAGAGATAAATCCTGTGTCCACATCAGACTTCAACACCGATGTTCACAGCTTCACTCGCAGTAGCTTCAAGCTAGAAATACCATCCAGTGACTAGCAACAGGTAAATGGCTAAATGACGTGTATAGCATTAGTACAATGGAATACAAATCAACAATTTAAAAAAAAATGAACTCTTGATACAAACATAGATAAATCTCAGAATATTCATGTTGAATTAAAGAAGCCAGACAACCAAGGATATCTACAATACTGTATAACTCCATTTATATAAAATTATAAAAATGCAAACCAACCTATAGGAATAAAAAACAAAATGCTGGTGGCCTGGGAACTGGGAATGACGAGGAAGAATAAGAAGGGGAGAAATCACAGAGACACAAAATAAATGAAATTTTTATCAATTAAAAATAAAAATAAATAAAACTTAAAATAGAAATCTGTTGATGATATTCACTCCTTCACTGCTCACACCTGTGCATGTGTGCACGACTCTTTTGTGACCCCATGGGCTGTAGCCTACCAAGCTCCTCTGTCCGTGGGATTTCCCAGGCAAGAATACTGGAGTGGGTTGCCGTTTCCTTCTCCAGGAGTTCTTCCCTATCTAGAGATTGAACCCATGTCTCCTAGATTGGCAGGTGGATTCTTTACCAACTGCGCCACCTTTTCGGTAATGTGTGTGGCAAATATTTCCTTAATTTTGTTGCTTGTTTTTTTAAAAACTATTTTATGTGATATCTAGCCACACAGAAACCTTACATTTTTATCAAATTAAATGCGTATCTTTTTTGGTTTTGGCTTGTCCTCCTGTTCTCTGCTCAGAAATAAGCCCAACTTCAAAATTATATATGTATAATTCTCACATGTTTTATTCTAGCATTTTTATTGTTTTATATTCTATATGAAATTCTGTCATGAATTTATTTTGGAATAAGGCAGAAATTGAAACAATTTCCCCCCCTAAATAGGTGAATCAGCACCATTTACTGAATAATCACTCGCCCCACTCTTGATTTTTATCATCTCAAAATATTTTATATTTTTAGGGGGAGGAGTAGTGGTGGGGGGTCAGAGGAGCTTCACCTGGGGCCTCAGATTCAGGTTGGTGTCACTGGGGGTGGCTTTTTATTTTTGCTGTCCTTGGGTTAAAACTCCTGCACCAAACTTCATCAGACTTTACTGGCAGAGTACATTTACTTTTGGATTCTAGCTGCTCTCCAAGTAAGAGTAGAGCCAGGAAGCCTTTGCTCCCGACCCAGGAGAAATGTAGGCGTGCGTTTGTCTCTCTTCCTCTCTACTGCATCTGCCCGTCACCTCTTCCTGGCAGCCACATCTCACCCCTACTCATTCAGGAACAAAAAGATCAGTGAAACTCGTGGGCAGGGAAAACCTGCAGTGGGGAAGATGGAGCTTCAAATACAGCTTCTATGTCTTTATTCTCCTTTTGTTCACTTTGTTTAATTTGAGGGGAGATTCTGGGATCCAGCTTCACAAGTTGTCCATTGTATCCTGTTAGTCACTCAGTCATGTCTGACTGTTTGCAACCCCATGGACTGTAGCCCTCCAGGCTCCACTGTCCGTGGGGTTTCCCAGGCAAGAATACCGGAGTGGGTTGCTATTCCCTTCTCCAGGGGATCCTCCCGACCTAGTGTTCCAACCAGGGTCTCCTGCACTGCAGGTAGATTCTTTACCATCTGAGCCACCAGAGAAGTCCCTCAAATATCCCTAGATGGAAACAAAAGATGTCATTGCAAATTGGATGGATAAATTTATCAGAATAAGAAAAACTGACTTCTTTTTGGCTCCCACGTCCCCCTCCTAGAAGCCCTGGCCATCCAGGTGGACCTGTCATGACCCTTACTTGTCTGAAGATATACAATTATATTTTTCTTAGGAAAGCAATTACCGGGTCATTTATAAAATTAAAATTTTACCACATGTAATAACACCCTCAACCCTCATGCTGTTGGGTGTTTTTCAGCTCCAAACTCTGTCAGTTATGGTGATCCATAAGTATTTTAACTCAATGAAGACGTTTATGACACTTTTAAAACAGAGCTTCAGGGAGGCTTTAGAAACTATCTTGCTGATGGATTTTACTGCATGATACTCGTCTCTTATATTTTCCTCCTTAGACAGCCGTCTCCTAAAAAATCAGACTGGCTTGTAATGACAGGCTGGCTCATTTCAAAGCCCCGATTACAGTGAGGAATACTCGCAAATATAATAATTATAACTAACATTTATTGAGCCGTAACTAATAATAACCCCTTGCTTAAACATAGCTTAGTGCTAGAACTAGAGTTATTTATTTCAAAATTAGACTTCTCCACTTTAGCATAAAATTTCCTTCCTTTGCCCTCCTGTTTTTAATGGGACACATATTCCACTCCCTATATCAGTGGTCCCCAACCTTCTGGAGAAGACTTCTGAGAGTCCCTTGGACTGCAAGGAGATCCAACCAGTCCATTCTGAAGATCAACCCTGGGATTTCTTTGGAAGGAATGAGGCTAAAGCTGAAACTCCAGTACTTTGGCCACCTCATGCGAAGAGCTAACTCATTGGAAAAGACTGATGCTGGGAGGGATTGGGGGCAGGAGGAGAAGGGGACGACCGAGGATGAGATGGCTGGAGGGCATCATTGACTCGATGGACGTGAGTCTGAGTGAACTCTGGGAGTTGGTGATGGACAGGGAGGCCTGGCGTGCTGCGATTCATGGGGTCGCAAAGAGTCGGACCCGACTGAGCGACTGAACTGAACTGAACTGAACAACCTTCTGGGTACCAGGGACTGGTTTCGTGGAAGACGATTTTTCCACGGGTGGGGGGAGGGTATGGTTTTGGGCTGAATCAAGCCTATTACGATTATTGTGCACTCTATTTCTATTTGTCTTTGTTTGTCTTGTCTTTATTTCTATTCTTGTTGTATCAGTTCCACATCAGATCAACAGGCATTAGGTCCCAGAGTTTGGGGACCCCTGCCATAAATTATAATACTGGCCTCAGTGTCCAAAGAGTAGCATATATTGTGTCCTCACTTTCTTGCCCGCAATCCTGAGAGATACACAAAACATGCAGTTTCTGTTGTGTGTTTCTTTCTCTTACCTCCACTATGCTTTGCGTCAGTCACTCAGGTGTGGTTGGTGACTGTGGCGATTTGATTTTTCATGAACATAATTCAGTAGCTTTGCTTTCTGGGGGTATGAGTGGGGCTGTCACTTTCTATCCATCTTTCGGATGGGTAGAGAAAGGAAGAGCTTTTTCTTTCCTTTCATCCCCTCCTTTATCTAGAGAATGTAAATTCAGGGAAAGCGTTAGTTGCTCAGTCATGTCCGACTCTTTGCAACCCCAATGGATTGTAGCCCACCAGGCTCCTCTGTCCATAGGGTTTTCCAGGCAAGAATACTGGGTCGGTTGTCATTCCCTCCTCTAGGGGATCTTCCTAACCCAAGGATCGAACCTGAGTCTCCTGTGTCTCCAGCACTGCAGGCAGATTCTTTACCCACTGGTGATTCTGATTTTCACTTGAATACTCATCCCAATCATAAGAGATGAGTTGAAGTCTTCCTTTTGTTTCAAGCTCAGAAATCCCAATTTTGAGCTGTGGAAATTGAATACAGTCAGAAATTGAGCAAACTGAATTTGAATCAGAAATCGAGGAAGAAGAGCTAGAATTAGCTTGAGCCTTGAAGTGGGCAACCTTTATCTGGGGAGACATCACACCCCTGTGAGAACAGAAGCAGCAGGGTGACTCTGCTTCCCATTGCAAGCCAGCCCTGGCATCTTGGAGACTCACTATGAAAACGTGACTTTTCAGCGTTTGCCTATTATTCCTAATACTAATTTTGAGAGCAAAACATCATTTTGTGTCAGCCTGAGATTTTCTCTCTAATCTGAGTATTCTGATTTTCTTTCACCACTCCTGGAATGCTTGTATTTGTTGTTAAGCGATGTAAAAAAAAATATTTGTAGAGAGTAGTTTAAAGGGTGTAGTGCATGGGGAAATTATAGATTTTAAATAAATAACAATTGTCATTTTTGCGTCAATCTTATAGACTAAGACTGCAGGAGGTTTATATTCAATCGTTTCTTTAGCTTTCCTATTCAAGTCCCAGCTCTCTGAACCTAAGTGGCTGGCGACAGGGTCACTGTCTGCAGGAGGCACAGCTGTCTCCATTGCCATCTCCAGCCTGCTTAGCTTCCTTTGGCAAGTTAGAGCTTTCTCCATCCCCACAGTCCTACACCCCAAGAAGAGATCTACTCAAGGTAGGCTGAATCACATGAGGTCAGCTGATAGCCAACTGAAAACAACATCAAAACTCTGGGCCTGGCTGTATGCTACTGAGAACTCCCTCAATCCATTAGAATCCCATACCAGGCATTCCCTTTGGAATACAGTTCATTTCCAACATGCTTTAAGTTGGTGCTTTGGGGTTCCAGAGTAATTACCCCCATACTTCAAACAAAGTCCATTTCAAGATCTCCTTTTCCCCTAACTCCCTAAGCTCTACAATCATACTGCATTATACTGCATTTATTCTTTAGTGTTAAGAAAAATAATGTTTCAATATGTGTGTTCTTAGATGGTACATACTATAGGTGGGCTTCCCCGGTGGCGCTAGTGATACAGAACCTGCCTGCCAGGGCAGGAGACATAAGAGACACAGATTTCATCCCTGGGTCGGGAAGATCCCCTGAAGGAGGACTTGGCAACACACTCCAGTGTTCTCGCCTGGAAAATCCCACGGATAGAGGAGCCTGAGGGGCTATAGTCCATGGAGTCGCAAAGAGTTGGACACGACTGAAGCAACTTGGCATGCGTGTACATGTTATATGCCCATTTTGGAGACTATGTAAAAGTAGGTATTGATTTCAAGTAAAAGCAGTGAGAAATAGCAGCAGGTTTGGAAAGTAGACCTTAAGACTTAAAAAAAAATATCTATGTCCCTCTGTAATGCTTTTCCTCCTTCCGTGTAGTCTTCTCTGATCTCTAGAGCATGCTGAAAGTTCAAACACAAATAAACTACAAAAAGAGAAGCCAAGAAAAATTCTTTTAGAAGACATGTATTAAATGCAAGCTCTTTCACATCGTAATATATAAAAGAACACAGTGAACAAGGAAGATAAGTTAAAAGATAATAAGGGGATTTTTGCAAAACAGAATAGTTTAGAGCACTCTCGACCCCTCATTCTTATCCAGCCCATCCCCCCATATTATCAACTGCCTTTTTTTTTTTTTAATAATGAAGACTTGAAAACTAATCTTCAGTATTAGAAGGCCAGAATAATTATCTTTGTGAAATATTGATGGAATTGGCACAGGGGAACCTGCTGGGTGCTTGAGCTGGATGGTGCCTACAGAGTGTGTGTGTGTATGAAAATTCATCAAGCCAAGCATTTATGACTTGAGCCCATTACTAAATGTAAGTTATACCTCCATAAAAAGTAATTTTAAAATCTGTGATACTTTGACCTAACCTAAATTATTAATAGGTCTGAGGACCCCTGCCTGATGATTCACAGGTGTGTCTGGTGGGCAAGACAGGGACCCACATCCTAACTGCACACTGCAAGAATATCCAGGTGCCAGAGAATCAGGTGGGTACCTAGCTATCAGCAGTGACCTCACTTTGGAGGGGACTGTCTGTTTCAATGCACTTAAGGCACTTCCAAATGATTACGTGAAAAGCATTTAATAACTATGAGGTCATTAATTCATACATGTGAAGTATGATGTTTTTCTGGTAAAGAATCTGCCTACAATGCAGGAGACCCTGGTTCATATTCCTGGGTCGGGAAGATCCGCTGGAGAAGGGATAAGCTACCCATTCCAGTATTCTTGGGCTTCTCTGGTGGCTCAGATAGTAAAGAATCCGTCGGCAATGGAGGAGACCTGGTTCAATCCCTGAGTTGGGAAGATGCCCTGGAGAAAGGAAAAGCTACCCACTCCAGTATTTTGGCCTGGAGAATTCCACGGACTCTATCATCAATGGAGTCGCAAAGAGTTGGACATGACTGAGCAACTTTCACTCACTCACAGCATTTCACTCACATGTTTTTCAGAAAGTCATTATTAAACAGTGAAGTCCAGATTAATTGAATTTTCAGGGTGTATTTGGAGCAACTTCCTGAAGACATCAAAGTAGCACAGTGCAGCTGTCAGTCACTTGACCAGGGAACTTGACTTCTCCCGGCGCTGTCACCAGCTTGCTCAGTCACTGTCACCCAAACTCTCAGCTTCTGGCCCTCAATTTTCCTAAGTATGAAAGGGGGATCACAACTCTGAAATTATAAGACTACACTATTTGGAACTTTATAAATGCTCTGAGTGACTGTAACGGACAGGAATGCCTAAGGGAAAGTCGATTCAAAAAAAAGACGTGGTTTTAAAAAAAAAGAAAACTTTAAACAGCACAGAAAGATATAAAATCTCCCTTTCTATCAATTTCTAGTCCCCCAGATAATACTGACCAACTATGCTATATATAATATAGTATAATTACCTATCCTCCAAGACCTTTTGTGCAAATATCAATGTATGTATATGTAGATCTTAAAATATTTACACAAATGGCATACTAACTATTGTCTATATTTTGCTCTTGTTTTCCACTTAATAATACATCTTGCAGATCTTTAACATGAAAGATACAAATTTACCTCATTCCTTTTAAGGGCTGCATATTATTTCATTGTTGTTGTTGAGTTGCTAAGTCGTGTCTGACTCTTTTCGACCCCACAGACTGTAGCATGCCAAGCTTGCCTGTCCTTCATTATCTTCTGGAGTTTACCCAAATTCATGTCCATTGAGTTGGTGATGTTATCTAATCATCTCATCCTCTGCTGCCCTCTTCTTCTTTTGCCTTTAATCCTTCCCAGCATCAGGGTCTCTTCCAATGAAGCCCCATATTTCACTGTGCATCATGATTTATTTAATCAGTCTCCTACTTGCACATCTCTGGGTTATTGCCAGAATTTTGTAATTACAGTTTTTTTGTCATTACAACTTATGCTGCAATGAGCATCTCTTTATGCATACAAAGAAGCAGACTTTTGCAAATATATCCCATAAGGTAAATTTCCAGTAGTAGAATTATCAGATCAAATGATAAGTGCATTTTAAATTTTGGTAGACTCGGAAATTACTCTTCCTAAAGGTTTACAAATTGATCTTTCAACCTGCACTGCATTCGAGTGGTGCCTACTTCCTCCTACCCTTGCTAACACTGGACATTACCAACCTTTTACATCTTTGTCAGTTGTATTAATACATAAAAATAAGGTGAGGGGTAGATTTGAAGGTCAGAATTAAATGATGGAAAATTATCGATCTTAATGTATTTCCTTGTATTTGGCTCAACAGAAAGTTTCCTTTCATCTTTAAGTGTTTGATGTGTTATATCTATCAGCCTGTCGATTTAATTCTATGATAACCTTGGAAGTTTAACAATTAACCAGATTTACTTATGCTACTAAGGACCATCAGGACCCACCCTCCATTGGTATCGGGTTTCAGGCCCTTACTTAATTTCAGAAAATTTGCCCTAATGGGTACATCTTCTGCAATTTAACCAGTATAGATGAAGACACAATGAGTATCTCACTAGCTACATTGTGTCCTGAGACTTGAACAGGGTGTGAGAGGGCAGTTCCCAGAAAACCCAGGTTAAATGGAAAAACAGATTATGCTTTGTAAAATATTTACCATTTTTTCAGGTTGACTCATTGTAGAGTTTTCCTCTGACCTAGTAGAATTCATCCTTACTAATCCTTCAAGAAGGGCAGACTGTAATACTTTGTCTCAATATTACTTTAGGCAGAAATATAATTGTTGAATATCAAAGCTTCCCAGATTTCTGTAACACAGTTGGTAGGAACATGTCTGGTTACAGAAAGGAAAAAAAAAAATGACACACAGCAACAATAAGGGATGAATTCAGAGGCCTTATTTTGGGGCACAACTGAAATACAGTTTCTCACTTGATGACCTTCAGTGCTTTGAAAGTTATCACACAACACTAACTTTCACTGCTCCCACAAGAAAATTCGAATAATCTCTACAAGTTTTTACAACTTTTCCTTTAAGCTACAAAAGTAAGCATCTATCCACTGTGAACAAACCTTCAGAGTTCACTGATAAATGCTGTTTGTCATTTGTGCTGTGCTTAGTCATTCAGTTGTGTCTGACTCTTTGCAACTCCATCGACCGTAGCCTGCCAGGTTCCTCTGTCCGTGGAGATTCTCCAGGCAAAAATACTGGAGTGGGTTGCTATATCCTCCTCCAGGGGATTAAATCCAGATCTGCCGCATTGCAGATGTATTCTTTACCGTCTGAGCCACCAGGGAAGCCCCCCTCCCGCCCCCCCGCCGTTTTTTTTTTTTTTTTTTTGGTCATTTAAGCCCTCTAAAAAGTATCTGAGAGTATATTTGCCACAGGCCTAGTTTTTAAACAACCACAGTGAAACCTGGGAGAGAAGAGACAAAGGAAAAGAGAAGAAGAGGAAGGAAGGAAAAGAAAATTGGTTGAGGGTGCAGCTGAAAAGGACAAGTTCAGCCAAGGGTCAAGGGTGAAAGAGTAGGATTATCTTCAAATTTGTGTTGGTTTAGCCTAACGTACTTCTCCAGTTATGCAAGGTCGCAAGTATCAATTTAGGAGGTTGTCTTAGGGCATGATGCAGGTCAGGAAGCAACAGTTAGAACTGGACATGGAACAACAGACTGGTCCCAAATAGGAAAAGGAGTATGTCAAGGCTGTATATTGTCACCCTGCTTATTTAACTTATATGCAAAGTACATCATGAGAAACGCTGGGCTGGAAGAAGCACAAGCTGGAATCAAGATTGCTGGGAGAAATATCAATCACCTCAGATATGCAGGTGACACCACCCTTATGGCAGAAAGTGAAGAGGAGCTAAAAAGCCTCTTGATGAAAGTGAAAGAGGAGAGTGAAAAAGTTGGCTTAAAGCTCAACATTCAGAAAACGAAGATCATGGCATCTGGTCCCATCACTTCATGGCAAATACATGGGGAAACAGTGGAAACAGGGTCAGACTTTATTTTTTTGGACTCCAAAATCACTGCAGATGGTGATTGCAGCCATGAAATTAAAAGACACTTACTCCTTGGAAGGAAAGTTATGACCAACCTAGATAGCATATTCAAAAGCGGAGACATTACTTTGCCAACAAAGGTCTGTCTAGTCAAGGCTATTGTTTTTCCTGTGGTCATGTATGGATGTGAGAGTTTGGACTGTGAAGAAAGCTGAGCATCGAAGAATCGATGCTTTTGAACTGTGGTGTTGGAGAAGACTCTTGAGAGTCCCTTGGACTGCAAGGAGATCCAACCAGTCCGTTCTAAAGGAGATCAGCCCTGGGTGTTCTTTGGAAGGACTGATGCTAAAGCTGAAACTCCAGTACTTTGGCCACCTCATGCGAAGAGTTGACTCATTGGAAAAGACTCTGATGCTGGGAGGGATTGGGGGCAGGAGGAGAAGGGGACGACAGAGGATGAGATGGCTGGATGGCATCACCGACTCAATGGACGTGAATTTGAGTGAACTCCGGGAGTTGGTGATGGATAGGGAGTCCTGGCGTGCTGCTATTCATGGGGTCGCGAAGAGTCAGACATGACTGAGCAACTGAACTGAACTGAACTTAGGGCATTAGGGAAGAAATGTTCACATACTGAGATATGGGGAAGTCATTCTGGCTTATACCAGATTTGGCTTGGACTTTATGCTCACTAGAATAAGCTGTCTTATGGTCTGTCAAACATGCATTGTACATCTGCTTTAACCGTTAAAGAAAAGAATGTTTTTAAAAATCAAAATGGAGTTACTATAGTTCAGGCATACCAAATAGAGCTAAGTCTTTATTGAATTTGTTGCAACATTGTTTCTGTTTTATGTTTTGTTTTTTTTCTTTTCATTTTGTTTTTTGTCCATGAGGCATGTGGGATCTTAGCTCTTCCACAAGGGATCAAACCCACACCCCTGCATTGGAAGGTGAAGCCCTAACCACTGGACCACCAGGGAAGTCCCAAATCATTTTAATAATCACTTCCCATTGCTGGAAAATAAGTAGTTTGGACTGGGGAAATAAGTTTAGTTCTGGACTTTGAGATGCCTGTGAAACAGCTAGTGTCGTGATCAAATAGGCATTTATTTATATTGACCAATCTGAAGCCCAGGGAAGAGATCTGGCCTGAGGACAGAGGTTTGAAAGGCATTTCAGCACATGTAAGAGTGTGGGACCTGCCCAAGAAGTAGGGCCTCCTCCTGCAGAGACGGGTCCTAACATGATATCCTCTAGAAGAACCCAGGGACACTGACTTGTACCTGCCAACCACTCTTTCCCAGGAATTTAGTAATTCTTTGAAAATACCTTTTCTATAGTCCTTACCTTACTGCCCTATCATTATCTATTTACATATCTGTCTTCCCTGATAAATAGTGTGGTGAGCCAAGACAGAAATATAACTTGATCATATGTTTTATAGTGCTGGAAAGCAAGAAAACCTTCAATGGCTGAATGGAAGGATGGGGACTTCCCTAGTGATCCAGAGGTTAAGACTCCATGCTCCCAACACAGAGGGCACAGGTTTGATCCCTGGTTGATCCCTGGTTGGCACAGTGGAAAAAAAAAAGGAAGAATAAACGAAAGACCACTCACATATAGATAAAAGTCAAATAAACATATTAGGAAACAGAAACAGGAAAATGAATAGGTATTGGTTGCTAATATTTTACTGAACAAGCTAATTTCCTACTGAGCTGAAATTAGAAAATAGTGTAGTATATGAAGTTGGAAATGCAAAGAACATGTGTTTAGAGAACATGTGTTTAGAATACATTTCACTTCTTTCCTGAACTTTCTCCTTTCCAAAGACTATTTCTGATTACACAGATTTATCCATCTGCTACTTAATCAGGAGAGATTTTCCCACTAGGGTTATAGATTATATTTTGAAAATTGTTTTCTTTTGTATGAACTGAGTAGTAGTAACTGAAAGTGGGGTCCAGCTACTCACCTTTCAAAAGCCAGTAAAGAGGCCAGGCTGGTGGAAAGAAAAGGATGGTGGGTGGGGTTGGGGGGAGAACTCCTGTCCAAAGGCCTGCTCCCTCCCACTGACGATCAGTGGGCAGGAGCTGTTACACACAGAGGAAGGGGGCTCCATGCAGAGCACAGCCAGCTCTGACAGCCATCTTGAAACTGGTCATGCAGTGGTCTGACCAGCATCATCTTGATGGTATTAGGTACAGTTAGTCTTCAGTTCCAGGGGTGGTTTGTCCCATTTCCTTGAGGTCAAGATTCAAAATTGTGGCAACATATGTCATGGTTCAGAGAAGGCAATGGCACCCCACTCCAGTACTCTTCCCTGGAAAATCCCATGGACGGAGGAGCCTGGTGGGCTGCAGTCCATGGGGTTGCTAAGAGTCGCACACCACTGAGCGACTTCACTTTCACTTTTCACTTTCATGCATTGGAGAAGGAAATGGCAACCCACTCCAGTGTTCTTGCCTGGAGAATCCCAGGGACGAGGGAGCCTTGTGATCTGCCGTCTATGGGGTCGCACAGAGTCGGATACGACTGAAGTGACTTAGCAGCAGCAGCAGCATGTCATGGCTGGCTTCCCAGGTGGTGCCAGTGGCAAAGAACCTGCTTGCCAATGCAGGAGACGTGAGAGATGTGAGTTTGATCCCTGGGTCGGGAAGATCCCCTGGGTTGGGAAGATTCCCATGAGAATCCTCATGGACAGAGGAGCCTGGCGGTCTGCAGTCCGAGGGGTTGCAAAGAGTCGGACTCGACTGAACCGACTTACCACACTACACACACGTCATGGCTACAGTTTGGTTATCATGGAGTTAATTTCTTCCACCTGGTTGGGGGGTTTCAGTATCTACATGACAACTCACAGGATATAGCTCAGAATATTGTCTACAGCTCTTGAGGAGGAACTAAATGTTTCTGACTATGTTTAATGACTAAACTGTTATTATGTGGTATGTGGTCTCCTTTGACTGTTTTTCTTTGTTTCTGCATTTTCTCACTTTCTGATTAAACTTATTCTTTGGCTCAGGGTTTTTCCACAAACCAAAGGCAGGCAGAGGACATGGTGGGGAAGGACCATAGGGTCCTGCACCCTTCCAGTAGGAAAAACAAAGCAAACAAACAAAATTAGAAAATGCCTTCAGATTTTGTGAATTACAGAGATCTATGATTTTTATTTGTTTTTTACCAAATAAAAGATTTAAAATAAATTAAATGGCTTTAGGCACTTCCTTTATCAAAGAGTATTGACTATATTAGGAAATTATTAGGACTACTAATAAAACCTTTGATTTTTATACCACAGAGTGCAACATATTTTATTTAACTTGATAAAATATAGTTGATCTATGTAGATTTTAAGAAGAGTCTATATAACAATTTAAATCATAGAACTCTTGCCTGGAAAATCCCATGGACAAAGGAGCCTGGTAGGCTGCAGTCCATGGGGTCGCTAAGTTGGACATGACTGAGCAACTTCACTTTCACTTTTCACTTTCATGCATTGGAGAAGGAAATGGCAACCCACTCCAGTGTTCTTGCCTGGAGAATCCCAGGGACGGAGGAGCCTGGTGGGCTGCTGTCTATGGGGTCACACAGAGTCGGACACGACTGAAGCAACTTAGCAGCAGTAGCAGCAGCAGCCCATAGGTTGTTCTTGCTGTTTAGTTGCTAAGTTGTGTCCAACTCTTTTGCGACCCCATGGATTGTAGCCTGCCAGGCTCCTCTATCCATGGAATTCTCCATGCAAGAATCCTGGAGTGGGTGGCCATGCCCTCCTCCAGGGGATCTTCGTGACCCAGAGAATCAAACCTGTGTCTCATGTCTCCCGCATTGGCAGGTGGGTTCTTTACCACTAGTGCCACCTGGGAATACTAATTCCCACCTGGGAATACTTTACCACCAGCGCCACCATGTATGCTCTGCTATATGTAAAATGGATCACCAACAAGGACCCACTGTAAAGCACAGGGAACTCTGCTCAATGTTATGTGGCAACCTGGATGGGAAGGGAGTTTGGGGAAGGATGGATACATGTATATGAATGGCTGAGTCCTTTTGCTATTCACCTGAAACTATCACAACATTGTTAATTGGTTATTCTCCAATTCAAAATAAAAAGTTAAAAAAAAAGACATAAAAAGAAAGAAAGTAACCAGCTTAATATACCAAAGAGATGTATTTTGGGGTGGCATATTCTGCTCTCCATCAGGGACTGTTGGAGATCTCTGAAAAGGACTGTATAAGATGCTCCAGAGTCTATACAATGGTTCTGATAATGTTGCTTAAATAAGTTTGAGATCAAACCACTGGACTGAATAAAGATTGCCAGAACTGTAGTAGAGAAGCTGATGAGTTCATAAAACCACCAACCAAGATCAAGCAGAACAAGAAATAATTACATGGAACTGGATAAACTGATGAAGGATAATTATGGCCTTTGTTTGTAACCTTACTGTTTCTCTAATATTCTGTATCCTGGATTCAAGGAATTCCTTTCTCTTTTCTCTTAAATTATCTGTAACTCTAACAATTTAACAGATTATACTTCTGTAAACAGAAATGAAACATTTATCTTCCTTTCTGCCTGATTCCCTCCAGAATTCAGAAAGTGCCATTGTGTTAGGGGATCCACTGACCAAAACCACTCCTCCTAGCCAGGCACCATAGAAACCTCTGTAGGAATTATCCTAAACAGGAGGGCCTGGTAAGGAATGCGGAACTAACCAGCTACCACCAACTGGAAGAACTGGGGAGAGGGCAAAAACAGAGGAGACGCCAGTCCACGTGCCCTACCAACCTCCCAGAATCCTCCGCGCTGATGCCATCATGACTGGATGATGTGTGCACCACCAGGAAGGACCCTGAGTCACAGTGACCGGCCAGAGACACCCTGGAAACTAAGCCCATCACCATAAAACCCGAGACTGTAGGTTCTCAGTGGCAGAGCAGTCCTCCTGGGTTCCCTTCCCTCCTGCTCTCCGCCCAGGCACCTCTTTCCAATGGTCTCATGCCTTGTCAGCACGTGTCTCCTCAGATAAAAGCCTGATCTCAAGCCCTGGAAGGGGTCCCCCTTCCTGCAACAAAAATACGGGGCCGTGTGTTTAGATTTTTTTTCTTCTTTTTTGTAATCTGTATTCCTTCTCTTCGCAGTTCTCTTACCTCACAACTTTTAACCAGAGTGTTTTCTCCACAGCAATCAACTCAGCTCCTTTCCGTGAGATATCCCTACACAATGGGACATCCCCCCCTACCTAGCCACCCCGCTCCTCATGCCTTTTGCACCTAATTTCCTGCCACCTTTCTCCTCTGTTTGCCCCATTCACTCCTTTGGCTCCTTTGCTGTTCCTGGAACCTGCCAGGCACACCCTTGACTCAGGGCCTTTGCACCAGCTGTTCCTGGTTTCAAACCCGAGTCCATGTGTCTGAACCACAATGAGGCCAAATGAACCCACACGTCAGAGTTAGAGCAGACAAAGGATTATTTCGGGGCTGAGAAAGGAGAACTGGCGACTTGTGCTCAAAAGACCTGAACTGCGTGATGGTTTTCAGGGAAGAGTTTTTAAAGGTAATGTTATGGGTAAGACCTGCATGGGGGCATGCCTTTTTTCTGATTCGTTAATGGTGAGGCAACAGGGTCACCGACTCAATGGACATGAGTTTGAGCAAGCTCTGGGAGTTGGTGATGGACAGGGAAACCTGGCGTTCTGCAGTCAATGGGGTCGCAAAGAGTCAGACACGACTGAGCAACTGAACTGACCTGAACAGGGTCAAAAAGTCAAAGCATTAGTCACTCAGTCGTATCCAACTCTTTGGGACCCCATGGACAGTAGCCCACCAGGCTCCTCTGTCCATGGGATTTCCCAGGAAGAATATTGGAGTGGGTAGCCATTCCCTTCTCCGGGGGATATTCCTGACCCAAGGATCGAACTCAGGTCTCCCAAATTGCAGGCAGATTCTTCACCGCCGAAGTCACCAAGGAAGCCCTGAGGTAATAGGGTGATGTTCAGGAATTTCAGCCATCAGCCTCTGGTTCTGTGCAGTCTGGGATCTCAGCACAGAGTCACCATCCTCCATCTGGGTGTGGGCTTTAGGGCCTCCTCCAGGGGATCTTCCCGACCCAGGGGCTGAACTTGTGTCTCTTACATCTCCTGCATTGGCAAGTGAGTTCTTTACCACTAGCACCACCTGAGAAGCCCCTTACTTCCTGCAGAATCACTCAAAGATATGTATCAGGCTGTTATGTATATGCCTTGAGGCGGAACTAGGACTCTGCTTTATGACTTAACTATTTCTTCTTGACTGCTTCTCCTTTGTTTCTCTATTCCCTCACTTCTCTGATTACTAACTAACTGCTCAAATCTGCTCTTTGGAACTCAGGGAAGGCCTAGGGGACTAAAACCTTTCCCTACAAACGAGAAATGACAGGATGGGGGCTGGCAAGGAGGGGCCATTGTAGCTGCCCCCTCACCCCACCCCACAGGGTCCTGCTCGGTCACATTCCCTCTGCCCTGACTTCTGACTCGCTCGCTTCCTCAGATCTCTCTGGGACTTTCTCCCTGACATTCTCCAGGTCTTCACTCAAATGCTCAAATGTCACCTTAGCTTTCAAAAAAGGCTTCACCAACAATCTTATATAAAACAGTCCCTGGCAAGTTGGGTTTCCTGGAGGCAGACCCTGAGACAGAATTTAGAATATATGATATTTATTAGGGATCAGCAATTAAAAGGAATTTGAAGACTGAAATTCCTGCGAAATATTGAAAGCAAAAGGAGAAGAGGTTGGCAGAAGATAAGATAGTTAGATAGCATCACCGACTCAGTGGACATGAATTTCAGCAAACTCTGGGAGATAGTGAAGGACAGGGAAGCCTGGCATGCTGCAGTCCATAGGGTTGTAAAGAGTCCGACACAACTTATTGACTGAACGACAACAACGTGAAAGGAAGATCTGGGAAAAGCAAAGTTGGCCAGAGGGAGAAGTTGAATTGTGATGCCGGCTTGCAGAGGGATTGACAAGTTTGGCAGGAAACTCTAGAGCAAGTATTGCCCATTGGAATTCTCCTGGTATTGGTCTGAAATAAACAGGTCTTTATGCCCCTATTGTACTTGGCCATGGCTCCTGCTGCTGCTGCTGCTAAGTCACTTCAGTCGTGTCTGACTCTATGCGACCCCAGAGATGGCAGCTCACCAGGCTCCCCTGTCCCTGGGATTCTCCAGGCAAGAACACTGGAGTGGGTTGCCATTTCCTTCTCCAATGCAGGAAAGTGAAAAGTGAAAGTGAAGTCGCTCAGTGGTGTCCGACTCTTAGCGACCCCATGGACTACAGCCTATCATGCTCCTCCGTCCATGGGATTTCCCAGGCCAGAGTAGTGGAGTGGCATTGGATACGGGCAGAACAGCAGCTGAAACTGACCGTGAAGGACCTGACAGCCAGAGACTGCTGCTGGACACGCCCCACTCCCCACAGCTGGACAACAAGCTCCTCCTTAAAGTGGAATCTGAGGGGAGCATCTTGGTGCCTAACACCCATCCCTCCACCCCCATTTTAATGAAGCTGCCTTGGGGCAGGGACTCAGTATCTAATAATCACCGATATATTACCAGCACTTGGAATGCTGCCTGGTTCATTATTTGTTAAATGCATGAATGAATGAAACGAATTGGATTAGATTGGAAACTTAAGCCTATGCATGAAATGATGCTTTAAAAATGTTTTCCCAATGAATAATAGAGCTCCTTCAGTCTTTTGTCTTCCCTGGTGGCTCAGACAGTAAAGACTCTGGGTTTGATCCCTGGCTAAGGAAGATCCCCCTGAGAAGGGAATGACAACCCTCACCAGTGTTCTTGCCTGGAGAATTCCATGGACAGAAGAGTCTGGCAGGCTCTGGTCCATGAGGTTGCAAAGAGGTGAACATGACTGAATTGACTAACACACACACACACAATCTTACATCATGAAAATCATTTAATCAATTTCCCCATGGCTGTTATCTCATGGAACCATGGAATAACAAAGCGATGATGCATCTAACAACTGGAAAAGGAGTGTTCTCTGTGTTCTCTTTTGGACAGTGTTTTAATCTGCACAGGCTGCCATCACAAAATACCATAGACAGGTGTCTTAAACAGCAGAAGTTTGTTTCTCAGTTTCAGAGAATGGAAGTCCAAGATTAAGGCACTGGCTTATGCAGTGCCTGGTGAGAGCTCTCTTTCAGCTTGCAGACAGATGCCTTCTCCCTGTGGCCTCACGTGGCCTTTCTCCAGTGCATGCATATGGAGAGAAAAAAAGATACACTTTTCTTCCTAAAAGGCCGCTAATCCCATCATGAGCACCCCATCCTCATGACTTATTCCAACTCTAATTACCTTCCCAAGTCCTCACCTCCAAATCCCATCGAGTTAGGCATTAGGGCTTCAATGTATGGATTAGGTGGGGGTGAGGCAGAAGCGCTCAGTCCATAAAAGGCTGCACAGCAGAGTTACAGAGCACTGGACACAGCATCTGAAGACCCGGGTTTTTAGTGCCAGGTCTGTTACTGAGGGACTTTGACCTTGAACAAGTCACAGCTTCCTTGGACATAAGTTTCCTTACCAAAAAATAAGGGAGTTCAGGGACTTCTCTGGTGGTCCAGTGGCTAAGGGTCCAGGCTCCCAAAGTAGGGGGCCCAGGTTTGATCCCTGATCAGGAAACTAGACCTTACACACCATAACTAAGAATTTGCATGCCACAACTAAAGATCCCACATGCTGCAATGAAGATGGGAGATCCCAGGCACCTCAACTAAGGTCCAGCACAGCCAAATAAAATATAATTTTAAAAACAAATAAGGGAGTTCAAGAAAGTAAAGTAACTCCCAGGATTTTTTCCATCTATCACATTCAGTAGGTTCCTTCATTCAGGCCATTGGACTCTACACTTGTGTGATGTTTTGCCTATTTATCTTTAGACATTTCACTAGAGAATAAAAATACCACAGGGCTATTTGAAGAATGTGGGTGGGTAACAGACACTATGAGGAGCTGAGAGAGACAGAAGGGGAAAACTGGACAGGCAGTGGCTGGAAGCAGGTGTCTGCGCAAAGGACACATTTAAGAGATGACATGCCAGCAGCAGGCCAGCTCCAAGACTTGGCGCCATCCCAGGGCAGAGGAACCAGATGAATCCCAAAGCTGAACCTGGTGCTGGCTTCGGCAGCACCTGTACTAAAGCGGTATCTGCATGAAGTGTGACTGCCATCAGATGCACTGTGACAAGGAAAAGGGCGTCGTTATCTGCTTGTTGTCTGCGTTTCTCTCTCCCAGATTCCTTCTTTCTGTAGTATCTTTGAGAAGAGTTGTCAGTACGGAGGAAGCACTCAACCAGTGTTTATTAAATAAAAGATAGGGTCTCAGTAGAAGCAACATTTATACATTTGTTTTAGAAAGTAATCACTGGGACTTCCCTGGTGGCTCAGACAGTAAAGAATCTGCCTGCAATGCAAGAGGCCAGGGTTTGATCCCTAGGTCGGGAAGATCCCCTGGAGAAGAAAATGACAACCCACTCCAGTATTCTTGCCTGGGAAATCCCATGGACAGAGGAGCCTGATGGGCTACAGTCCAGGGGGCTATGAAGAGTTAGACACAACTGAACGCACGCACACACACGTCCTTCCTACCAACGTGTTAACTCTCTAAGGTGTCATATTAAACTTGAATACAATGGTCTTCTCAAGGGTCCCCACCCTTTACAATACCCAGCATGCTGGCTAATTTGTCCCAACACTCTGCAGACCTGCTCCTAAGCCAACCCATCATTCCAGCTGCCCATTTTCTGCAGTCCACATGGGAAGAAAGAAATCTGCTAACTCAGCAGAATGTCAGATGAGCAGCTTACATCCTCCCACTCCCCAGACTATTCTGTTGGCTCTCATAGTTAAAGCGAGCTATTTGATCCAAAGAGTTTTGTAGAAGACTGCCCCACTTCAGATGCCAATTGAAAGAGATGGATCTCCAGCTCCTCACAACTTCTGTTCAGGCTCTGATTTGGCTATAAATCAGATTCCCATGATCCTCTCCTCTAGTTCAATAATTGCTACAGTAGCTCGCAGAACCCAGGAAAACAGTTTACTTACTACAGCTGATTTATGATAAAGCACATGTTGAAAGCTACAAATGAACAGCCAGATGGAGAGATACCTCGGGTGGGCTCCGGAAGGGCTCTGAGCCCACGAGCTCCTATCCCCTTGGAGTTGGGGTGTGTCACCCTCCAGGGATGCTTTGGGGAATTTTATATCTGCTTCATCACATAGGCATGACCTATCAGAAACAATCTCCCGCCCCTTTCCCCTTCCAGGAAGATGGGAGGTGGGGCTGAAAGTTCCAAACTTCTTATCTTGACTCCGTCTTTCTGGTGACCAGCCTCCCTCTTGACATTATCCAGGAGCCAGTCAAGAGTTGCCTCATTAGGACTTCACTGGCAGTCCAGTGGTTCAGGCTCCACAATTCCAGTGCAGGGGGTGTTAGTTCAATCCCTGGTCAGGGAACTAAATCCCACATGCTGTGCGCACAGTTGGCAGGTAAGGGGGTTGTGGTATGTAGGAGAAAGAAGAGTTGCCTCATTAGAATGCAAGCCACTTCTATCACCCAGGAAATTCCAAGGGATTAGAAGCTCTGTGTCAGAAACCCAGTCAAAGACCAGACAATAGGACAAAAGACAACCTAGAGCTTTTTGCATCCTTTAGGAAACGATTAGGGCTTTAGGAGCTCTGGGCCAGGGCTTGGGGATAGAGACCAATATATCTTTTCTCTATTATGTCACAATGTCTTACAATCGACCCTTGAAAAATCATTTCCTTATGTCCCTAATTCTCCATCTGTGTTTACAACTGCTCCAAGGGTAGGTCTGAAGTGGTTCATCAACATCTCTGGTGAAGATTTTGTAGGACACCTTCCTTCCTACTGCCTGGGACCCGGCCCATCTGTTTCCTGCCTGGCAGCTCTTGGCCTCTCTCCAGCCCGAGCTCTCTCAGCCACCTCTGAGCTTTGCTCCAAAGTAAAACAGGACAGATATTTGTATCATCTTCTTTATATATGTATGTATAATTTTATTCATGTGTGGCCATGCTGGGTCTTTGTTGCTGTGTGGCCTTTTCTCTAGTTTCAGAGAGTGAGGGCTGCTCTCTAGTTGTGGTGTGGGGGCTTCTCACTGTGGTGGCTTCTCATTGCAGAGTACAGACTTCAGAGAGTGAGGGCTTCAGTAGCTGCAGCATATAGGTCTAGAACACAGGTTCAATAGTTGTAGCACATGGGTTTAGTTGCCCTGTGGCATGTGGAATCTTCCCAGACCAGGGATTGAACCAGTGTCCCCTGCATGGGCAAGCAGATTCTTACCCACTGTGCCACCAAGGAAGTCCACCCCTAGAGCTTTAAAAAACTGCCTAGGCTTAGACTCGACTCCTGCTAAGGGCCTGAGAGTGATGCCTGCTGTTATTCAAAGCAGACCAGTCACAAGAAGTATTAGTATGAAGCTCCTTCGTTTAGTGCTTCTGCATTCTTGATACTTCTCACCATTATGTATGTTTCATTTACCCTGATAGAGAAACTTGCTGCTCCCATCTCTCCACAGCTGCTGGTGCAAAACACACCAGTCTTTTAGATTAGTGCTGTAGCTGTTCAGTTTTCAGATTTGTTGTTGTTGAGTCACTAAGTCGTGTCTGACTCTTTGCACTCCATGGACTGTAGCACACCAGGCTTTCCTGTCTTTCATTGTCTCCAGGAGTTCGCTCAAATTCATGTCCACTGAGTCAGTAATGCCATCCAACCATCTCATCCTCTGCTGCCCCTTTCTCCTCCTGCCCTCAATCTTTCCAAGCATCAGGATCTTATCCAAAGAGCCGGCTCTTCGCCATCAGGTGGCCAAAATATTGGTGCTTCAGCTTCAGGATCAGTACTTTCAGTGAATATTCAGGGTTGATTTCCTTTAGGATTGACTGATTTGATCTCCTTGCAGTTCAAGGGACTCTCAGAGTCCTCCAGACCACAATTTGAAACCATCAATTCTTGGGCACTCAGCCTTCTTTATGACCAACTCTCAGATTTATTTATCAAATCCTCTCTTAAGTGATAACATCATGGAGGTGAGAAGGGAAGATGTGACCAGCTGTGCAGGAGAAGCAGGATAAATGCCAGACCCTGCCTGGGAGGAACCGCCCTGGACCACTCATTCAAAGAAGCTTGGGGCTGCCATAATCTGGAGTCACCTATTTCCCTGTGTCACCCAGGAATGCAAAGGGAACCTCCATCTCCCCTCTGTCCTTGTGACTTTGAAAAATTTTCAGGTTTTTGAAAGCATCCATCCCTGATGATAACAACAATTTTCCCACATGGAATTACCATGTTCTCTAAAACCTGCACTCTTGGAGGGTTATTCATTCATTCAGAAATCTTATAGGTTAGATGGAACAGTTACAACCACTTAACAAATGACATCTCAAGAGAAAAGGAAATTGCCCAGGATGGAAGGCTGATCTACGGATTTGTTTAACAGAGGTTTCCTGGATGGTGCAGTGGTAAAGAAACCACCTGCAATGCAGGAGACTCAGGTTCGATCTCTGGGTCAGGAAGATACCCTGGAGGAGGAAATGGAAACCCTCTCAAGTATTCCCTCTGTTCTGGGAAACCCCACAGACAGAGGAGCCTGGTGGGCTATAGTCCATAGGGTCACAAAAGAGCTGGACACAACTGAGCACACACACATATAATTAGTTCTGTTCTGAGGGCTTTGCCAGCACTGACTGTGATCCTCACAATTTAACATCAACTTTATGTTATAGATGCAAACACGGGGCATGGAGAGGTTGCCAGTCACTGCATTTGGACACCTGAGCAGCAGGAGGCAGGGTGGTCAGATGCTGGAGCCCATAGGTGGTGATACCCAGTGCCCGGCTGGGAAATACCCGGGAGACAGCTGGAAGGGCCCCACCTCTGTCTGCAGAAATGCACTGAATCCCAGCTGCTACATGAGAGAGAGAGAAAGAGACAGCCCTTCACCTCCTGTTCCAGAGTCTCAGAAGGAAAACAGAAAATAAATGTTTGATAGAACGAAATAACGGGGCTTTTAAACATCACTCTAAAGAATGATGTTCCACTAAAGGGCTTGAACATAGAATTTTAAAATAAGGAGACAGAATGACTTTTATCCCAATGATCTCATCCCCAAGGATGCAGAAAGGTGGAGAAAAAAAAAACAAAAAAAACTGCTGCTGCTTATTAAATAGAGTTTCTAGAAAGCAGGATCTGGTTACCATTTCCTCTAGCTGTCTTGGTAAGTGAATTCCTGCACAAAGGAAAAAAAGAGGTCATCGAATCTAAATAACTTCAAACCAACTCCTAAAGCACGCAAGGCAATTATTCTGGTGCCAGAAGCCTGAGCTAGAGGGGCTCTAGGGAGAGCAGCTCAGTTGGGTACTGCCCAACGGGGGCTGCGAAGTCGGCCAATAGAGACACAGGAGGCCCAGGGATATTTGCATGTAGGGTAAACAATGAATAATATCTTTACGAGTCCATTCTTGTTGTTTATACATTTACATTCAGCTGGGTGTTCGGTATTTTTTCTGGCAACTCTACCTCCAACAGTAAAAAAAAAAGTGTGCATGGTATAAGCTCCCCTGGATTTATTAGCCTTCCTGCCTCGGTACATCCCAAAGAACTAAACTTCTTTCACTAAAGAGGAAAATTGTACGTGACGGTGTATGGAATTTAAACATATCTGATATAAATCAAATCAGGATAAAAGGGGTGTGAAGTGGATTTTATTACCATCTGTATTTTTTCCTAGTGGGGGAAAAAAATGATGCAAAACTACAGGTCTGGGAATGGAGAGAACCAGGGCTTTAGGGGTTCTCCCCTCCAGCCATGGCTTCTTTCCTTCCCCTCTGAACTCAGACCGTGGACTTGAAGAGGAGTAGAGATGGGGAGGTTCATGTACATTTGTGTGACTTGCAGGTCAGGGGCAAACTATAGCTTAATATTTTAAAGTGCACATTAATGTAATAAAATAATCAGATATTTTAGCTATTATAATATAAGCACCTATATATTATATTATAAGCTATAATATAGCTTATAATATGAGCACCTGCTGTTTTTATTAAAAATGAAAATTATATACATCATATGTCTGTCACTGAAGAGAGCTGAGTGAAATGGGAGTCAACCTCACTCTGCCTCTGGTTAGTGGCAGAGTGGCAGAGTTAGGGCCGCTCCCAGCAGCAGGATTTTTCCAAACGTCAGATCCTTCAGGGGTAGCATGCAAAGTCGGAATGAAGACCTTCGAGGTCTCACTCTATTCTAGAACTCTTTGACCTGACAATTCCTCATGTCCTCAATGGGCTTTCGTAGACTCCAGGGACTTCGTAAGTCAGGAAACCAAGATCCCAGCTAAGCCCAGGCACCACAACCACTGAGCCTGCAAGCCACCACTAAGACCCAACACAGCCAAAAATAAATAAACAAATATTAAGATGGGGCTGGCTAAATTCTGGTATATTCATTCAATGCAATTTTACTAAGTAGTAAAAAGCAACGAATTATGGATACACTCAACAATATGAAAACACCCTAATGCTGGGAGAGACTGAGGACAGGAGGAGAAGAGGATGATAGAGAATGAGATGGTTGGATGGCATCACCAGCTCAATCGACATAAGTTTGTACAAACTCCAGGAGATAGTGAAGGACAGGGAAGTTCTGCTGTCCCTGGGGTCACAAAGAGTTGGACACAAGTTAGCAACTGAACAACGACATGGATGAAACAAATTAATCATGCAGAGCAAAGCAAGTCTTGCACAAGAGTTCATGTTGTATGATTAAGCTTATATGAAATTCTGGAACAGGCAAAACTAATGTTCGGTGGGAAAAAAAATTAGAAACAGTAGCTTTCTGTGGTGGTTGGAGGCAAAGATTGAGTGGGAAGGAGCAGAAGATGACATGTATTCTGAATCTATATTCTATAACTCAGGTTTATATATTTGCCAAAACACTCAGTTTGTGGTCTTTTGTTATAGGAGACTTAGAAAACTTCCACAGATGAGGAGGGATATCTGAGTGTGACTATCTTACATTAAAAAGTCATTAGTTTTTAAACAGTGTTTGTAGAATTTTTATCATACAGTAGATCACAACCATTCACTCTACTTTTCTGAGTTGTCCTACATGCAAGTACATATTTTTAATGTCTGTTTTCCATGCTGTTCCTATAAGTTTGCCATTAAAATACATTAAACTATATTTTTTTCAAAACCCAACTCATTAGTTTTAAAAAGTTCATTGAGTGTTTCCATTATAGTCCTTTTCCTTCCCTTGCACCTTTTCACTGAGGTTTCGTGGAGTGAATGCTGACATCCCAAGGACCCTGGAATCACTAGTCCACATTTCTCTGTGGTCCCCAAGGATGTCAGGAAGAGACTTCTGGCAAATGTTTTACTAAAATAGCACTTTTGACTACAACTTCTTCCTGTTCCTCTAGTCAAGCACTACAAAAGAGAAACAAGGTTGGCAGGAGCGAGCTCGGATTTCAGGGAAGAGAGGAGGGCCTGGCCGTCACCGCTTTCTTCAATAAACATGCATGAAGCCCCTTTAATCATCCATTCTGGGGCTCTGCTGAGGCTCTGCTTTAAACTTTCCTGTTGCACTGAAAAATCTGGAACTCATTTGAACATCTCTGGTCTTTGCAGGCTCTCCTTTCCCCTGACTCCTCCCCTTCGGATCGTCCTGTGATTGCATCTGCAAGTCCTTTCGGGACCCTGGGGTGTCATTTATCTAAGCCAAAAGTCCTTTCCTTGTTGGGAGCAGCTGGGTGTTCCTTTTACATCTGTCTTGGTTTGAAGATCGTTCTGCTTCAGAGGACAAAAGTATTATCATCTGTGCGGTTTTATTATGCACACTGCACTTATATTGATCTCTTTTCTCTTCTGTCTTTTTGGTTCTGTCAGTACCAAATTTTATTCACTATTACAAATATCCTTTATACTGCAAAAGGTCATGAAGTAGATATCAGCTAAATTCAGGATATTCTATGGATAGCTGCTATGATTTCCCTGCAGTCTAAAGATCCACTGATTGTTCGTTTGTTCAGTCGCTAAGTCATGTCTAACTCTTTGCAACCCCATGGGAGGCAGCATGCCAGGCTTCCCTGCCCTTCACTGTCTCCTGGAGTTTTCTCTAACTCATGTCCATTGAGTCAGTGGTGCTATCTAACCATCCCATCCTCTGCCTCCCTCTTCTTTTACCCTCAATCTTTCCCAGAATCAGCTCTTTTCCAATGAGTTGGCTCTTTGCATCTGGTGGTCAAAGTATTGGAGATTCAGCTTCAGCATCAGTCCTTCCAATGAATGTTCAGGGTTGATTTCCTTTAGGATTGACTAGTTTGACCTCTTTGCTGTCCAAGGGACCCTCAAGAGTCTTCTCCTGGGCCACAGTTCAAAAGCATCAATTCTTCAGCACTCAGCCTTCTTTCTGGTCCAAATCTCACATCCATACATGACTACTGGAAAAACCAGAACTTTGACTAGACAGACCTTTGTTGGCAAAGTGATGTCTCTGCTTTTTAATACACTGTCTAGGTTTTGTCATAGTTTTTCTTCCAAGGAGCAAGCGTCTTTTAATTTCATGGCTGCAGTCACTATCTGCAGTGATTTTGGAGCCCAAGAAAATAAATCTCATGCATTAGGAAATCAATATTTCCCCAATCCCTTAAAGAGACAAGCGTAAAAGTGTGTACATGGGCAGTTTTCTGAAATTTATTATTAAATGTTTAAATATTCAGACTACTAAAATAATTACAAGTTTGTACAATTGCTCTCATGACTCAGGACTTAAGAATTTCTAATGCATTGCCTACAGCTCAGTTACTAGGTTAGACAGACAACATAATGTAACAGAAATAATTGTGTCATGTGTCAGTCAATTAATCATTCGGTTAAGTCAACAGTTACATGACCAATCCCATAGTGAACACTGCCATTATTGCAAAATCACATAATACTGACTTAGAAGAAAACTTTCAGATCATACATTAAGATTATTCATTTAGAATACAAATTATTTTTTAACATTTCCACTGTATCTCATCACTTTTGATCATCTATTTTAAACCTGTGGACCAGTATTTTATAAATTATACAACAGACAGCTGTTCAAAGGTAACCTGAAGCAAATTTAAAAAACTTTAAGAGTCTATTTGAGCAAAAATCCACAAATCAAGCCAGAAGTGTTAGGAGCACTCCAGGGACAGGAGATCGGATGGGGTGGCAGAGTGGGAAGACTGTTACAGAGAAGATTTGGGAAGCAAAGGAAGGAATCCACCGGTTGGCTACAGCCCTAGGTTGCCTTATTTGAGAAAGCTTTATTGTCTGTTTGTGATTGGCTGTCCTTGGATTTTCATTTTTTAACCTTGAGGCATATCCAGCTTAGGTTTTAGTTTGCTTACTAGGCTCCTGAGGCATTAAAGACAACTTAAGCCAAAGGCTTCCTTGTTTTATTAATCTAAGATGACTGACCATAATCTTTTAAAACAGCAGAAACTTCCATGGTGGCCCAGTGGTTAAGACTCTGAGCTTCCGATGCAGGGGGCATGGGTTCAATCCCTGATTAGGGAACTAAGATCCCAAGGGCCATGTGGCACAGCCAAAATAAGTAAAAATAAAATATCAATTGTTAGAACTTGTTTCTGTAATTAGCAACTCTAAACTATATCAGATGGGAAAAGTAGATCATGGGATAAATTATCAGAATTCTCCAAACTATCCGAGAGTACTTTTTTTTTTTAATGTAAAAATAATGGGACTTCCCTGGTAGTCCAGAGGTTAAGAATTTGCCTGCCAATGCTGGAAACACAGGTTCAGCTCTCTGACCCTGGAAGATTCCTGCACAGCAACTAAGTCCTCATGCCACAACTACTGAGCCCATGGGCTTCAACTACTGAAGCCCGAGGCACTACTAGAGGCACCTCTACTGCCCACGCTCTGCAACAAGAGAAGCCACAAGGAGAAGCCCGTTTATTTATTGCAACTAGAGAAAAGCCTGTGTGCAGCAACAAAGACCTGGCGCAGTCAAAAATAATATAATATTTAAAACATTTTAATGAAAATGCTGTATATTAAAACACAGTATTGAAATACTCTTCCCAGTAAAAGGAAACAGGGGTCCCTGACTGATTTCAAGTTTGGGGCAGGGTGAGTCTGAATCATCTTCATCTTATTGTTTCAGAAAGAAAGAAAAAAAAATTTTTTTTTAATGCATGGGTGTAACTGAAACGAACTTGGGTGAGCTTGTCCAGCATCCAGAAAAGACAATTTACTGACACCAGGTTGTGGTGAAGGAAAGCACAGCGTTTGTTTGCAGGGTACCTTGTGCTGATTAGACCTGAACTCCCTGATGCTTTTCAGAGAAGGGTTTTTAAGGCAATGTTTAGGATGAGTGCTGCAGGGGGCACATCTCCCTTCTGATTGGTTAGTGGTGAGATAATAGGGTACTCTTTCAGGAACCTTTATCATCAACCTTCTGGTTCCAACTGCATGCTTGCATTCAGCTTGTAGGTACCATCTTCCACCTGGGCGGGGGTTGGGGGTGGGGAGTGTTAGTTCTGTCAACCACAAATTGGCACTTGCCATCTGCCTCTACAAGGATTAAATGTGCTACTGCAGCTGCTGACCTTCAACACTCTTTGAAGGAGTTTAGGGTGGAAAGCAGAAATAAGGCACTTTGTGCTCCGGGAAACTGGCACGACAGGTCTTCCGATATTCTCAGGAACTGATCTTATGAACCCAACTCTTGTATCTCCTCATATCTGGAAAAGCACTAAAATCCTTCATGGTGATGACTGTTCCTTGTAATCAGCAGAAGCTTCACAAGACCAGCAGAAACTTTCTACCAAAAATATGTGTGCTTGACTGCATGTACACAAAAATCACATCTATACTGTCCTTTCCCCTACCTCTTTGGAAGAGTTTCTCAGCTATCTGAGGTGCTGTCTCCCGGGCTGCAGTCCTCATTTTGCCCTAAATAAAACTTAGCTCACAGCTCTAATATTGTGCATTTTTTTTAAGTCAACAGTGCCCGCCAAAGAACTTAAAGAAGTGTGTTAGATTCTTATGTCTGTCCCTTGAGGAGGAGTCAGGACTCTATTTTATTGCTCAATGACCGTCACGGCTTCTCTTGTTTAACTTCTTTTCCTTAGTTTCTGCATTCTCACACTTCCCAAATGAGTAACAGGTTGTCTACTCTTTGGAACTCAGGAAGCCTAAGAGGCTAAAGTTTTTCTCCACAAGAAATGAGCCAGGGCTTTTGTACCTGGGCCATGCTTGGTTTCAGTCCTGCCTTTTCTTTGATACTTCTCAATCCTGACGGGAGCAGGTGCTGAACAAGAAAGGTAATAAAGTTTTGGAGAGAGAGGTTAATCATAAACTCAGCGTGGGAACTTGGTTTTAGAAAGAAAAGTCAAAAACTAAAGGCATATTTTAGGGACTTCTCTGGTGGTCCCTGATCAGCTGTAACACTGATTTGTCTAAGAGATATAACACAGTTTGTCCAAGACCCAAGAGCTGTGATGCGCTGAGGGCTTTAATGTCCGTCACTTCAAATCTTCGTTGTGGACGAGACAGAACCGAGGAGCATACACTCGCGGGACATTTATGGTGCCGTGTGTGACTCGGGTTTACCCTGGCTGAAACAACCTCGGCGCAGCCCCTGCAAGAAGGAAGCCAAGCACAACAGGAGCCCAACTCAGCAAAAGCTCCCATGGTAGAAGCAGAACGCAAAGAAAACCCAGCACAAGGGAACTGACAAGAGGCCCACCGTGCTGGAGACCAGGACAGCGAAAAATGAACTCAGCAGAAAGCTCACGCGGCTCTGACCTCCAGTTAAGGTAGGAGGTCCTCGCTCCTATGGCTGGAAGAACACGCCTAAACAAAATTTTAATTCCTTTACAATCTCTCCTTTCTTGTTTCCTTGAACCCCCCTGCAAACAGATGGGCGGCAGTGGGCTCAATTGAGGGACACTGGAGAGGCTACTCTTTGGTATGTCCCAAAGCCACTATCTGGGCTTCCCTGGTGGCTCAGAGGTTAAAGTGTCTGCCTCCAATGCAGGAGACCCAGGTTCGTTCCCTGGGTTGGGAAGATCCCCTGGAGAAGGAAATGGTAACCCACTCCAGTATTCTTGCCTGGAGAACCCCATGGATGGAGAAGCCTGGTAGGCTACAGTCCATGGGGTCTCAAAGAGTCGGACACGACTGAGCGACTTCACTTCACTGGAGGTCCAATGGCTAAGACTCCACTCTTCCAATGAAGGCGACCTGGGTTCAATCCCAGGTGAAGGAACTAGATCCCACATGCCACAACTAAGAGTTCAAATGCTGCAACTGAAGATCCTGGATGTCAGGACTAAGACACAGCACAGCCAAATAAATAAATATTTTAAAAAATAAAAGGCACCTTCTAAAAGAGGCTTCTACTGGCTAAAGTGAAATACTTTGAGCAGCTAAACAACAATGATGGCCACGGATTAAATCAAATTGAATTGAAACAGAATCTAGGCATCCAGGACCCTCCCAAAAAAAGTGGTAGTAGGATAGGCTGTTACTTACAGAAGAATCTCAGCTCTGAAATATAAAAGGAGTGACTGACTTAAAGATCATCATTACTTCAACAATTTAATGACTGACTCAAACAGGTATGAACAGAGAATGCTAAAGCCAAAGGTGAAAACTGCTGGCAAACAGAAGATTTACACTATATCCAAGGATCACTACCCCAGATTGTTTAACTGCAAAGAGGAAATGGAGATACAGTATCTGATAGCCCTTAGCCAGATGGTCAAACATGACGTTCTGATGTGAGGGCCAACTAAGTCATACACCTGCCAATAGGGTGTGCTAAGAAGGACACAATGACGTTCAGGCCTGAGTAATTAACATGAATTTTATTCGGATACGTGTAAAGAGTCTAGCCTGTTGTTTTAAAATGTATCTTTAAAGGAAAACAAAAAACAAAAAAGGCAGTAAACTGAGATTAAAGGAGACTAAAGCCACATGACAATTAATACACCATCCTAGACTGGATCCTGGATTAAAAAAAAAAGAAGAGACCTGCCTGGTGGTCCAGTGGTTAAGACTCCATGCTTCCACTGCAGCGGGTGTGGGTTTGATCCTTGGACAGGAAACTAAGATGCTGCGTGATGTGGCCAAAAAGAAAGAAAAAACATGAACAGTGTTTTGGGACAATGGGGGGAATCTGATTTTTGACTGCAAACGACACCAGAATATGCATCCCAAATATGCCATTTTGGCATATGGGTTATTTTGAGCTAATGGGAGATGCATGCAAAGCTATTTAAAAAATAAAAAGAAAGAGCAAGAGTTTTCACTTTGAAAAAGGAAACAGAAGTTCCATTTGTGAGGATGTTTTGCTCCCCAGCATGAGGAACAGGAAGTCTCTTCTAATTGTTATCCAAGGAGAAGGCACTTAACTTAAATCTGCATAGTAAACCACACGAAACAATCCAAATTTACCACACTAATCCTGGTCACCTACCTTCTCATAATTTGCCTCCCCTGCCCAAAAGTCCAAAACCCTTTTCCTTTGTTTAGCCTGAGGTGATAAACAGCCAAATTCTCAACATGTCTTTGGATTACTCATGGCTGGGTGCTGCCATGTATATATGCCTGATACACATGTTAATAAACTGTTTTTCTCTTGTTGCTCTGTCTTTGGCCAATCTAATTACAGGCCAGTCTCCCCCAGCTGGAGAACTTAAGGTGTGTGGTGGAAAAGATTCTTTTCCCTCCCCTATTGTTCAGTTGCTCAGTCATGTCTCTTTGCAACCCCATGGACTGCAGCATGCCAGGCTTCCCTGTCCCTCACCATCTCCCAGAACTTGCTCAGACTCACATCCTTTGAGTTGGTGATGCCATCCAAACAGCTAGTCCTCTGTTGTCCCCTTCTCCTGCTGCCTGCAATCCTTCCCAGCATTAGGGTCTTTTCCAATGAGTTAGTCAGCTCTTCTCATCAGGTAGCCAAAGAGCTAACTCACAGCTCTTATTTTTAATATTTTGATAAGTGAATATTAGATAATATAGATATGTCAAATTTCCTGAATATGGTTTTAGAAAAGGCAGAGGAACCAGAGATCAAATTGCCAACATCCGCTGGATCATCGAAAAAGCAAGAGAGTTCCAGAAAAACATCTATTTCTGCTTTATTGACTATACCAAAGCCTTTGACTGTGTGGATCACAATAAACTGGAAAATTCTGAAAGAGATGGGAATACCAGACCACCTGACCTGCCTCTTGAGAAACCTGTATGCAGGTCAGGAAGCAACAGTTAGAACTGGACATGGAACAACAGACTGGTTCCAAATAGGAAAAGGAGTACGTCAAGGCTGTATATTGTCACCCTGTTTATTTAACTCATATGCAGAGTACATCATGAGAAACGCTGGACTGGAAGAAACACAAGCTGGAATCAAGATTGCTGGGAGAAATATCAACCTCAGATATGTAGATAACATCACCCTTACGGCAGGAAGTGAAGAGGAACTAAAAAGCCTCTTGATGAAAGTGAAAGAGGAGAGTGAAAAAGTTGGCTTAAAGCTCAACATTCAGAAAATGAAGATCATGGCATCTGGTCCCATCACTTCATGGCAAATAGATGGGGAAACAGAGGAAACAGTGTCAGACTTTATTTTTTGGGGCTCCAAAATCACTGCAGATGGTGACTGCAGCCATGAAATAAAAAGACGCTTACTCCTTGGAAGAAAAGTTATGACCAACCTAGATAGCATATTCAAAAGCAGAGACATTACTTTGCCAACAAAGGTCCGTCTAGTCAAGGCTATGGTTTTTCCAGTGGTCATGTATGGATATGAGAGTTGGACTGTGAAGAAAGCTGAGCGCTGAAGAATTGATGCTTTTGAACTGTGGTGTTGAAGAAGACTCTTGAGAGTCCCTTGGACTGCAAGGAGATCCAACCAGTCCATTCTGAAGGAGATCAGTCCCGGGTGTTCATTGGAAAGACTGATGCTAAAGCTGAAACTCCAGTACTTTGGCCACCTCATGCAAAGAGTTGACTCATTGGAAAAGACCCTGATGCTGGGAGGGATTGGGGGCAGGAGGAGAAGGGGACGACAGAGGATGAGATGGCTGGATGGCATCACCGACTCAATGGACGTGAGTTTGAGTGAACTCTGGGAGTTGGTGATGGACAGGGAGGCCTGGCATGCTGCGATTCATGGGATCGCAGTCGGACATGACTGAGCGACTGAACTGAACTGATTCTGGCTATGTAAAAAAAAAGTTTCTTGCTTAGGAGTTAGTGGTTAAGTAGTTAGGAATATAGTGTAATGGTGTCTGCAAGTCACTTTCAAAAGATTCAGATACGATGATTCACAGGGAGGGTGACAGAAAGGAAGTAAAAATGGCCAAATGTTAGGGATTTGTGAAGTTCTTTGTGCTGTTCTATTAACTTTTCTGTAGGTTTTTCCAAATAAAAAGTTTGGGTAAAACTGCATAAACAAAACTCCAATAAAAGGGTCCTTACCACCCTTTCATTTGTGTTTTTGCTTGTTTTTTACCTAGTCTTGTAGGAGCCCATATTCAGGCTCATTACATATTTTCTAGTACTTTAAACAGTTATTTCGGACCACATGAGCTAGATAACTAATACTGTTAGATTTTTCCTACCTAAAGATCATCTTTTCAATAAAACTGTATTGGAAAAGGAATCATCTAAGTGCCATGCTTTAGGTTTTCCAAGGAAATGGTTTACCAATAAAGAACAAACAGATGGCGCTAGTGGTAAAGAATCCACCTGCCAATGCAGGAGACACAGGAGATGTAGGTTCGATATATGCATGTATATTGAAGGGCTTCCCAGATGGCTCAGTAGTAAAGAATCCGCCTTCGAATGCAGGAGACTAGGGTTTGATCCCCAGGTTAGAAAGATCCCCTGGAGAAGGAAATGGCAACCCACTCCAGCACTGTTGCCTGGAAGCTCCCATGGAGAGAAGAGCCTGGTGGGCTACATGTAGTCCATGGGGTCACAAGAGTTGGACTTGACTTAGTGACTAAACAACAACAACAGCAAAAAAGTAAAAATTTAATGAAAAATATAAAATGATAATGTAAGTTCCCTTGTGAATTATTTCTACCCTTAGTCCCATTTTCCAGAAATATATAATAAGATGTTCCGTGTTTTTTCTGCTTGTTACAAATTAGCGCTTTAAATTCTATTGCTGTGTACTGACTCCTTCCATTAAGGCTTTATACTTTGCCTCTCACATCCCCTTCCCTCTTCAGCTGTCAGCATTTTTAACTATGGCAACCCACTCCAGTACTCTTGCCTGGAAAATCCCATGGGTGGAGGAGCCTGGTGGGCTGCAATCTGTGGGGTCACTAAGAGTCAGACACGACTGAGTGACTTCACTTTCACTCTTCACTTTCATGCACTGGAGGAGGAAATGGCAACCCACTCCATTACTCTTGCCTGGAAAATCCCATGGGCAGAGGAGCCTGGTGGGCTGCAGTCGGTGGGGTCGCTAAGAGTCAGACACGACTGAGAGACTTCACTTTCACTTTCCACTTTCCTGCATTGGAGAAGGAAATGGCAGCCCACTCCAGTGTTCTTGCCTGGAGAATCCCAGGGACGGGGGAGCCTGGTGGCCTGCCGTCTATGGGGTCGCAGAGAGTCGGACACGACTGAAGCGACTTAGCAGCAGCAGCAGCAGCAGCAATCTTCTGCACAAGCGGTATCTAAATAGTTACATACAACTCTATAACCTCCGGGGCCTTTGGGGCTGAGTGGGCTCTGCTGGGTGGGTCTTCTGCTCCAGGAGAGCAGTGGGCTGAGCCGAGTTATCCACCCGCAGGTGATGCTCCTGCAGACTGTTGGCTGCAGCACCTGTGCTCGGCCTTTCCCCACAGCCTGTTCTTCTCACAGAGTGGCCACTGGGTCCTGAAAGGCAGTTGGGTTCCAAGAATTTCCAGGGGAAGAACTCAAAAGCCACTAGTCCTCTCAGAGATGAGACTGGAACTGGCATGATGTCATTCCCTTTTGTTGACTCTGAGCTAAGAGCTTCTCTGGAGCTTCCAGAGAAAAATCTCAAAAATCTCCTACATTTGACATTCTAGGCTGTGGAATTAACCCTTCTCCTGTCCCTGCAAACTCTTCCACTGTCTTCCATGATGTGAAGTCACGCTCTTCTGTTGCTTTCTGGCACTCTTGTCATTTGATTACCTTTTTGGCTCTTTTTCAATTTTATCCATGGGACCTGGGGAGCAGGGAAAAGGGGCATATCTTTTAGGTCAGCCACCTTCAACCAGCTCCAAATCTTTTGTTTTTAGCATGTTCCTGATGCGAAGAACTGACTCATTTGAAAAGACCCTGATGCTGGGAAAGATTGAAGGCAGGAGGAGAAGGGGACGACAGAGGATGAGATGGTTGGATGGCGTCATCGACTCAATGGACATGAGTTTGAGCAGACTCCGGGAGTTGGTGATGGACAGGGAAGCCTGGTGTGCTGCAATCCATGGGGTCGCAGAGTCGGACATGACTGACTGAACTGAGGTTTTTAAAAATCTATTATTGCCAAATTATTATTATTTTTCATTGTGTAAAATGATAAAAATACTTTCTGAAGCCATAGTAATCACATTATCAAAAGCCAAATCATGTATTCTAAGTGACTTCAGCTGTGTCCCAGTCTTTGAGACCCTATGGGCCATGGCCCACCAGACTCCTCTGTCCATGGGATTCTCCAGGCAAGAATACTGGAGTGGGTTGCCATGCCTTCCTCCAGGGGAACTTCCTGATCCAGGGATCGAACTTGCATCTCTTATATGGAGAGGGGTTGAATCACAGTGGGCTGGGCGGCAAGAGGGCCATGGGGGTGTGGCCTGTCATCTCCTTTCTTCTCTCTCTACACCTCCTCCCTCTTCTGCTCCTCATCCCGTCCACCCTGAAGGCTGCCCCAGGACCAAATTCTTCCCCTGTCTTTTTGCACAGTAACTCCCCCCTTTCCCCAAAACCCTCTTACCAACTTACCAAGCCTGGGGCTGGAAGTGTGTTGGGGTGGGGTCATTTTCTACTCTTACAGTCTGTTCAGTCGAACAAAGGCCTTAGTCACAGGTGCATTCACGTGTTCAAATGATGTCAGCAAGATCATGTTTCCCACTCTGCCTCTCAGGTTATGTTTTTCTCTGCTTTTTTTTCTTTTTTGTATGTGGCCCAATTCTCTTCTTAAACAACTATGCTCATTGTATATGGCAGGAAATATGGCTACCGGTAGCCTTGGTCCTATGGATAATCCTCCAACTCATGGTACAAAAATGAGACACTCTCTCTCTCTCCTTATATTCCACGTATCAGATCTCTTGGAAAGAAATGTGACTGGACTTGCTTGGGGCAGGACCCAGTTAGGTTGTGGAGACTTGGCTGGGGTGTCATGATTGGATGGGGTGGATGGTGTAACCAGCCCAGCAGCCAGTCCCTTGGGAATCCTCTGGGCTCAGAAGATGATTCCCCTGGGTAAGACAAGTGTTGTTTTGAGGATACAAAAAACAAAAAAAGACAGATGTCCGCCACACCTCATACCCTTTGGTATGGAAATGTGCCCTGTCAAAAGACACTGAAGAGCAAATGAGAATAAGAAAATGGGAAAAGATGCAGAAAAATGGCATCACCAATTCCACCCTTTCCAAGTGAAGTTGTTGCCCGTGGTGGTTCCACACACAGAAGGTTCAGTGAGTCAGATGCAGGCTGAGTCATGACAAGGCACTTCTGTTGGTGAAAATGCTGCAGCAACTGTCAACAGGTGTCTGAGCGCTGCTAGAGTCGAAGAAAAGTCCTGCTCTGGAGCTGTTTCAGTTCAGTTGCTCAGTCGTGTCCGACTCTTTTGCGACCCCATGGACTGCAGCACACCAGGCTTCCCTGTCCATCACCAACTCCTGGAGCCTGCTCAAACTCATGTCCATAGAATTGGTGATGCCATCCAACCATCTTACTGTCTGACATCCCCTTCTCCTCCTGCTTTCAATCCTTCCCAGCATCACGGTGTTTTCCAGTGAGTCAGTTCTGGAGCTATTTATCGAAAACAATTCACATTTATTGAGCATTAAGATTTGTCAGGCACTGGGCTAAGTATTGAGTATAAACATGAGTGATTAAAACAGACTATGTCTTAAGACCTTAAAATTTAGCTTTTGTGTCATATAAATCTTTACTCCCTCCATAGACTTCATTTGTAAGTGATGATTTTAGATGATTTTACTATACTGATTTTCTTTGATTAAAAATTACTTTTAGGGGGACTTCCCTGGTGGTCCAGTAGTTAAGAATCTGCCTTCCAATGCAGGGGACACGAGTTGGATCCCTGGTCCAGGAACTAAGATCCCACATGCCTGGGGGCAATGAAGCCTGGACATGCCACAACTACTGAGTTCGTTTGCCACAAAGAAAGATCCTGAGTGCTGCAGCTAAGACCAGATGGAGCCAAAAAATTTTTTTTAATATTTTGAAAAAAAAAAAAAAATTTAAGGAATTCCCTGGTGATCCGGTGGCTAAGACTTCAAATCCCCTATTAATACAGGGGGTCTGAGTTCGATCACCTGGTGAGGGAACTAGATCCCACATGCCATAACTAAGACCCAATGCAGCCAAATAAATAAATAAATTTTAAAAGGAAAAAAGGAAAACCCTCTGCCCTCTCACATTTGCCAGAAGTAGGTCATAACCTTTTAAAGGTGTCCCCCCTCTACAAGGAAGGACAGAAATGAATCACCAGGGATGACGCTAGACCCTATCAGCCTGGAGCCTGGAGGTGGCACTAGACGAATCCTGATGACAAACTAACTGCCAACTACTCCTTGTTGTTTAGTCACTAAGCCCTGTGACTTAGTCACGAAGTCTTTGCAACCCCATGGACTATAACCCACCAGGCTCCTCTCTCCAAGGGAATAATACTGGAGTGGTTGCCATTTCCTTCTCCAGGGGATCTTCCCGACCCAGGGATTGAACCTGCATCTCCTGCACTGGCAGGGGATTCTTTACCACTGAGCCACCAGGGAAGCCCCTTGTCCTTTTCACTTGCCCCATTTATCTGCCTCCCCGCAAGTCGCCTAGAAGCTCAGTTGTTTCCCTTTGTCTTGTCACTTTTCTACAAAACTATCACTCTTTTGTTATGATGCTATATAAGTTCAAGTTCCAACCACCAGCTTTGAGTTACTCATTAGTGGGTTATCCCCCATATATGTATGGTGCATACATTAATAAGCTTCTGTTTGTCTCCTGTTCATCTGTCTTGTGGGTCTGGTCCACAGGCCCCAAGATGGATAGAAGAAAACATTTCTTTTCTTCCCTTCCAGGTGACACACCTGAATGGCATGCTTTTACTAATGTATTAACAAATATGACCTTTTGAATTTTTGTCATAGTTGTTGGCAGGGAGTTGCCCAGAGTTATCCCACACAGATGAGAGGGGTAGCCAAGATCTCAATTAGATGCAGTATTGAAAAATAACATCCCAAATGTAAAAAAAAAAAAAAAAAAAGGTTAAGCAACCGTAATATATAAGTTGTAATATTACATAATCATCAATAATTACATTTTCAAAAACTTTAATAACATGGGGAAATGCCCAAAGTATACTAAGTGGAAAAAAAAAAGCAGGCTAAAAATTCTAAACACATCATTTATTAAAGGAGCATAATGTGCATTTTTAAATGATGAGAAGGAAATGCAAAGTTAAAACTGAAGAGTAGGATTTTCCTGGTAGTCCAGTGGTTAAGAATCCAGCTGTCAACACAGAGGACGCTGGTTTGATCCCCGGTCCCGGAAGACCCCACATGCCACAGAGCAACTAAGCCTGTGCACTGCAACTACTGAGCAAGCACTCTAGAGCCCACAAGCCACAAATACTGAGCCCATGGGCCACAATTATTGAAGCCCAATCGCCTAGTGAAAGAGGAGAGTGAAAAAGTTGGCTTAAAGCTCAACATTCAGAAAACAAAGATCATGGCATCTGGTCCCATCACTTCATGGCAAATAGATGGGGAAACAGTGGAAACAGTGTCAGACTTTATTTTCTTGGGCTCCAAAATCACTGCAGATGGTGACTGCAGCCATGAAATTAAAAGACGCTTACTCCTTGGAAGAAAAGTTATGACCAACCTAGATAGCATATTCAAAAGTAGAGACATTACTTTGCCGACTAAGGTCCATCTAGTCAAGGCTATGGTTTTCCCAGTGGTCATATATGGCTGTGAGAGTTGGACTGTGAAGAAAACTGAGCGCTGAAGAATTGATGCTTTTGAACTGTGGTGTTGGAGAAGACTCTTTTGAGAGTCCCTTGAACTACAAGGAGATCCAACCAGTCCATTCTAGAGGAGATCAGCCCTGGGTGTTCTTCGGAAGGAACGATACTGAAGCTGAAATTCCAGTACTTTGGCTACCTCATGCAAAGAGTTGACTCATTGGAAAAGACCCTGATGCTGGGAGGGATTGGGGGCAGGAGGAGAAGGGGACGACAGAGGATGAGATGGCTGGATGGCATCACTGACTCGATGGACGTGAGTTTGAGTGAACTCTGGGAGATGGTGATGGACAGGGAGGCCTGGTGTGCTGCAATGCATGGGGTTGCAAAGAGTCAGACACAAGCAACTGAACTGAACTGAACTGAATCACCTAGAACCCATGCTCCACGACAAGAGAAGTCCAAGCACTACAACTAGAGAAAGCCCATGAACAGCAACGAAGAACCAGAGCAGCCAAAAATAAGTAACTGTAGAGAGGGAGAAAAGATGCTCAGTGTTGTCCTGGAAAGTGCCAATTCAGAGAGTTCTAGAAACAAGAAAGGGGAAAAAAAAGCTTCTCTGCATGTATGTTGGGGAAGAGGCTTTCAGACCAGAGGGTAGAAGATCCCAGAGCTGACAGAGGAGTCATAGGTTCTTAGATTTTGGTAAAAACATTGGATAACAGAATGAGCTCCCCTTGTCGGGATCCTACAAGGCTGACCTAGGGTTGGAAGCATCAGCACAGGGAAGGTGATGGTCTCGGAGCACTCCCCCAACCTCCTCCCCCCCACCCCGCCCCCCAGCGTCTTGCTGGAATACTGAGCTGCTGTCTGGGTTACAAAGCAGCTCCTGTCTGGACAAAGTGAGACAGTCACCTCATTCACCTCCAAGTGCAGCAGGGAAACTCTGCAACTTCAGAGCACAGAAAGCAATCCCTGAATGCAATCGCCTGGCTGCAGCAAAAAGAAGCCAAACAGGTTCAGCCTGAAACTGCCCACCTACCTTTCCCATTTCCTCACCCCAGAGAGTTCTGAGATCATTCACCTCAGGGACCAGCTTTGCAACTGACATATGGCCCAAAGTAAACCAAATGCAACTGACACTTGGCCCAAAGTAAATGCTCGCCTCGAGACATAAGAGACTCGGGTTTGATCCCTGGGTTAGGAAGATCCCCTGGAGAGGAGGGCATGGCAACCCACTCCAGTATTCTTGCCTGGAGAATCCCATGGACAGAGGAGCCTGGCGGGCTACAGTCCATGGGGTCGCAAACAACAGAAGAGACTTAGCATGCAGGCACAACCGCTCATGTCCTGGGATCACATACAGCATGCCTTGCCTCAGACTGTCTGTCCCTGGCAGGCACACCCACGTACACTGGAGGCTAAGGAAAGAATAAATTCCATAAACAGAAACTGGGAAACCACTGGTTAGTTGCAACCAGGCAAAAAGGCAGACCACAAGCTGGATATGAGTCAACAAAGCAACACACGCCGACATACCATTTGAGAAGGTTCAATGAAAGCATTGTTTTAAGACAATTCTACCTATTTCCCTGGGTCCCCTCTAGTGAAGACACAATGCAATACTATTGTAAAGAGAACCATGATGACAGCATGAAATCTGGAAAACAGACTATGAGAGAGTGAATAACAGCAAAGACGTTTTACTGAAGTGCAGCACTAATTAAGACACACGAGGGCTGACGCTTACAAAAAGAGTGAGGAAGAGTGAGAAGGGAAGGATTATGGGGGTTCAGTTCAGTTCAGTCGCTCAGTCGTGTCCAACTCTTTGTGACCCCATGGACTGCAGCATGCCAGGCTTCCTAGTCATCACCAACTCCTGGAGTTTACTCAAACCAATGTCCATAGAGTCAGTGATGCCATCCAACCATCTCATCCTCTGTTGTCCCCTTTCTTCTCCCGCCTTCGATCTTTTCTAGCATCAGGGTCTTTTCCAATGAGTCGGTTCTTCGCATCAGGTGGTCAAAGTATTGGAGTTTCAGCTTCAACATCAGTCCTTCCAATGAATATTCAGGACTGTTTCCTTTAGGGTGGGCTGGTTTGATCTCCTTGCAGTATCAGGGACTCTCAAGAATCTTCTCCAACACCACAGTTCAAAAGCATCAATTCTTCAGCACTCAGCTTTCTCTATAGTCCAACTCTCACATCCATACATGACTACTGGAAAAACCATAGCTTTGACTAGGTGGACCTTTGTTGGTAAAATAATGTCTCTGCTTTTTAATAAGCTGTCTAGGTTGGTCATAGCTTTTCTTCCAAGGAGCAAGTGTCTTTTAAGTTCATGGCTGCAGTCACCATCTGTAGTGATTTTGGAGCCCAGAAAAATATAGTCTCTCACTGTTTCCTTAGTTCACACTACTATGAGAGACTGAATAACAGCAAAGATGTTTTATTGAAGTGTAGCAGTCATTAATAAACACACAAGGGCTGATGTTTACAGAAATAGGAAGAGTGAGAAGGGAAGGATTGCGGGGATTAGTTCACACTATGCGTTGGCAGAGGCTGCAGTGCAGTCATCTAACACCACTGTTTCAGTTAAGCATTCTGAACTTAAGGAGATGAGAATAGTCTCTTCAGATCTGAGATACACTCCATCAGTGGATGATCCATGTAACAGAGGTTCATCTCTGTTGTGCTATGCCATTTCCTGTGTACCCTTCTAAGGGCCGGACATTAATAGCTTACTTCATCCTCACAGAAACACTTTGAACTGGGAGCTCTTACGTCCTCATCTTACAGATGAGAAGACTAGGACACAGAGAGGTTAAGCACCTTGGCCAAGGTCTTGCTGCTAGTAAGTGTCAGTGCAAGGCAGTGAGTTCAGGAAACCTGAGTGTTGCCCAGGAGGCTGGGGCTCCAGTTTTCCCACCGTGGACTCATCTCTAGAGCTCACACCTTGGCCTTCCCTCTTTGAGTTGATAACACCTCTGGTCATGTTGATGTATGGCAGAAACCAACACAATACTGTAAAGCAGCTGTTCTTCAATTAAAAATAAATAAAAACTAATAATAACTCCAGGACTTCCCTGGTGGCTCAGTGGTAAAGAATCCGCCTGCTGATGCAGAAGATACGGGTTCCGTCCCTGGTTTGAGAAGATCCCACATGCCACAGAGCAACTAAGCCCCTGTACCACATCGACTGAGCCTGTGTTTTACGAGCCTGGGAGCCACAACTATTGACTCCACACACCGCAACTACTGAAGCCTGTTCCACAATAAGAGAAGCCACCGCAGTGAGAAGCCTGTGCGCTGCAACAAAGACCCAGGGCAGCCGAAATGATGATAATAATGCCTCCATCTGCCCAGGAGCTTGGCATAACTTTGACAAGATCAGGCACGTTCAGGGTGGTATGGCATAGACTTGGCGTAATAACTTTGATTATAAATGACACTGTATTCAAGCATCCCTTCCTTCCAGCTTCTAGAAACATATCAGAATCCATAAGAAATACTTTCCATAGTTATGTCTGCTCATCATAACAATCTCTTAAAATAGATTATTAAGATTTAGAACAATGTGCATTTGTATACGATTTTGTAATAAGGACTTTCTTACAGATATTTTTGCCTCTTGCAAATCCTGAAATGTCAGTGCTCGTACCATTCTCCCCATCTTAGAGGTGAGATAAGTAAGGTTCTGAGAGTTCAGGTGACTTGTGCAAGGAACATAGCTAACATATAACAACCAGACTAGAAACCATGTTCACAGGGTCCCCACGGGATCCAGCCTCTGGAAACCAGGGTTCTTTGGAGATCTCCCGTCACTAACATGGCAGTTCATAACCCATAATAAGGTTTTCAGTAGACAGTGTTGACAGATTTTGATAGCAGGAAGGATTGTAAAGTGCTGGTATAAAACCAAAGCAGGCTCTGGCTGATTCATGTTGAGGTTTGACAGAAAACAACAAAATTCTGTAAAGCAATTATCCTTCAATTAAAAAATAAATTAATTAAAAAAACAAACAGAACAGTGTCTGAGTTCAGCAGAGCAGCTCGAATGGGGCCTTTCTTTTGTTCCTGGAGGGACCTTTTCTAAGTCTTTTCTGTCCCTTGTTCTCCGGGAAGCCTAGCAGTCGAGTCACTCACAAGCACGTGTTTTCAAACCAGGTGCTGTTTAATACCGTAAAGCGGCTATTAACACACCTTTCAATAATAACAGAACAGTGGAGGGTCTTTGTGTCAAGCAGAGAGAGCTGTGTTTTTTTCAATCGTGCTTAGGGGATTTCTGCTTCCTTTACCTGAAAGTGGTGGAGGTGAGGCAGTAGAAAAGGAGGAACTGAGCCCCAAGACAGCAGTCGGGTGGGGGCAGAGGACAGATGGCCCCAGGGGACCTCAGCTGAAGGGGTGTGGCCAGCGGATGCCACTACCAGTGATGGTAGATAATACAGCCTCTTCTGCAGAACAGTTTCCTTGTGTGTGTTAGCTTCAGACCTTGGGCAAGGGTGTCAAACATGGCAGCCTTGCCTACATCCTTAGGGAAATAAGAGAAGAGGCTCTTATTATGTGGCGTAACAGGGGAAGAGACAGGAGAGCAAGCAGCTGCATGAAGTGGTTATAAAACAGCCAGCACTGAATGACAGGAGCTGGGGGTGACATGGGGGGAGAGAGGTGAGACCTGACACCCAGGAGGGAAGTGAGGACAGGACAAGCAGCCCCTCCCTTCCTCAGGGCTCCCCAGCAATCGTTGGGGAGGAGCTCGAACACGCTGCCCAGCAGAGTAGGAGCTACAGCAGCTTGTGTAGGTTTGGTTTTTTTTGCCATGTCCTACAGCATGTGGGATCTTAATTCCCCTCCCAGGGATGGAATCTTGCCCCCTGCACTGGGAGCTCAGAGTGGCAACCACTGGACCACTGGGGAAGTCCCAGTTTGTGCAGGTTTAAGTGGAAGTGTTCCTTCACCGTCACGTGAATGCCTAAATGTACTCACGTACACACACACAAACACACGCACACTGGCAAGCTAGAGGACCTGGGGAAAAGTCAGGTGACTTTCGTCGAATGAATTAACTTCCATATGTCCTGAAATGAAGCAGACTAACGTGGAAAACCAGAAAACAATATGGCCTCACACTAAAAGTGTCATTGTGGAAGATGGGGGGCCGGGGGCCCATAGTGAGTTATGGGAAATGAAACCACACGAGTGACAGAACTTGAACCACGAGAAAAGTGATTTATGCAAGGCACATATAAATGTGGGCTGTTTTGCAAATATGACTTAGTCCCTCTTGATGACTTCAGACACTTGAAAGGGGCCCTGCGCTACACAGCCTAGACGATCACCGACCAGCTGGAATTTAGACTCTGTCAACACACGTTTCTATAGAAAATACAGTAGGGACCTTAGTCACCTGAAACAGCCTTTCATTATCTGCATTTGTGACATAGTCCCATTTATACCTTTGATATCCCTTGGATAGCAAGATCCAACCAGTTAATCCTAAAGGAAATCAACTCTGAATATTCATTGGAAAGACTGATGCTGAAGCTGAAGCTCCAAAACTTTGACCACCTAATGTTAAGAGTCGACTCACTGGAAAAGACTCTGATGCTGGGAAAGATTGGGGGAAGTAGGAAAACGGGACGAGAGAGGATGAGATGGTTGGCTGGCATCACCGACTCAATGCATTTGAGTTTGAGCAAGCTCTGGGAGATAGGGAAGGACAGAGAAGCCTTGGGTGCTGCAGTCCATGGGACTGCAGAGTTGGACATGACTTAGGGACTGAACGACAAATACCTTTGATATAACCTCCTGTCTATTAAAAGGAATGTTAGTACATAGTACATCTAGTCTTAATGAGCATCTAGATGTTTCTGGAAGAACCATCAGCTATGAAATGATAATGATGTAAATATTTAAGTGACAATAATGAGACCTGGCATTAAGATGAGCTCCATATTTATTTTAGTCATTTAGTCACAAAAAGGGCAGTCCTCTGAAGGTAATCTTTGCATTCTAAAAAGACCTAGTTTTCATCACACTGCATTATTTTTTAATACCCTGAAATTGCTTTTGGAGGAATGAATGTAATTCTGTTGCTTCTAATGTGATGATAACTCCTGGGAACATTTTAATATGTGAAAAAATTTAATGCAAATAAAAATCATCCATTGAAGTAATTTTATTTCAGTAATATGATTTCAGTAATATTTCAGTAATATGATTCTAATATAAATTCAAGATTTAAAAAATCAGGTTTCCTTTGAAAGGACTCTTAACATGTTTTTACGATATTGCATAGGTATTTGTGTAAGCTAATTCAGAGAATTTTTTTCTATCAATATCTTTATTCATCAGGAAGTGGTTGAAATAGAGCCCTTGTAGAGAGGGAGACCCAGTTAAGATGGTGTTATGGCTTGAACTGTGTCGTCCCGGAAAGACATGTCTAAGTCTTAACTCCCAGAGCCTTGGAAAGCAACCTTAGTTGGCAATAGGGTCATTGAAAATGTAATTAGTTAACATGAGGTCATACTGTGCAGAGGGGCCCCTAATCCACTATTATACTGATATCCTTATAAGAAGACAGCCATGTGATGCTGTGTGCGTGCACACACACACTGAATGCCATGTGACCACAAAGAGACTGGACTGATGCAGTGCAAGCCAAGGAGCCTAGGGCTTGTTTGTGAAACCAGGAGCCAAATAAAAGGCACGCAGCAGGTTCTCCCCTGAAGCCTCTGAAAGTACAAGGCCCTGCCCACACTTTGTGCTCTCCCTGGCTAGACTAGCCTCCAGAATGGAGTTTGGAGTTGTAGCCACTGGACCTCCAAGGAAGTCCCAGGGTTATGTATTCTTAAATCTCACACTAACTTTGAGATTTTAGGATAATATAAAGAGGCCAGCAATGCAAAAGTGAAAAAGAAAGAAAGCTGATTTTAAAAGCCGTATTATTCATTAGGAATGATTTGGCTACAAACAACAGGAAAAACCTACTCGCTGTGGCCTAAAGAACAAGAAATGTGTTATCTGACATAACAAGGGGTCTCCAAGCAGGGAAGTCCACAGCATGGACTTCATCCCATGGTTCTGGGTCTTCATCAAGCATAAGAGTTCTTGCCCTTTCTCTCTGCCATCTTCACTTTGTAAGCTTTGTCTGAAGGCTGGCTCCCCTCCCAGCAGCAAAATGTCCCCGGCTCCTTCAGGGTTCACACCAAACAGGGCACAATCCCAAAGAGGACACTATGTCTACCTGGAGAGAGGAAAACTCTCCCAGCAACCCTCTGTAGATACCCCCTCCTCACTGGCTAAAACTGGGCCAATGCACCTCTAAATCATTGCTGAAAAGAAGAATGCAACCAGAGATTGTTCATTGTCCCCAGATATCCTCTTCTTTCTTCCTTTCTATAGAGAACTCCCGGAAATTTCAACTGGAAACATAATCAGCAAGCTAAAAGCCGCCTTCCCCAGCTTCCTTGCATCCCCGTGTAGCCGTGGGCCTAAGTTCTGGCCATTAGGGTGTGACAGGGGATGATACGGGTCATTCCTGCATTATTCCTTAAAAAGAAGTGTGCTCTCCTCCATCTCAGGTCCTCCCCTCTGCTACTGTTAGGGGAAACACACTGACTGAAATTGCCCACCCTGGCCAGGCACCATAGTAACCATTTGCGTGAGTTATTTTATGACAGGAGATCCTAGTAAGGAACACGGAACTAACAAGCCACCACCAACCAGAAGAGTTTGGGAAAGGTCTAAAGGAGACACCATGTGTCCAACCAGCCTCCCAGAATCCTTCTCACTGGCATCTGTCTTGGCCGAGCAATGTGTGCACCACCAGGAAGAACCATGATTTAGAGTGATGGGCCAGAGAAAACCCAGAAACTAATCCCATCACCGTAAAACCCGAGCCTTCAAGCCACGTGGCAGAGCAGTCCTCCTGGGTGCCCTTATGCTCCTGCTCTCTGCCCGGGCGCCCCTTTCCAATAGAGTCTCTTGCTTTCTCAGCTCAGGTGTCTCCTTGGACAATTCATTCCGAGTGTTAGACATGAGCCCAGTCTCAAGCCCTGGAAGGGGTTCCCCTTCCAATAACACTACCATGAAGATTTGGTCATGCACAGTCAGCTTCAAACATGAAGACGTGGGTAATTCCTCTGGGGATGACAACAACAGGTAGAAGAAACCTGGGACCCAAGACATTCTCAAGAACCTGAGCCTGGCTACCATGCTAGAGCCACTCTTTCTGGCTGAAGATGAAGCTAGCCTCCTCTGGAAATTTACGGCCACACAGAGAAGGAACTCTCTTCCCTCCCAGGGCTCATTGACCAACCTCTCCCATCTCTGCCCTTCTTCATTTCTCAGATATCTAGAGTGTTAGTCGTTCAGTCATGTCTGACTCGACCCCATGGACTTTAGCCCACCAGGTTCCTCTGTCCATGGGATTTTCCAGGCAAGAATACTGGAGTGGGTGGCCATTCCCTTCTCCAAGGGATCTTCCCAATCCAGGGATGAAACCAAATCTCCTGCATTGGCAGGCGGATTCTTTACTGTCTGAGCCACCAGGGAAGCTCAAGTATCCAGAGAACAGCAATTTAGTTCTTTTAGGTGGCTCAGTTGTTAACAATTGGCCTGCAATTCAAGAGACCCAGGTTTGATCCCGGAGTCGGGAAGATCACTTGGAGAAGGAAGGAATGGCAACCTGCTCCAGTATTCGAGCCTGGTGCGCTAGAATCCATGGGGTCGCAGAGTCATTCTGTTCATTCAAAGTTCAACTTCTCATTAGGGCTGATTAAAATCTTCATCTATTTGAGTGGTCTTTCTTATCCTCTTGATGCCTCTGAGATAAAAGGAGCTTGGAGGGTACCACGTCCGGGCCTGCTCTGGCCTCAGGGCGGTATCCCTCATTTGCTGGGTGAAGTGGCTACTTGTTGGAGGAATGGCTGGTCAGCGCCCAATGGGCTCCTGCATCACCCCGAGTCTATGCCACACATACCCCCAGGCTCTTGCCCACCCAAGCCTCTGCTGTCACTTCTCCAGTCCCTGTCCCCTTTGTCCCACAAGGCCCACAGATTCTCAAGCCAACCACCTCTGTATCTTCCGGGATCCATGAGAGCAGCCTGTGGGAGCTTCAGTCTGGTGGGATGCTTCCTGGGAGCCATCCACTCTCCTCCACCCCGACCCCAGCATGCAACCTTGTCCCAGGCCAAGGAGAGAAATGAATCCATCCAATCTCCCAGTCCCTTACCTCGGGCTCCACACGCCTCTCCGCAGTGGCCTTAGGAAGAAGGCAGGCTTTCCCCTCCTCTTCCTGCCCTGAAGACCATCCCCCTTCATCACATCCTCTTTCTTCCAGAGGTGACTCCTGCCCTTGCCCCGGGGTAGAAAGGGTTCAGGAAATAGAAACCAGCTAATCGTAAGGAAACACAGCCAGGCATCATTCAAAAATATCTTATCTGTTACAAAGGGGAAAGAAGTCTCTAGAACAACCATGGCCTCAGCTAGGAAAAGCCAGGGCCTGGCGGAAGAGACCGGCCTTCACGGGGAAGCCAAGGCCCACGTTACAGCCCGGGGCTCCCAAAGCCCTTGTATGCAGGTGGGAGGAGCCCCGCGCTGGGAGGACCCAGGTAGGGGGGGCGGGGCCTCGTCCTGCCGTCTCTGCACCGCCAGCTCCCCCAACCCCCCACCCCCACTCCCGTACTCAGCCCCTGCGGTTGGTGTCTGGCTCAGATTCTCAGAACATTGTTTTGAGCCGAATGAACTTATCCTGGCCTTTGCCAATGACTCACTCTTTGCCCTTGTCAAGCTTCCTTGTTTAAGTCTCAGTTTTTCCCTCAATAAAGTAGAGCTGATAACGAATAAAACCTACTTCACAAGGATTCTTCCAGTGTGAAAAAGAAAATGTACTGAAATGAGCTCACTTGGTGAGCTCAGAAATGTAGTGGGGAGTATAGATTTCTGTTTACCCTGGAGCTTACCTGGTTCTTCCTTATGGCTCTGCTTCCTGTAATGGCCTCTCTACCAGTGAAATTTTAAAAGGAGGTGCCTCATCTCTGGGTCTGCTCAGGCCTCAGGACCCCATCCTACTTAAGCGCATGGTTTCCTTTTACCAACACTCCATTGAAGTCTCCCTCAATTTTCCTTTAAAATATATTTGAAAACGAAATGAGGAATTGCGAAGCATTTTTGTTCATTAAAACCTTACAATACTTAATGTCAGAAAGGCTGGAGAAAGTGACCATGGAAGCAAAAGGAGAAAGGAGTGAAATATTTATAGCATTGCAAGAAAATCAGCAAGCTAGAATTCTGGGTCTAGCAAATCATCCTTCCAAACCAAAGGAGAAATAAAGACTTTTATAAGAAACCAGAAACTGAGGGAATTTGTCTCCAGCAGACTTGTCTTATAAGAAATTGTTGAAAGATGTTCTTTAGAGAGAAGGAAAATGCTATAGGTCAAAAACTCATATCTACATAACAAAAGAGAGTTTGAGAAATGAAGATAAAATAAAATCTTTTATTTCTCTTATTTCTTCGATTTTTTTTTAGCCATGCTAAATGGCATGTGGGATCACTAGATGCAAGGAATCTAACCACCTGATTGCCAGGTAAGTTCTTATTTTTCTTATTCTTAACAAATTAAACAGTTAGTCATTAGTTCAAAGGCATAACAGCAACAATGCATTGGATGATTATAGCTTATGGGTAAATGAAGTGCCTGACAGCAGTGTTACAAGAGACGGGAGGGAGGTATTCCATGAAATGGTATAATGTCATTTGAAAGGAGACTTTGATTAGCTATACAAGTATATTGCAATGACTAAAAATAATTTTAAGGAGGTATATTGATATACAAAGAAAGAAAACTGAGTCATACAAAATGCTTAATGAAAACTGGAGAAGGCAGGAAGAGCAGACAACAAAAAAGAAACAAAGAATGACAACAATGAGCAAGAACAGCTGTGTATATGGTTGCATATATGATTGACACTAATATAGCTGTATCAGCAATCGCTGTAAATGTGAATGGTCCTAATATGCCAATTAAGAAACAGAGACAATGACTCAGCTATATGTTGTCTATAAGAAATCCAATTTAATTACAAAGACACAGCAATTTCCCTGGTGGTCCAGTAGCTAAGACCTTGTGCTCCCAATGCAGGGGGCCCACGTTTGATCCCTGGTCAGAGAACTAGATCCCACATGCTGAAACTTAAGGTTTCTCATGGCACAATTAAGGGTTTGCATGCTGCAACTAAAGATTCCCCTTGCCATAATTAAGACCCATGCCCAGGCAAACAAATATTTTTAAAAAATTTTTTAAATAGATATAAAGACTCAGATCAAAAGTAAAGTGATGGAGACAGATAAACCATGCTACACTGATCAAAAGAAAACTGAGCTAGCTAAATTAACTTAGACAAATCATCTCCTGCAATATCTTGGAATATAATCAAATCAATATATGGTATATATGGGACATGCCAATCAGGTCCATAGCTCTAGGAGAAGTGTTTGAGAAAAGTCTGAATGTTTATATATGTTGGCTGCTTTTTTCTGCCTTTAGCTAAAGTCTGTGAGAGAGTTAAGTCCAGGCAAGAGCTAGCCAGTTGGAAGGTAAGGTGGAATGGAATACATTTCCACTAAGGAGGTTTTGGAAAGTCTTGAGTGCTCTTTAGCAGACAATGGGAGCCAGACAGATTAATAAAGTTTGGTTCCTTCCCAACCCAAGCCTATTGCTTCACGTGGCCTCAGGGTATCCATCATGATACTTCAAGTGTGGGTTTGTGCCATGTGCCAGCCAGTGAATCAAAGCAGTGATTCCTCTGGCTTAAGGACTTTTCCCTGACAAGATGTATGGCTATGGTTACAAAGGAACCTTTGGACCAAAGAACTGAATATAAGTAAAAACACCAGAAACATGTCAAGAGTCCTTCAGGAATCTGTAATTCTTTAACCCCCTAAACCAAACCTCAGGGTCCTCAAAACTCAACCTACACGAGAGCGTACTCTTCAATACCACTTCAGGTGTAGTCTCAAGGAGGATAATTAATGGAAGAACCTTCCAGAGGCAAAACCAAAGGCCACAGACGATAATGAACAAGGAAATTTCTTGGCCGAGCCAGGGTCTAATGGAGAGACACACTTTATTGCTGGAGCAGAGAGTCTCAGTCGGTACTACATCACTGCAGTGCTCCGGTGATTACTGTTTCCCTCCCTTTCTTTCCTTTTCGGGAAGAGCATTTTTATGATCCTGTTCCTCATTTGTTGTTGTTGTTCAGTTGCTAAGTTGTGTCTGACTCTTTGTGACCCCGTGGACTGCAGCATGCCTGGCTTTCATTGTCCTTCACCATCTCCCAGAGTTTGCTCATACTCATGTCCATTGAGTTGGTGATGCCCTCCAACCATCTCATCCTCTGTCATCCCCTCCTCTTCCTACCCTCAATCTTTCCCTGCAGCAGGGTCTTTCCCAATGAGTTGGCTCTTTGCATCAGGTGGCCAAAGTATTGAAGCTTCAGCATCAGTCTTTCCAATGAATATTCAGGGTTGACTTTGTTTAGGATCGACTGGTTTGAACTCCTTGCTGTCCGAGGGACTCTCAAGAGTCTTCTCCAACAGTTCAAAAGCATCAATTCTTCACCTACTGATATTGAAGGGAAAAGTTCTTAGAAAAGGCTGATGTCACCCTCACAGATAACCTGCTACATGCTAAGTCACTTCAGTCGTGTCTGACTCTTTGCAAACCCATGGACTGTAGTGCCCACCGGGATCCTCTGTCCATGGGATTTGCCAGGCAAGCAAGAATACTGGAGTGGCTTGCTATTTAACCTAGGGGTCATTTAATATATGATGAATTTATATGTCTATCCTCTGCATTATCTTTAGTTGCTAAGGCTCTGGAGAAACAGGAACTCCTATTCATTGCTGGTAGATATGCAAATTGGGACAACCATTGTGAAGTGGAGTTTGGCAATATCTAAAAAAACCACACATGTGTTTGTTTTTGACACAATACTTGCCCTTCTAGGAAGCTGTCCCAGGAAACACCTTCAATTACATGAAAATACTTTAGCCCAAGATTGTTCATTGGAATATCATTTGTATTAATAATTGCACTCTGAATGTCCAAACATAAGAAAGTAATTGAAGTATGATATTATTCATATGGTAAAATATGATAAAACTATAAAACAACAATAATGAGAATGATCTCTATAAACTCAGTTCAGTTCAGTCGCTCAGTTGTGTCCAACTCTTTGCAACCCCATGAACTGCAGCACTCCAGGCCTCCCTGTCCATCACCAACTCCCAGAGTTTACCCAGACTCATGTCCATTGAGTTGGTGATGCCATCCAACCATCTTATCCTCTGTTGTCCCCTTTTCCGCCTGCCCTCAATCTTTCCCAGCATCAAGGTCTTTTCAAATGAGTCAGCTCTTCGCAGTAAGTGGCCAAAGTATTGGAGTTTAAGCTTCAACATCAGTCCTTCCAATGAACATTAAGGACTGATCTCCTTTAGGATGGACTGGTTAGGAGGGACTCTCAAGAGTCTTTTCCAACACCACAGTTCAAAAGCATCAGTTCTTCGGCGCTCAGCGAAGCCACCATTTGCCTTTTTTCAGAGGTAACATTTACATTGATTGTGTAAAAGCAATAGAGTAAAACTGCAGGGACTATCACAAATCAAGGTTGTGCCATATACCCTCTACTAGCATGCACTCTTGGTTAAAAAAAAAGACAATTTCCCTTAAGAATATTTGGATGAAGCAGTAAAAATTAGTAATGTTATCAGACTTGACTTGAATTCATGTCTTTTTAATAGTCTTTGTAACAACTTCCCTGGTGGTGCAGTGGATAAGAAGCCCCTGTCACTGCAGGGGACATGGGTTTGATTCCTGGTCCAGGAAGATCTTACATGCCTCAGAGCAACTAAGCCAGTGCACCACAACTACTGAGCCCATGTGCAGCAACTACTGAAGCCCAATTACCTAGAGCCTGCGCTTCGCAATAGGAGAAGCAACTGCAATGAGAAGCCCACACACTGCAGTGAAGAGTAGACCCCACTCACCACAGCCAGAGAAAGCCTGTGTGCAGCAACAAAGACCCAGCACAGCCAGAAATAGAAGAGATGAATTACTAGTCTGTGTGACTGAATGGGAAATACCCGTGAAGCACTTCTGACACACACAGTACAATGGTTACCTCAAGGAAAAGTGTTTCTGCTGTTGTTTGAGTCACAAGCTGAGCTAGCCACTTTCTCATAGAACACCATTTTTACCTGAAAGAATACCTGCCAGACAAACTTGTTATTCACACATGGGTATTTGAGGATTGTTTTTATTTTTCTCAAATATAAGTGAGTGAGCCTCTCTCTTCAAGGAAACAACTGATAGTATATGCTGCCAATGGTAAAACTCAAAACTTTCAAATCAGAATGGGAATTTTGGGAAATTTCTATCTACCACTGTAGGCTCTTTGGGTTCTTGATACTTGAAGACTTTTCTATTGGTGTGAGAGATGATATATTTTTAATATATTTTAATTTAATTTTATTTATTTGGTTGCACTGGGTCTTAGTTGAAGCACAGGACCTCTATCTTCATTGCAGCATGTGGGATCTAGTTCCCCTACCAGGGATCAAACCTGGGCCCCCCTGTGTTGGGAGCTTGGAGTCTTAGCCACTGGACCACCAAGGAAGTCCTCAGACGTGATAATATATCAAATAATTTTTGATACTGTATGATGAAATGTGTCCACATTAGGAAGACCTTCGTACTTCAATTAATCATTTTCCAAATGCACAAAATCCTGCATGGCTAAGGATACAACCAAAGTATAAGAAAGATCAATGGATTATAATGTAACAGAACTTTTAAAAGTTTATTAATATGCTTTCAGAGTCCACACTGCAACTACCTTTTAAGAAACTACTACTGCTGAGTTTTAGGGTAGTATCAAAGAACATATACAATTTTCTGAAAAAACTGTTAAAATACTCTTCTCTTTTCTAACTACATATTTGTTTGAGGCCAGGACTCTCTATATGCTTCAGTGAAAATAATACACTGCAAGAGATTGCATGAAGCAGATAGAGAATTTAGCTGCATTTCATTAAGTCAGACATTATAAATCCATGCCTTCTTTCTTTCTATTCTTTTTTGTTTGAGAAAATGGAGTTCTTTTTCATAAAAATATATTTATATTTCAGGAGCTTATTACTGTTCATTTTAATCAAAATAATAAATAAATACTTTTGATAACTTATCAAGGGTTTTTTGTTTGTTTGGCTGAGCCATGAGGCATGTGGGATCTTAATTCTCCAACTAAGGATTGAATCTACGTCCCCTGCATTGGAAGCTCGGAGTTTTAACCACTGGACCACTGGGGAAGACCCTCAGTTTTAATTTCTAATGCGGTAAATATAACAGAGAAAGCCCACATATACAAAAGCTCTTTCACTCTTCTATAATTTTTAATTGTGTGAAGAGGCCCTGAGACTAAAAAGTTTGAGAATTGGTGATCCATAGTGTACCACCTATTGTATAACACAGAAACATACATCTATCTGCTTTTCTTCTTTTTTGATAAAATAGATACAGGAATGGAGAAAGCAATGGCACCTCACTCCAGTATTCTTGCCTGGAAAATCCCATGGACGGAGGAGCCTGGTGGGGTGCAGTCCATGGGGTCACTAAGAGTCGGACATGACTGAGCGACTTCACTTTCATTTTTCACTTTCATGCATTGGAGGAGGAAATGGCAACCCACTCCAGTGTTCTTGCCTGGAGAATCTCAGGGATGGGGGAGCCTGGTGGGCTACCGTCTATGGGGTCTCACAGAGTTGGACACGACTGAAGCAATTTAGCAGCAGCAGCAGCAGATACAGGAAGTAAAGACTAGAAACTAATGATCCTGCAGGAATTCCCTGGCAGTCCAGTGATTAGGAGATAGTGTTTCCACTGCAAGTATCACAGGTTCAAACTCTGGTTTGGAACTAAGATCCTGAGTGCCTCTCTGCGTGGCCAAAAAAGAAAGAAACCAATGATTGTGGGTATTAACAGAGATTACCTATAAGGTGGGAGGGATTAGCAGGAAGCGAACCTGCCATTAAGTTTTGATTTTGGAATCATGCTGTTTTGCATACCAAAAAGGTCATTATCATCATCATCATGATAAAATGAAACAAATGTAGGACAACCAGAGAAAGGAATATAAATTTAATAAATGAACCAAAAGAAAGAAAGAATAAAAAATGAACCTAAACGTATTTCAAAACAGTAACAGTCATATGGAAGGAAGAGCTGACTCAAGTAACTTCTGAACATGGTATTTTGACCTTACACACTCAGACTAAAGAGAACAAAGACAGGAATATTGAATTATAATAGTCAGTTTCTTTGTAGAGGCAGGGTTGGTATATTCTAGGATTGAACAAGTAGTCATTATCTTGAGGGTAATGAGAAACAGGTTCCTTACTGTCAGAGAAGAGTTGTAACCATGAAGAACAAGAAGACTGAAAGGAGTCTGTGGTGTTGAATTGAAATTGGAGCTATCAGTATGAATTCATGGTTTTCAACTGGATGCAGTGTGTGTGTGTGTGTGTGTGTGTGTGTGTTCTTCCTCTGTCTATTGAGAGGACCTAGAAGCAATGACAGTCCAGTAGTAATATGTACTTTGCACATTTAGAGCCCAGATCTTAGTGTCTGTGTATCTTTTTCTACTGAAAATGACCAGGGCTTCTTAGAGAAATGGTAGATTCTAGGGTTGGGCCAGGAAAGCCAATATGAGCCTGGAACAAAAAGTTGTACCAGAAAATAAGAAAATCCTCAAAGAGTGATGGAGTAATAGTATCTCAAAAGCACCCTCTCTAATTTATCTATATAAGTATTTCAATATGCTTGAACTTCTTCACTGGAGGGATTTTTGAAAGGCTGCAATTAATAAATGTGAAAAATATTGGAAAGATAAATATACAGCATTCATATCTCTTTTGCACCTACTCTGGGCTTCCCTGGTGACTCAGATGGTAAAGAATCCCCCTGCAGGAGATGCAGGTTCAAGCCCTGGATCAGGAAGATCCCCTGGAGAAGGGAATGGCTACCAAGAATACTCTAGTATTCTTGACTGGAGAATTTCATGGACAGAGAAGCCTGAGAGGCTACAGTCCATGGGGTCACTTGGGAAGCCCCAATAAGACCAGGTGCAGCCAAATGAATAAAGAAAAATGAATATTTTAAAAATAATTAAAAGTTCCAAAATAAAGGTAAATGAGAAAGTAACAAAATTCTGACACATATTATAAGGGGCCAGGACCATGAAGACATCATGCTGAGTAAAATCAGCCATACTCACAGGGACAAATACCTTAGGATTCGACTTAAATGAGGGACCTAGGATGGTCAGATTCATAGAGACAGGGAGTAGAATAGGTTGCCAGTGGTTGAGGAGAGAGGAGAGGGTGTTTAATGGGTCAGAGTTTCAGTTTGGGAAGATGAAAAAAGTCAGGGAGATGGATGGTGGTGAAAGATGGCACAACAATGCAAATGTACTTAATGTCAATGAACCATGCAGTTAAAAATGGTTAAAATGGAAAATGTCATGCTGTGTATATTTTACCACACAAACAAACAAACAAAAAAAGAGGGTTGGTAACCCCAGCTTCAAACTGAGGTTTCATTCTACAAAAGTAGTTAAGGAACTGACTCCTTCCCATCAGAGAACATCTTGCCAATCAAGGTGAGAAACAGCCTATTTAAATAAAAGTTATGAGCAGGCCCCAGGAGGCAGGCTTAATCACCACAGTCATTAGCCAACAGCCTGTTTGCAGGCTGACACCTCCCAGGGATGTTTGGAGAAATCCAGCCTTTTCCAAGCCTTTCACACCCTTTGACCTCTACAGTGTGAACAGGAAAAATAAAGTCGTGTAAAACAGCTGACTTATGCATTCTGAATTGTGACTCCTGCCTGAAAGCTGGCTCTATCCTGGCCTGAAGGGGTTCCCATTCTCATCTAGCTACTCATTATTTTTTTATAGTCTAAACAATGGTAAAGTGTTTTCTATATTTTAAGTGTTTGTAATAATTGCGTGTACAGGCTCAAATAGGCTCAGTAAATCTTATTTTTAGAAACTTAAAGTACCAAGCAAAAAAAAAGTTCCCATTTTCATAGGCACAATCAAATTTCAGGCCTTTAATCTTTTAAAACCCTATTCACCAGGCGCTTTGCCTCAAACTTGTTCCAGAGAAAACAGCAAACTTCATCTCCCTGAAATACAGCCAAATCTCATCATTTTCTACAGAATAAGGCCTGACCCCACCTCAGGCTCATGCGTGCTCACTTTAGTCGTGTCCAACTCTTTGCAATCTCATGGACTATAGCCTGCCAAGCTCCTCTGTCCGTGGGATTCTCCAGGCAAGAATACTGGAGTGGGTTGCCATTCCCTTCTCCAGGGGATCTAGGGATCAAACTCAGATCTTCAGCACTGGCAGGTGGATTCTTTGGCCTCTGAGCCACCAGGGAAGCCCTGTCACTGGCTTTAAACAACAGGCCTGTGTGTGGGTGCTAAGTTTGTTTCAGTCGTGTCCGACTCTTTGCTGCCCTATGGACGATAGCCCTCCAGGCTCCTCTGTCCATGGGATCCTCCAGGCAAGAATACTGAGGTGAGTTGCCGTGCCTCAAATTCCTGCCAACTCTACTTCCTCCAATTCTTTCTTTTAATGTTTATTTACTTATCTGGCTGTATTAGGTCTTCTGTGCTTTCCATTACTTTCTATTACTCCCTCTGCTGCTGCGGCTGCTAAGTCGCTTCAGTCGTGTCCGACTCTGTGTGACCCTATAGACAGCAGCCCACCAGGCTCCCCCGTCCCTGGGATTCTCCAGGCAAGAACACTGGAGTGGGTTGCCATTTCCTCCTCCAATGCATGAAAGTGAAAAGTGCAAGTGAAGTCACTGAGTCGTATCCAACTCTCAGCGACCCCATGGACTGCAGCCCAGCAGGCTCCTCTGTCCATGGAATTTGCCAGGCAAGAGTACTGGAGTGGGGTGCCATGGCCTTCTCCTATTACTCCCTCTGTATTTGCCAAATGAGACCACCAAACCTCAGAATAAGCCCCCCTAAGTATAGGGGCTGGACTAAAGGGTACACCCTTTTCTAGTACATCTGTACTTTGCTGAGTGGCTGTCACTGGCTTTATTTATTTTTAGAAAGATTTTACTATTTTTACATTTATTTATTTTACTGTGGGCTGTGCTGGGTGAGTTTTCCTCGAGTTGTGGTGCATGGGCTTCTCACTGCAGCGGCTTCTCTAGTTGTGGGCACAGGCTCTAGGGTGCGCGGGTATCAATAGTTGAGGCACACAGGCTCAGTGGTTGTGGCTTCTGGGTTCTAGAGCACAGGCTCAGCAGTTGCTTGGGCTTAGTTGCTCCCACGGCATGTGGGATCTTCCTGGACCTGGGATTGAACCCACATCTCCTGCCCTGGCAGATGGATTCTTTACCATTGAGCCACCCAGGGAAGCTCTGTCACTGGCTTTAAAAAACAGGCCTCCTTTCCCTCAAATCTCTGCCAACTCTACTTCCTCCAGTTTTTTTTCTTTTAATATTTATTTATGTATCTGGCTGTGTTGGGTCTTTATTGCATCATGTGGGAATCTTTTGTTGTGCTGTGTGGGCTCAATAGTTTTGGCACAAGTTCTTAGTTGCCCCAAGGCATGTGGGATCTTTGTTCCCCAACCAGGGATCAAACCCTCGTCCCCTGCATTGTGAGGCAGATTCTTAAGTTCCTCCAATTCCTCCAATTTTTGAGATGCCCTGAACAACTTATCTTTTCTCATCCTTTCTCCTCCTGGACACATTAACCTATTGTTCTTTCTTATTTATTTTCACACCAACCAGTTTAAAAAAAAACCAGCTTGACACCTAGCGAGGACAGAGGAATAGCTGTCAGTCTTTGTCGAATGAATCACTCTTTCAGTTCACATGAGAGCCACCTGTAATTGTGTCTGTACTGTGGTGTTAAGGGTAGGCAGATTTAAAAAAAAACTTAAAAGAGAAACATGATTTTTTATGATGATTAAAAAAAGTAAGAGAATCCAAGCTCATTGCAGAAAACTTGCAAAGAGAATGGCTAGGCATAATGCCACCAACTCAGGCACAGGCATTGATACTTAAGGTGACAAACTGTCAAATTTTGCAATAGATGGAGCTGAATCCTGAAAGAGAGGTATATAATTTTAGTTTAGTTTTGTTCCTGTGGACATTCAAATAAGGTCTGGAATGGGCATAGGTTAGAGAGTAGATCTGGAGACCCTCAAGGTAAAGTCCTGGAAGCAAGAGTATAAACTCTTCTTGCATGTCCTACAAACCTTCTCAGCTTTTCTTCTGGAGAACAGTTGATAACTGGGACATCTGCTCTGTGAGAGGGGTGGAGGTGAGGCATTCTAATCCCACAGCTAATCAAGGAGGAGTGAGTGTAAACTTCCCATTCCAGGATTTTCAGTTTGTTTTTTTCCAGTTTAGCCCACCTGTTACCAGATAAGGATTCCTTAACAGTAACTTATTCAAATCTTCTTAACACAACTCAAAGTCCAGCAAACACAATTTACATTACTTTTTCCTGGATTAAAGTTGATTTTTGCATTTACTGAGCAGAAATGATTGGACTGTAGCACTTTGCAAAACAGTAAGAGAACTATTTTCTGGATGAGTGAGGAAGAAATGGGAGGAGCAGGTGTATGTGTAAGTCACATTAGAGACGAAACTTGGCCTAAACACCATCTTTAGTATGAAAAATGGGTAGGCTATTTTGTGAACTGGATTTCAAAGCTCCATAGAGGGGCTTGTATTTCAGACTGGGGAGGAGGTACCCCAGGAACCCCTCCCTTCCGTCATTTTTTTTGGAGGCTCAACAAAGTGACAGAAAGCAAAGCATTGTGGTTACAGAAGCATTAATCCCTTTGGTAAATGCACTTTGTGAGCAGACAGATAAGTGACAAATGACTAATCAAAAAGAAGCTTGTGGAGGTTTGGCTTTATTCTTTCCCATAAAAAAACTGGTAGGAGGAACATGTTTTATCACATGAAGGCAAAGCATTCCTAACTCAAAAAATCTAAACCCCGTTTTTAATTGGTTTGTTTAGTTTTAAAAACTAAATGGGATTCTTGTGAAGTATAAAATATTTAGGACTAATTATTGTTCTGTGATTTCCAATGAGGGATAATGTGTCCGAGGATTATGAGGGATTGGGGGGAAAGGAAGGAAGGAGAGAGGGAGGAGGGAGGGAGGAAAAGTCATCAGATAAGCTATGAGGATTCCACTTTTTTCAAACCCACTGGTCAGAATATTATGTTTTAAAACTTTGGAATAAGGCCTGTTTGTGTTTTAATGTTACATCTGACTGTTCTGGCTGAAAAAAACTGGATACTGGAAACAAAACTAGAAACAAATCTTTCTAGACTTTATTCCCTCATCTTCTATTCATTTCTCTCTGTCTCTCTTACACACACACACACACACACACACACACACACACACACACACACACACGAGAAGGAAATAATTTGCCTTTAAGGGCTTCCCTGGTCGCTCAGACGGTAAAGCGTCTGCCTGCAATGCAGGAGACCCGGGTTCGATCCCTGGGTCGGGAAGATCCCCTGGAGAAGGAAATGGCAATCCACTCTAGCACTCTTGCCTGGAAAATCCCATGGACGGAGGAGCCTGATAGGCTACAGTCCATGGGGTTGCAGAGTCTGACATGACTGAGCAACTTCACTTTCAAGTCCATTGTAGCCATGACATTTTTTAAAGTCATGTTTTTCTTTATAGTCAGTAAAGTAAAACAACATTTCTATAGACCTCAAGAGAGATACTGATTTGGTGAATGTGCTCTCTGAACCAAGGGGAAAAAAATATCAGTGCACATTGTCTGACAAGTTCAAATTGAAGAAACTGATATAAATGTTTGAGGGTAGGACTGTCCAAAAGAGAAAATGTATCACAGTTACTGCTCTAACAGGGGCTGCTGCTGCTGCTAAGTCACTTCAGTCGTGTCCGACTCTGTGCGACCCCATAGATGGCAGCCCACCAGGCTCCCCCGTCCCTGGGATTCTCCAGGCAAGAACACTGGAGTGGGTCTAACAGGGGCTAGCTGAACTAAAAGCTTTAAAGCCACATCTAGCATAAATGTGGGGCTTCCCAAGTGGCCCTTGTGGTGAAGAATCTGCCTGCTAATGCAGGAGACGCAAGAGATGCAGGTTCAATCCCTGGGTCAGGAAGAATCCCTGGAGGAGGGCATGACAACACACCCCAGTATTCTTGCTTGGAGAATCCCATAGACAGAGGAGCCTGGCAGGCTATAGCCCATGGGGTCGCAAAGAGTCAAGCACAACTGAGCAACTCAGCACACACACAAACATAAAATGTAATTGCTCTCTCTGGTAAGAAGAAAATGTTTAACCATAGGAGGAGAAATAGCTAGAAAGTAAAATACAATCGGGCATAATTCTGAGACTTCTTAGCCCTTTCAGTAAACAAACCATTCAGCCCAGAGAGGAAGGAGTTACTGCTGAGGCAAGCAGAGAATTAACTCTAAGCTTATCCAGAAGTGCCTGGGTGTCTGGGATTGGCTTCGATATAATATAGGAGAGAAGGAAGTCAGTGAGGGTACAGATGAAGCAAGAGTGGCCATGGGTTGATAACTGTTGAAGCTGGGTGATTAGTATTTGGGGGTTTATTACACTAGGACATCCACTATTATATTTACATTTTTACATTATTTAAAAAAAAGATATTCTAGGCAGGACAAAACCCTTGTTTTTGAGATCACCTGGCTATTTTTAAGATTTTTTTTTAAACAAAATATGTATTCAGGACTTCCATGGCAGTCCAGTGGTTAAGACTCCACACTTCCAACGCAGGGACTCGGATTCAGTCCCTCATTAGGGAACTAAGATCTCACAAGCCACATGGCAAAACCAAAAAAAAAAAAAAAAGTATTGGAGACTAGCAGACATATGTATGAATTTGTTGCCAAGTGCAAGCGGAGGGGGAGAGACAAACAGGCACGGATTTAGACATTTATTTTGCTCTGCTAATCGACCCTGTGTGTTGCTGAAGAGAGCTTCCAAGATGGACTGGAAAAATAAAACAAAAGTTTTATTTATTTATTTTTTTATTTTTTTAATATAAAAAAGTTTATTTTTTTAATGTAAGTTTTAAAAGTGTATCCAAGTAGCTTGGCAGTAAATGTGTTTTCCTCCCTTTTAAGGGAATACAGAATAATCATTTTGGCTTTTGCATGACATCCTGTGGAAAGCTGATGAAACACTTTAGGAAACAACTTGTCCCCTGTACTAACACACCCACCAGTAGAAGAGAAGGCCTTCACTTGAACGATCCATGCCATTTACCGGGTATGTGGATTCCAGCCCTACATCCACAACTTTTGCTCGTTCATTTTGAGGAAAGCATCTTACTCTCTTCTTACGTACTATAATACTTGGCCAAATTTTGTAAAATGTGCTTGCATCAGGATTAAACTTTTCAGTTTTGCAGATCTGGCCACCCAATTTAACAGGGTAAATGGTTTGACACCCTTTGATACTTCTTGGAAATAGCAGCAAATAATGAAATCCCAGGGTGTCACTGGGGGTTATTTACACTTGCTAATGATTAACCGTCCCTGGTTCGTGGACTGCAGAATCAGACTTTCAAGGCCCCAAATACAGCTCATCCTATTTTAGACCCTTGCTTAGGTTTTTATAGAAGATCTTCAAAAATCCCCTCCAGCTCAAACCAGAACAAAACCTGTGTCCAATAAATGGGGTTTGGTACATAAATTATATCCATAGTTACAGTGAACTATTATTTAGTCATCAAAAATGATAGACCCACCTTGTAAAAAAAGGTTAAAAGAAATGTTTTATTTTGGGGGTCCATGTAGCATGTGGGATCTTAGTTTTCCAACCAGGACTCGACTCCATCCCTGCAGTGGAAATGCAGAGTCTTAACCACTGTCCACCAGGGAATTTCTAAAAGAAATTATTTAAAGAAGGAAAATAAGTCAGAAACTCAGATCTCCATAAGGAAAAGAGGAGCTTGGAAGAAGGAATAAGGTAAGGTAAAATCAAATGATGATGACGAGTCTAGACTGGGCACCTGCCTTCTCCGACTTCATCTCATACACTTTGTCTCTGTCTCTCATATATCAGGTTTGTACAATAAAGTATAAGATGAAAAACAGACCCTCCTCATCATGCATCTCATTCTCTTCCACTCTTCCTCCAAAGGTAGACTTTGTTAATATTTCCCTGAGTATTATTCCAAAAAACTACACATAAAAAATTGTACACAAAAGGAATACTGTTATAATGTTCTGTACTTTGCTTAAAAACAACTTATATATATATTATCAACCTTCCTCTATCAGCGCAGTCTAATTTACTTTGCTGTTAGAATGACTGCACACTAAAACTTTTCATGTTTCTGTTTATTTGGATTCTTTTCTTTTTTTTAATGTGAACTGCTTATCTATAGACTTTGCCCAGCTTTTTAAAAACAGGACTCTTATTTTTCCTCTGACTTATATGATTTCTACATAAGTTCGGTAAATAGATCTTCTGCCTGACATGTGCTGACAGTATTTTTTCCTAGTTGTTTTGCTTTTGAAAATTTTATGAATTTTCCCTTACACACAAGTTTAAAAAAATATATAAAATACTTACACACATGTGTATCTTTTACTGTGTCTTGGATTTTCTGTCCTGGTTACAAAGGCCTTCCCTACTCCATGACTGTATTCATGCCTCCTTCCAGGACAAGTTGTCTCAGCCTCCGCACGACTGACTTTCAGACAGAATGATCTTTCCCTGGAGGTCTATCCTGTGTGCAGTGAAATGGCAGCACCCTGGTCTCCATCTGCTAGAGGCCAGAAGCATTTCCTTCCCTCCAACTGTGACCACTGGCATTGTCTCCAGACATCTTCAAATATTCCCTGGGAGGCAAAGATGCCACATGTATTCCGCCTGGAGAACCACTGTTCTAGAAGATACAGAAGTGCATTATTAATTACTCTAACATTTCAATCTTGATTCAGATGAGTTTTATTTTTGTTAGAAGAGTAACATAGCCAGCTTCATTTTTTGTTTGGAAGATACTTGCTTTACAGTGTTGTGTTGATTTCTGCCATACAGCCACGTGAATCAGCCATAAGTATACATGTCCCTTCCTTCTTGAACCTCCCTCCCACTCCTCCACCAGTTTGATTTTTTACGAAAAGTAGTTCACTGTCCCAATTCAATTTATCTCTGATCTGAAAAGTCACCTTTACCAAAATTGAAATGTCCATATCATAGTCTAAACTGTCGCCTTGTTTTTGTGTCCTCATTATTTAATCTCATTATTAACTTCAAAATACACTTTAATATTTGAAGGGGCTTCTGCTGCCCTCCTCCCATCCCTAACTTGTCTTTCAGAATTTCCCTGGCTTTCTCCAGATGCTTAATTTTGATGAAGTGTAGCAATTAAAGAAAAAAAATCCTGTTGGCATTTTAATATAAATTGCTTTGAATTTAAAGATCAGTTCAGGGAAGATAAACATCTTTATGCTTTTGTTATTGAATCTTGCTGGAAGGGATAAATTACGTCTTTTATTTTACTTAAGTCTTCCTTTATGTCCCTCAGTAGGGTTTTAAAGTTTTCTTCATAAAACTTGCACTTATTTCTTATTAATTTTATTCCCAGATATTTCATCATTTTATTGCTGTTATAGGTCCTCTATAGCTTTCAGAAGAGGTAATGGTTATAAATGGAAACGTGTGAGTGAATTAACCCTAGAATGGAAAGAGGAGAAAGGGACTAAGTTAACAGGTAGGGTATTATGAAGGTCTTACTTTTACCTCATAAATTTGGTACTTATTCCAAACAATATGTATGTATTTTTTTCTTTTTTTAATCGGGACACATTTCCCCCCTGTACTCACAATTGGTCCTTCTAACCCTGTTCCTTTAGTTCTCTGTCAAATGCTTTTCAGTTCAGTTCAGTCGCTCAGTCGCGTCTGACTCTTTGTGACCCCATGAAAATTGTGGTGTCGTGGAAAAAAGAAAGGGTTGAGTTAGAGCTGTGGTTCTCAACCAGGGGTCTTCCTGCCCACCCCAATTTCTGTCCCCTCTGGAGAACACTGGGAATGTCTGGAGTTGTTTTTTTTTTTTTTTCACAAGCTAGGGGGAAGGTGTTATCAGCCAGATTGGTTAGCCACCAGGGAAGCCCCCTACAACCAAGAGTTTTTGTTGTTGTTCAGTTGCTAAGTTGTGTCCTCTGCTTTGCAACCCCATGGACTGCAGCACACCAAGCTTTCCTGCCCTTCACCGTCTCCAGGAGTTTGCTCAGACTCATGTCCATTGATGCCATCCAACCACCTCATCCTGTCACTCCCTTCTCCTGCCTTCAACCTTTCACACCATCAGGATCTTTTCCAGTGAGTTGGCTCTTTGCATCAGGTGGCAAAATATTGGAGCTTCAGCTTCAGCATCAGTCCTTCCAATGAATATTCAGGATTGATTTTCTTTAGGATTGACTGGTTCGATCTCCTCACAGTCCAGGAGACTCTGAAAAGTCTTCTCCAGCACCACAGTTCAAAAGCATCAATTCTTTGGTACTCAGCCTTCTTTAACTCTTACATCCACACATGACTACTGGCAAAATCACAGTTTTGCCTCTACGGACCTTAACTGCCAGGGAAGCCCCCTACAACCAAGAGTTATCCCGCCCTAAACAGCAGTTGAGAACTCCTGAGCTAGATGGTGGCAGCAAGGGTAACTAAATTTAGGTTGAAGTGGTTACAGAAGACTCCTCTGAGATGATATTTAGGCCAAACTCTGGGCTTCCCAGGTGGCATGAGTGGTAAAGAATCTGCCTGTCGATGCAGCAGACCTAGAGATGAGTGGGGAAGATCCCCGGGGCATGGCAACCCACTTGGAAAATCCTCATGGACAGAGGAGACTGGCGGGACAGAGGAGTCCATACAGTCGCAAAGAGATGGACAGGACTGAAGCGACTTCCCGCACACGCAGGCCACCCTTCGGTCAGATATGCAGCCAGTCCTGTGCGGCCATCCCAGGCAGAGTGGACTTGAAAACAACTAATAACAATGAAAAACCCCTTACATTTGTATGTAGTATACATATGCACATATGGAGAGTGAAATAGTCAATTAAGAGGTCTTTCCTATTTCACTTTGTATACTTTTCCTGCTTGTAGTTTTGAAAACAAGCTTCCTCCTCTTTTTGTTTTTGTAAAGAAAAAACGAGTGGTTTTAAAAAAGGACAAAATGCAGGTAGATTGGAAGGGAGCTTCTGGTAAAACTCCACATAGATTTCAGAGGAGAGGCAGGTTTTAGAGTAGCCTCCACGTGTTCAGATGGCCCTTGTGTCATAATCTGTGGTCAGTTTCTGCCCTATACTGCCTTCTTTATCCACCAGACCTTCCACCAGACATGCCCGAGAACACTTTGTTTAAAGTCCGGGCTTTCCTGGTGACTGAGTGATAAAGTATCTACCTGTAATGCAGGAGACACTGGTTCGATCCCTGGGTCGGGAAGATCCCTTGGAGAGAAGGAAATGGCAACCCAATCCAGTATTCTTGCCTGGAAAATCCCATGGTCAGAGGAGCCAGGCGGGCCACAGTCTGTGGGGTTGGACACCACTTAGCAATTAAACAACAATTTATGTCCAGTACTTGGTTTTATACCTTTTAGCTTTGTTATGTTTGGATGTGCTATCTTGACGTTAGGGAAAAAATCATAATATCTACCTTATTAAATGAGGTCATTTAAATTAAGTGTTTCTTAAACTGTAAAGCCGGAGAAGGCAATGCACCCCACTCCAGTACTCTTGCCTGGAAAATCCCATGGACGAAGGAGCCTGGTAGGCTGCAGTCCATTGGGTCGCTAAGAGTCGGGCACGACTGAGCGACTTCACTTTCACTTTTCACTTTCATGCACTGGAGAAGGAAATGGCAACCCACTCCAGTGTTCTTGCCTGGAGAATCCCAGGGACGGCGGAGCCTGATGGGCTGCCGTCTATGGGGTTGCACAGAGTCGGACACGACTGAAGCGACTTAGCAGCAGCAGCAAACTGTAAAGCACAATACTACTCTCGGTCTTAGCCAAAAGGGCAGAGAAGCGATGGGGTCACAGAGTTGGACAGGACTGAGTGGCTGAACTGAACTGAAGGCACAATATAGAAACACGATGTTGAGAATAGAGAGGTTAAAAAGAAAAAAGGAAAGAGAAAAGAAAAAAGTAAAAAAAAAAAAAAAGAGTAGAGAGGTTAAAGGCTGTGCTCAACAATGATCTTTTTTTCTTTGTCCTGATGAGTTCAGATCCCCTCTGGGTAAAATAAGAAAAAAGGAGGCCCCTGGCTGCAGAGGTAAAAAGAGGGGCTGGGAAAGGGAATGCAGGCTTGGAGAAAAGTGATTACTAACAGAAGTAGTAGCACAATTTAACTATTCAGGTAACTGACAGGAGGAGAATTATCCTGATAAGGCTGATAAAATCACCACACTGATGGGTTGTGGGTCCTTGAAAAGACAATGGGTGGCTTCTCCTTGAGCAGCCCAAGACGCTCTGACCTGAGATGTGAAGAGATGATTATAGAATCCTTATGTGGAGCCCAGCAGTCTATTTTATTCAAAAAAAAAAAAAATCTGTCCTTTAGTGAGGAGACACAAAAGGGATCCAGTGACTGTGAGTCATCCTTCCTCCACCTAAGACAGTGCTGGGTGGAATCAGGCTTTATTATCCAATCACTTGATGGACGAAGTATCAAAATAACACAAAATACACTTCCCTGGCTTATTTGCCTTTCCAAGTTTCATTTTTGAGTTTTTGCCTTTGAAGAGATTGCAGCTGTGAAAAGTAACTTAAGTCTCTATCTTTTCTTGGCCTTGAGGCAGCCTGGAAAGATAAGACACCACATGGAACTATGTGTGCTTGGAGGGGGGAAAAATAATGGTGTAAAACGTGAACAAGTATCTCCTCTTCCTTCTCACTCAGGCAGCATTCCAATATATATTAATATTCATATGAAGTTAGCAAATAATATGTAGTCAGTGTGAATCCACATTTTCCCCCCAAAACACGGGAAAGAATCTTTAAAAGTCACTGGATCAGTTTTAAAGAGAGGGCCTGGCTGGTTCACGAAGGAACTCACAGAGCCAGAACTGAAACTTGTTTTTCCACCTTGAGAGAAGCAAATAAACAAAAATATCCTAAGCAATTGCTGGTTCCTCAAGCCCACTCTGTGGGGCTGTCTTCTTGGCCTGTGTCACGCAGACTCCAGGCACTTTCTTCCAGAATGCACCAAAATTTCAAATCTAAAGACAAGTTTGGGACAGGCTCTGGTGGGGGGGCGGGGGTGTGTGTGCGTGCCGTGTATCACCCAGAAGGGTTCCCGGGTTCCTCCCAGGGGCGTCTTGCCAGCTTTAGTGACTGCTTCGATGTGATTCGCTTGAGCAAAAAGGTGAGCATAGCCCGGATCAAGCCGGACTTCCAGCGAGAGAGGAAAATTTGACTTTTTCCTCCTCCTCGCAGTTTCAAAGAGACTGTTAATCCTCTGCGCCGCTCCCCCCTTCCCCTGCAAAGTTGGTTTTCTAGCTGTAAACTCCGTTCCCATCTCCGTTGTCCGAGAATCGCCGTCAGGAGCTAAGCTGACTTGGCCGGAGAAAAGGACACCTTTGTGCACAGAAGGAGAGCCCCCGCGTGGCCGAGCGGAGCCACGCGGAAGGAGGAGACGTTTCAGGCCCGCGCCGGGGCCGGCGGCCGGGGGAGGGCGAGGCCCACCCGGAGGCAGCGTGTTTCGTGGAGCCGCTTCGAAAGCGGCCGAGGCAGTCGGAACGGCTTTCGAAGTCAGCACACAAAGCGTCTCCGCAGTAACCGCCCGGCTCCGGGGGAGGCTCCTGCCACTCAGGCGGCGGAGGCGCAGCGCAGGCGCCGGGCTCCTCCTCCCGCGCCCCTCCCCCCAGCTCAGCTCCCAGTCCCCAACGGCCGCGAGCCGCCAATCCCGGCGACCCGCCGCCCTTCAAACGCCTAGAGCGCCGCGGCCCCGGAACCGGCGGCCCCCTACCCGCCCCGCGTCGGTGCTGCGCGCGGGCGCAGCCGCTGATTCGTCTCCAGGCGGGCAGGGAAGAACCCCCAAGGGGCAGGGGAGCCTCCGGGTTGGTTTCCCCCCAGGTCTCGGTTCCCCTCTCGGCCGTTTCAGACGCGTGTTCTCTTAGGTGCCGAGCCGTCGGCACACCGCACGGGGAGGGAGGGGAATCGAAAGGTTGCCGCCTTTTTAGAGTGACGCTATTTTCCTTGTTTATTCATCTTAAGTCCTGTAATTGGAAAAAAAAAAAAAACACGCAAGCTTTGTAAACTCTGGCCTTAAGTCACTCTGGGGGTGGGGTGGAGTGGGTGGGTGCCTTGTTTTGGGAGGGTGAGTGGGTGGGAGGCTGGCTTTAATTTTCAGTGTAATCCGACAGCAGAGGCTCCAAAGTTCTAGTCAGTCATGGTTTGGCCGCCTTATTTCTTCTTGGGTTGAACCTTATTTCCACAGAACTTCTGCCGGTTCTTCATCGAGGTTACAAAACAAAGACAGTGCAGAGCACAAGCTGGAGGCAGACTCGGGCGCTGACGTCTCTACCGGGCTTATTTATGTTTTTTTTTTTTTAATGATGGGGAAAGTATTAGTGTGGCATGTGACAGTTCGTTGACTTCAAAACAACGGGACAGACACGCAAAAACTACACCCAGAGGAGAGGGGGCTGCATTTCTTGAAATCAGCCTAAAGCATCTGGACTTTTAAAATGGGTAATTTCATCCAGGAACTCCCGCTGGAGCCCGCCTAACTCTCAACCAAAATAAACTAACAGGAACATGTGTTTACCTAATAGTTTCTGTTTGAAATACCGGGGCGTGGGGGTGGTGGGGGTAAAGAGGTCCCCTAGCAGGATAAGTCCTGAGTAGACTGTTTACCGAGACAGACGAGGGGGTCCGGGGATGGGGTGTCAGGCCGAGTCTCAGGCGGGGCGGGCGCGCGTCCCGGCCATCCCCAGGCACCGACTTTTAAAGAGCATGTGAGCATGACAAGTGTCTGTCCGCAACATGTCAGATTTCGAAACTGACTTGCAATCCACTCCGGAACTCGCAGCTTTAGCCGGGGGCAGCAGACTTTCGCCTAGGGTGTCTGGGTCTCATCCTCCCCCCCATTCCCCCGCCCGCCCCCCCCCCCCTGTTGCTTTGGGAGGAAGAGCCCCGAGAGGAGAAGGGTGCGTCGCTCCGCGCCCGCGCGTGTCAGTGGCAGCAGTGCGTCCTGGAAGAAATTGATTCTTTTCCCGAATACTTTTCTTGGGCAGCCCCGCCCCTTGAATCAGCAGCGGCTGTCTACTCCTGCGGCCCGAGTCGGGCCGGTGGAGTTGGGGCAGCTGTCAAAATCGAAAGGGGAGGCTTTTTCTTCCCTGGGGTGGAGGAGGGAACGGCATTCCGCCCCCCACCCCATCTGTTGCAATTTCCTAACCAAACGCACCCTCGCCAGACCCTGGAAGAAAGGCTCAAGGGAGCAACCCAGTGCGCTTGGCTGGTGTCGCCCGCAACCCGGGGATGCGGGCGGCGGGCGCGCGGCGGGGATGAGGGATCGCGTTCGTGAGCTCGGCCGTCCCCACGAGGGACCGGTGACAGCCGCCCCGGGGGCACGGGGTGAGGCGACGCGGCCCGGGAGCTCAGAGCGGTCCTAGGCTGCTGGAAGGTGCGGGGGAGGGGCGGAGGAGCGGCTGGGCGGGCGGGGGACGGGGCGGGCGGCTGGGGGCGGAGGCAGGACCTCCGGTACCTTCCCTCCTTGCCTCGCTCACTGACAGCGCCGAGGTGCGCCGAGCAGGAGCCGCGAACAAAGGAGCGGAGTGGGGAGGGGGGCGAGTTAGGCGAGGGAGCGTCCCCGGCCCGCTGCCAGAAGATCCCGGCGGGAGGAAGCCCGAGTGTCACTTGAATTCCGCCCGAGGAGCGGGCGCCTGGGATTCGAGTGCCGCCGTGTTTAGCAATAACGGCTGGAGCGCGTCCTCCAAGTTACTGGAGAGTCGGCCGGGAAGGAGGACGACCGCTCGGCCCCCCTGTCCCCGCTCCTGGCCCCTCGAGACCCCCGCTGTCTCTGGCCGGGGAACTCCAGAATGAAAAGCAAGAAAGGTAAGGCTCGCGGGCGGCGCGCGCCTTGGGCGCGGGTCCCGGGGCAACGTGCTCGCCGGGCGGCGCGGGTGACTCGGACTTTTCCGCCCCGGGGGGCTCGGAGGCCTGAGCCGCGGCCGTCCTCTTTGTGGAAGCTACGTCTGGAACGGCCGTTGCTGTTTTCCTTCCAGACACAACACGAGGGGCTGTTGTGGGGAGACGGGCCTCTCCACGCTGCTGGCACGTTGTCAAGAAGCACGCTCCACGCCTTGTTTGTGCGCCTCCAAGTTTCATTGTCTCCAAACCGACACCCCACGCTCCGCCGAGCCGCCGCGTGGCTTCTCGCGGGCGGGGGAGTTGGGGTCCCGAGTCGGGGGGTACCCCCGTCCCGCCTTTCTCCGTCGGGACCCGGGGTGGCCCGGCCCGCGGAGTCTTGGCGCTTTGTCTGAAAGTTGGGCTCCAGGGCTCCCCACTCGCTCCCGGCAAAGTCCGGGCACGACTTCTCCCGGGATGGGGCGTTTTCACCTTCGGAGGAACGCGACTCTGGATCCCAGATCGCCCCCGGGGGTCGGTCCCTTTGGAAAGTTATATTTTCCAGAATTCCTAGCCTCACAAAAGTTTTCCCACGATGAATCTGGGGCAAGAGGAAGAGTTAGGACTGAAGGCGTGCAGTGAGAACGAGTCCAAGTGTGACATGCAAAAAGCGAGCCTGTCATTGTTTCCACCAGGCCTTCTGGAAGCTTTACAACTGAAACTTGCCGTCAGTCTGGTTTTAAAAACAAAATACACAGAAAGAAACAGAAAAAAAAAAAACCACCACCACGAAAGGTCAAAGAATGTTAACTCCCTTTTGAAGTTAACTTTTGAGTCCCGGGCAGGGAGGCACCCCGAACGTTCCGTCGTGGGCCGGAGCTGGCTTTTCTGTTGTGATTTATGTCGAGTGGTTCAAAACAGAAGTTAATGGCTGGGGGAAGCCAGCGCGGGGGTGGGGTGGGGGGGTTGGGGGTGGCGGGGGTTGTGCCGCGCATGCCCAGAGTGGCTCCTGCTCCACGTTCTTCCAGACTCGTCCGGCTAATACGGTTCAGACTCAAGTTAGAGCGGGGCAGCCCGGGACCGAAACCCTGTGTCCTCGGCCACGTTTTCACTTTGGACTTACGTTCGATTGACCCCAGGCCGCTGACTCAAACACACAGAGCCCCACACGTCCCGCTTTGCGGGCGGGAGTCAAACTCAACGTTCCCGGGGTGGGTGGGGGGCGTTGGTAGTTGAGGTTGGACCAACTCCCCGCGTCCCCTCGCTAAGGACCTGGCGGGGCTCAGAAATTTGGATGTTTAACTGGACTGGGCGAGAAAACACGCGCGGGGAGCACACAGGGGGCGTCGGTATCGTGTCAGTTCGGAGAGGGCTGACAGGTTCAGACCGTCCCCGGGAGGGAGGCGTTCCCTCCCTCGTGGAGAACTGCCGGGGATAAGTTGGGGAAAGGGTGTATCTGATGGGTCCCCCTAGGGGTGCGAGAGCAGGGATTGGCTTGCCCCATTGTTCGGGTTCTGGCGGGGGCGGCAGTGATGATCCTCCCCGGCTACCCCCGGGCTCTGGGGCATCCCCTCACCACCATGCCTCCCGTTCCGCTTCCTTCGAAGCCCCCCTCCCCCAGGCGGGGCCCAGCACGAACCCGCCGGTCCCTGAGGAATCTCCGGGGAGCGCTGCCCCGGGGCGCGCGGTCCTGCCGCCGCGCGCCGACTCATGGAAACAATGGAAGGTGACGTGTTGGAGGGGAAACTTCGCCGACTGGTTCAGAGCTCGTGCGGGGGAGCAGAGGCTGCCGAGGTGGCCCAGCTTTCTTTCCCTTTTTAGGTTTTTCTGGCAAATCCTCCGCGGGTGGGCAGGCCCCTCCGGACGTTGAGATTCACGGCCCGGTTTCTAGTTCTTGTAATCTGAAACTCCTAGGCCTGGGCGAGCTCTCTCGCTCGTGAGCTCGGAGGGGCTGCTACGGCGGGGGCCGAAGAACTGGCGGAACAAAAGCCTGCGGGCCGGCGGGGGCCAGGCTCCTCCCTCGGCTCGTTCTGCCCGGCCCTGCCTGCCCCCGCCCCGGCCTCCGGCCACCTGGGGGCCCCGCGTCCAGCGGCCTCCGCCGGGGCTCCGGAAGAGACCTGGCCCCTCCGGGTTCGCCGAGTCCGACTATTGTCTGTCTGTCTTACGAAAGTCTGTGAAACTCTCTTCAAGTTTTGTTGAAAATAAAAGCACTTTTTAAAAAGTCAATCGTGGAGCCAGGGGGTTGGTTAAGACTGGTTAGTGATAATAGTGTCCCGCCTTAGAAAACTGAGGATGCCAAAAAGATCTCCCTAAGTGTCTTTGCTCCCGGCTTCTGACGGGATGGGCTCCTTGGATCTAGTGTCTGGGATGTTAAGTAGGGTTCCTGTCGCTTCTCCCGAGATGTTAAGATCCGGAAATTTGTTAGGTTTGCTTTTTCCTAATAGTACACTTATAAGTTCCCGTTGGTTATTCTTATTCCGAGATCCCTTTCTAGCCTTTTCCAGATTTTTTTTTTTTAAGTCCAACTTCACAACCACTATCTCTGACCCTTCCCCGTGCTCTGCCGCTCCCTCTGTTCCTATTCGGGGGTGGGGGGGGGAGTTCTTTTCAGGGTGGTGGGATCCATAGGCCATCTTATGGCTTTCTAAACAACATTTCCTTGTATGTGGATGCAGTAAGAGGCTTGTGATCCCCGCTTCCCGCCCAGCTCCCCCCACCAGCCATCACCACATTTTTTAAAGCGTGAGCAAAGCAAGACGTTTGGAAACAAGTCGTAACCGGGAAAGCGTTCAAAAGCTCTTTTACAATAGGAAATGAGTAACGTGGAAAAGTCTTTTTGTTTTTCCAAGTTGAGCCACAATCCGGAGGGAGAGTTTTAATGGAAACAGCCCTGACAGCCGCAAACGTGGTTTGCTGTAGTGAAATATCAGCTGGGGCAGCCGAGGGACTGAAGTCTTAACTTCCTGTTCCTTCAGCTTTGTTAAGACGTCCGGCGGCCTGGCACTCATTGATTCGAGTGAACTGAGAGCAGAGTAAAGTCACTGCAGTTTGGTATTGCTTAACTGGTATCTACCCTCTGTCACTCGCCTGCTTTGAGAGTGACGGCTTCTTGTCAAACTAAGTAAGCAGATCAAAGGATACACATTAGGGTTTTTTTGTTTGTTTCAAACTACTTGTGATTATCAGTTTACAGTTGGGAATTCACTGTTCAGTGCGCAGATTTTCACACTTTTTAAGAAGTTAAAAAGTTGAGGGGGGTGCCCTGTGAGTTGGGGTGGTAGTAATAGCCTTAGGAAGAAGATCTGGCTTTTCAGACTTTTTGATGAGATAAAATAAATTGCTTTATTCAAATTAGTGTTAGTCATTCAGATATGTGATACGTTTTTTTAAAAGTTAAGATTTTTTTTTTATCAGAGCAGTTGTAAAACAGGAACATTTATAATTTCTTAAGGATTTTTTGGTCAATCCTTCTTCACCCAAATTTTAACATGGGTTTTAAAAGGTTTTCATCTGCTCAACAGTGAAAGCACTTTCAGTTTTAAATGTGCCTCCTTTTTTTTGAAACTTTTTTTTAAAAGCAGTTTAATGAAATCTTTTGGGGAAAGAGACATCAGATAGTGGCAGCGGTTAAAATTTAGGATTCCGGGGCCTTTTACTGGTGGCTGTTTGTTCATGAAGCCTTGAGCTGAAGTGAATTTGCAAGATCATCCTCCTCTTTTGTTAGAACTTGCTTTACTTTGTCTTTGGAAGTTTCTGCGTTTTCTGCGGACACTCCCTCTGGCACCTTCTGCCCCCTGCCGTTCAAAACTGAAAATGTGTCGGCCAGTAGAGTTAGATTCAGTTAAGTGGTGGGCTCTCTCATCCATCAAATGCTTTAAAAGGAAGGGTTTTGGGAAAAGTTCCTTTAAAAACCATTGAATGGTTTATCACTCTGAGGAATATTCTGCTTTTATTTCCTACCAAGGTAAACTACTTGAGGTTCTGTCAACAACGTTAAAGAGAATTTTTTACATTTCATGCTACTTTGATTTCTTTTACATAGAAATACTGGTTTTTAGAGCATACTGTAGTATGCTTTAAAAACAAGATTTCATTTCTTTAATCAGAGTAGCCTTTTATAGTTTTGAAAGGGGGAAAGTTAAAATTCAAAATTTGGGGGCAGTCTCTTGGTTAAGACTCCAAGCTTCCAATGCAGGGGGTTCAGGTTCTGTCCCTGTTCGGGGAACTAAGATCCCATGTGCCTCGAGGCAGGGCCAGGAAAAAAAAAGTCTAAGTTATCTTTAAATGTCTAAAAGGGCCAAATTTGAATTTTTGTGGAACCCAGTCTATGTGTGATTTAAATATTCTGTATGGTGTGTGAATTTTTAAAATTTCTAGTAGGATTAAAGTGCTTGTAAACAAGAGTTTCCTTTGGTAGTTGCATATTCAAGTTTTCTTTGTCATGTAATGATTTAAAGCCGAATCCTGCTTATTTATATGTAGTATTCTAGGTTCAGATTAAGCTGGCAATTGAAATTTATAGAAATTTAAAAATTAACTCAGTATTAGGCATCTTTTGAGGTCTTACATAAGTACTAAAAGTAGAAAAAGCTTTTTATGCAATGAAACTTATCAGTGGTTGTTTGTATTTAGTAAAAAGTGACTAGTGCTGTCCATTAAAAGTAGGTGTCTAGTTTTGAATAAAAGGAAGCAGCAGTGAAAAGGAAAAGGAACTGGCAGAAGATTCTGGCATGCACTTTATCTTTTGAATACTAACTGAGTTAAGAGTGTAATTTTCCTTCCTTATATCAGTGGAAAAAAATCTTCCACTTTATTTCAAAACCTTCAGTGGAAGAGGGGGGAAGAACAGCGCTTGAAACATGCATTAAGATACTGGCTGGCTTGTTTTTCCCAGTTAGCAATGACCTCACCGAGGAGGTTGTCAGACACATCCCGTCTGCTGTGCCACCTTTCCTGTTTCACACGTGGCACGCTATTCGCCTTGGGTGCAGCTTTGTCTCTTTGCTGGATTAGACTTTTCTGAGCTTCATTCAAAAGGAATGTGAGTCGTTGAGGCTTATAGGAAAGTGGGTACAAAAGGGAATCTGACCGTGGGCTTGGGATCTGGAATACGCTGCGAGTCAAATTACCCTGCAGATTTCAGACGCGCTCTGGTGTTCTGGGGCAAAGAAACACCGATACTTCCCTGGGCTCTCAGAAGTTGAGAAAATGCGGTTGTGCTGAGTGTTTAAAAGAGGTGAGCTTTGCAGTAGGTGCTCTGCTGATAAAAGCAGCTGATAGCTGGCTCTGTCCTGTCCTAGGTGTTGTGGCCGCGTCTGGCAGTGAGACTGAAGATGATGACAGCATGGACAGTCCCCTGGACCTCTCCTCTTCTGCTGGCTCAGGCAAGAGAAGGCGGAGGGGCAACCTGCCGAAGGAATCAGTTCAGATTCTCCGCGACTGGTTGTATGAACACCGATACAATGCCTACCCCTCAGAGCAAGAAAAAGCGTTACTGTCCCAGCAAACACACTTATCTACACTACAGGTAAGGGGAAGGCATTCCCAGGGGTGGTGGGTCCCCCCACCCCCCGCCCCAGAATCACTTTACAGCATTCCTATATAGCAAGTCATAAACTGCCTCCTCACTCAAAGTGGGGGGAGGCATATCTTTTTCTTGTAAAGTTTATAGTGCTAACAGCTAATAACTGTTAGCTATCTAGAGAAACAGAAACACTTGACAGTCATCTGTCAAACAGCATTTCCTTTAACGCCTAAAAGAGCCTTCCTTTATGCACCAAACATAAAAAGGAGGTTAAATCTTACTCTATTGCCCAGGAAACTGGTTTGATATTTAAACAAGGACAGCCTTAAGTGAGGTAATTCATGTCCTGTCTGTTGACATAGTCATTTGAACTGGGAAAAAAATCAGTAACTGGGAGGAGTGGCTCTTTTCATACAGGAAGGTTTTCCTGTAGTTGATTAACTTCAATGCTGGGCAGTAGATAATAGGTTAATATGGGGAGAGTTAAAAGGTAAACTTCCCTCTCTAAAATCATTTTCAGACATTTGAGAACGTATACTTCTTTTTTTTTTTTTTTTAGTGCTGAAAGGGTTTAAGGAAGATGGGAAGCCAAAAGGGGAATTTGTATTAGAAAAGGAGGTGGTTTATGACAGGAAGCACCTCTCCTTTCTTGGCTGGGCTCAAAATACCTTGAAATAAATTGGTAGGTTCCTATAAGCCTTTTCATGCCTTCTTTAATGCAAAGAGAGACCAGTTAGGCATCCCCCAAGAAGGTTCTGGGTAAAAGAATCCACCTGCCAATGGAGGTGACTCGGGTTTGATCCCTGGAAGAGGAAATGGCAACCCACTCCAGAAGAATTCCATAGATGGATGAGCCTGGTGGGCTACAGTCCATGGGGTTGCAGAGAGTTGGACACTACTGAGTGATTTCAGCAACAAGAAGGAGGTTCTCAGGCGTGTTGGCAGAGTGTTAACATGTCTAAAACATCCCCGTACAATTTCAGGTCTGTAACTGGTTTATCAACGCCCGGCGCAGGCTCCTCCCTGACATGCTGAGAAAAGATGGCAAAGATCCAAATCGGTTCACAATTTCCCGCCGTGGGGCCAAGATGACTGAAGCCAGCTCTGTGGAGTCAGCAGTGAGCATTAGGAACCTCATGCCAGCTCTAGAAGAGAGCCCGTTTCACTCCTGTACAGCTGGGCCCAACCCAGCCCTGGGGAGGCCACTATCTCCTAAGCCGTCCTCCCCAGGATCCATTTTGGCTCGTCCATCAGTGATCTGTCATACCACCGTGACTGCGTTAAAAGATGTGCCTTTCTCTCTCTGCCAGTCAGTTGGTGTGGGACAAAACACAGATATACAGCAGATGGCCAACAGCAGCTTTACAGACACCTCCCTCATGTACGCAGAGGACTCCTGTAAATCTGGACCAAGTGCAAACACACAGAGTGGTCTTTTCAACACTCCTCCCCCTACTCCACCGGACCTCAACCAAGATTTCAGTGGAATTCAGCTTCTGGTAGATGTTGCACTCAAACAGGCTGCAGAGATGGAGCTTCAGGCAAAACTTATGGCTTAACCCCCCCTTTTTTTTTTCCCAAGCAAAACAGTTCTCAAAAAAATGTTATGATTGCTGGGATGATAGCAAAAGATGAATTGCATTATTTTATATATTTTTTTATTAATATTTGCACATGGGATTGCTAAAATGAAGCTTCCTGTTACTGAAATGTCGTCAATGGAATACAGTCATTCCAAGAACTATAAACTCAGAGCTACTGTAGAAACAAAGGGTTTTCTTTTTTTAATGTTTCTTGGTAGATTATTCATAATGTGAGATGGTTCCCAAGATCATGTGATTTTTTTTTTTCCCCTTCCCTTCCCTTTTTTTTTCGTTGATGTTTTTTTCAGACTGTGCAATACTTAGAGAACCTATAGCATCTTCTCATTCCCATGTGGAACAGGATGCCCACATACTGTCTAATTAATAAATTTTCAATTGTTTTTTCAAACAAGTATGAATCTAGTTGATTGATGCATTTTTTTCATGACATAATAAAGTATTTTCTTTAAAAATTCCTGTAATACAGAGTATTTTGTTGAGAGAGGCACTTCTTAAAAATGAGTAGGAATATAACACCCCAGTGAGCAGGAAGTTGGGGGTAGGGTGGAGTGTGAGTTGGGGGGGTGTCACTAACTTTGAACAACTGTGGACAAGCCAGTCTGTATAAACAGGATGTGTGATATTTACTCTTGATAGGAGGCATAGCAGGCCCTTAAATCTTTACTTAAAACTGCATGACAAGTTGAAATGAATCATTTCCATCGGTGTTTAGCTAACCAAAAATCCCTTGGTGGTCTAGACTGCATATTTTAAGCTGTGACCCATGTTGAAAAGGAAAGTCTCGAAGCACCAGATTGCGGCCTAAGTTTTCAGAAGTAAACAACAACCCAAGCAGTTCTTAGTATTGCCTCTGTCATGTTAACCTTCTAAAATAATTTTTGTTCAGTGGTCCAGTTAGGTAAGGCCTTTATGTTTAAAATAATTTTTCAGAGCACTGTCTAAAATGGTTAAAACAGCAGAGTTGTGTCTCTCACAACTCTGTTAATTTATTAGGTTGCCAAATAATTGTTAATTTATTAGGTTTCTTTTCTAAGGTCATGGTTTGTGAAAAGTGGTGTCCGACACAAGTGGAGTTTGTTGGAATAGGCAATTATTTATGAAGCCAGGATGGCTAGAAGGGGATTGGTGGTGTTCCTTTCACTTATATGCTTGAGCGGGTTTGTCACATGCCACAAAACCATTCTTCGTAGTCATGCTTAGTATGAAGTTTCTTTGTTATTATAGTCATGTTCTTTCCAGCCCTGCCCCAGCTATGAATTGTCCAAGTTTGAGGGAGCATTAGAGCTTCAGTATTGTTTAAAGAATGTAGAAAAATTCTTGCCAACTCAAGTTTGTCTAATTTTGAAATTCTGTTTAGAAGGTCCCTACAGTAAAAACAGCTAAACTCTTTTCTAAGTGGAAGAAAAAAACTGATGAGGACAACTAAGAGTTGAAAGAAAAACAAGGGAGGAGAAGGCAGATGCTCTAGTCTGAGAGGGAGGCAATAATGAAGGGCACGTCAGTCTGACGTGGCCTAGGCCCACCTCAGAGTCGTGGAAATAGACAAAACCAAAATTAAAATATATAAAAGGAACAAAGTAAACAAAAATGAAATAAACCACAGGCAATTAAGAATCATTACTAGCTTTAATAGCTAGATCAAAGGCTGGAATTCTTTGAGTGCAGATAAGGGAGGCCAGCAAATCCTGAAAGGCTTCCCTTGATAAAGCATTTCATTAATCATACAGTGGGGGGAGCAGGAGGAAGCAGTCATATGAGTGATTTAGAAGAAAAATAAATGTCAAGGGTCAAATGAAACCCAAACATTGAAAAAAGAAAAATCATCCCAAATAGATCTGGGTGGATAAATAACTGGTATATAATAAACATAACTGGAAAAGTACATGTAATAAAATATTTATTCAAGTTGGAGACAAATAGAAAATAATTTTTATGCTTAGTATCTGAATGGTATATCTTTTCTTATTTATTTTTAATTTGTGTTTAAAGCTCATCTCCTAACAATCTCTGCCTTTTACTTTGTGTGTTTGGTTGATTTATATTTAATATACTATTGATATGTTTGGGTTGAGTTTACCATTTGGATTTTTTTTTTCCCTCCCCCTTTTCCTGCCTTTTTGGGGGTTAGTTGAATATTTTACATATTTTGTTGTAAGTTTCCTATTCTCTTTCAAACCATATTGTTTTTAATGGTTCTTACAGGATTACAGTATACATCTTTGATTTATCACAATCAACTTGGAATTAATTTATACAACCTTCTACAAAATACAGAAACTTCCAACAGTATATAGCTCCATTTACTATCTTCTCTTTTTGTTGATTTTTATATATATTTTAGCAGTAACTGATAAATCCAACAGTATGTCATAATTTTTATTTGAAACAGGACTATATCTTTTTTCAAAAAATAAGAGAAAAGAGAATGTATACAGGCCTACCTTGGAGATATTGTGGGTTTGGTACCAGACCTCCACAATGACATGAATAGCACCAAATGAGTCACACAAATTTTTTGGTTTCCCAATCCATATAGAAGTTATGGTTATACTGTATTCTATTAAGTATATAGAATCATTGATCCAATAAAAAAATATATAACAATTTAAAAATACTTGATTTGCTAAGAAGTAACTAACCATCATCTCAGCTTTCAGCAAGTCATAATCATTTTACATTCAATAACATCAAAGATCACTGATGAAATTCCCTGGTGGTCCAGTGGTTAGGACTCTGTTGACACTGCCAAGGGCATGGGTTTGATCCCTGGTTGGGGAATGAAAATCCCATAAGCTGCCAAGGTGCAGCCAAAGGCAGGAGTGAAAAAGATCAGTGATTATAGATCACTATAACAAATATGATACAAATGAAATAATTTGAAATACTGTGAGGATTACCAAAAGGTAGCACAGAGACATGAAGTAAACAAATGCTGTGGCATTGATAGACTTGAAATAAAAAATACATCTGCAAAGCACAGTGAAGCAAAGTGCAATAAAAACAAGCTATGCCTGTATATAGTATTTTTTTTAATAGTTCAGTTCAGTCGCTCAGTCGTGTCCGACTCTTTGCGACCCCATGGACTGCAGCCCACCTGGCTCCTCAATCCATGGGATTCTCCAGGCAAGAATACTGGAGTGGGTTGCCATTTCCTTCTCCAGGGGATCTTCCCGACCCAGGGATCGAACCCGGGTCTCCTGCATTGGAGGCAGATGCATTAACCTCTGAGCCACAGACTCATATTCACAGAGTTGGTTGTGCCATCCAGCCATCTCATCCTCTGTCGTCCCCTTCTCCTCCTGCCCTCAATCTTTCCCAGCATCAAGTTCTTTTCAAATGAATCTGTTCTTCCCATCAGGTGGCTAAAGTATTGAAGTCGCAGCTTCAGCATCAGTCCTTCCAATAAATATTCAGGACTGATTTCCTTTAGGATGGACTGGCTGGATTTCCTTGCAGTCCAAGGGACTCTCAAGATTCTCCAACACCACAGTTCAAAAGCATCAATTCTTCGGTGCTCAGCTTTCTTTATAATCTAACTCTCACATCCATACATGACGACTGGAAAAACCATAGCCTTGACTAGACAGACCTTTATTGACAAAGTAATGTCTCTGCTTTTTAATATGCTGTCTAGGTTGGTCATAACTTTCCTTTCAAGGAGTAAGCGTCTTTTAATTTCATGGCTGCAGTCACCATCTGCAGTGATTTTGGAGCTCCCCAAAATAAAGTCTGTCACTGTTTCCACTGTTTCCCCATCTATTTGCCATGAAGTTTGGGACTGGAGGCCATGATCTTTGTTTTCTGAATGTTGAGTTTTAAGCCAACTTTTTCACTCTCCACTTTCACTTTCATCAAGAGGCTTTTTAGTTCCTCTTCACTTTCTGCCATAAGGGTGGTGTCATCTAAACATCTGAGCCATTTCTGATATTCTTCATTCCTTGTGAGTCCAAATGTCATGTCCTTTCTCTTCAGCTTGAATTTTTTGGAGAATTGTGCAGGGCTGCTGGGTGACTAATCAGTCTTTTTTATTTTTTTCATTGAAAATGACTCTTTCATCTTCGAAGGATAGTTTCACTAAAAATAGAATGCTAGGTTGTTTTTTACATCACTTGAAAGGCATTTATTGTCTGGTTTTCATGGTTTCTAAGGAGACATCAGTTTTCACTTGTTTCATTGTTCTTTTGTATCTAATATCTTTCTCTGGCTCTTTCATCTTTGCATTTCTGTAGTTTGGCTATGATGTGGAAAATTCTGAAAGAGATGGGAATACCAGACCACCTGACCTGACTCTTGAGAAACCTGTATGCAGGTCAGGAAGCTACAGTTAGAATTGGACATGAAACAACAGACTGTTTCCAAATAGGAAAAGGAGTACGTCAAGGCTGTATATTGTCACCCTGCTTATTTAACTTATATGCAGAGTACATCATGAGAAATGCTGGGCTGGATGAAGCACAAGCTGGAATCAAGATTGCTGGAAGAAATCTCAATAACCTCAGATATGCAGATGACACCACCCTTATAGCAGAAAGTGAAGAAGAATGAAAGAGCCTCTTGATGAAAGAGGAGAACGAAAAAGTTGGCTTAAAGCTCAACATTCAGAAAACAAAGATCATGGCATCTGGTCCCATCACTTCATGGCAAATAGATGGGGAAACAGTGGAAACAGTGGCTGACTTTATTTTGGGGGGCTCCAAAATCACTGCAGATGGTGACTGCAGCCATGAAATTAAAGACGCTTACTCCTTGGAAGGAAAGTTATAACCAACCTAGACAACATATTAAAAAGCAGAGACATTACTTTGTCATTAAAGGTCTGTCTAGTCAAAGCTATGGTTTTTCCAGTCATCATGTATGGATGTGAGAGTTAGATTATAAAGAAAGCTGAGCACCGAAGAATTGATGCTTTTGAACTGTGGTGTTGGAGAACTCTTGAAAGTCCCTTGGACTGCAAGGAGATCCAACCAGTCCATCCTAAAGGAGATCAGTCCTGAGTGTTCATTGAAGGACTGATGTTGAAGCTGAAACTCCAATACTTTGGCCACCTGATGCAAAGAGCTGACTCATTGGAAAAGACCCTGATGCTGGGAAAGATTGAGGGCAGGAGGAGAAGGGGACGACAGAGGGTGAGATGGTTGGATGGCATCACCGACTCAATGGACATGAGTTTGGGTAAACTCCAGGAGTTGGTGATGGACAGGGAGGCCTGGTGTGCTGCAGTTCATGGAGTCACAATGAGCTGGACACGACTGAACTGAGCGACTGAACTGAGCTGATGATGGGCCTAGGTATAATTGGAAAAGACCCCGCTGCTGGGAAAGATTGAGGGCAGGAGGAGAAGGGGGCGAAAGAGAATGAGGTGGTTGGATAGCATCACCAACTTGATGGACATGAGTTTGAGCAAACTCCGGGAGATAGTGAAGGACAGGGAAGCTTGGCGTGCTACAGTCCATGGAGTTGCAAAGAGTTGGAAATGACTGAACAACAAAAGGTATAATTGTAATTATCCTGCTTGGAATTGTTGAGCTTGAATCTGTAAGTTTATCTTGTTTTTTTACCAAATTTAGGAAATACTGGCCATTATTTCTTCAAAAATCCTTTTCTCTTCTCTCCTAGAACTCCAGTAGATTTATATTACATTATTGTCTTAGGTTCTGTTTTTCTTTAATCTTGTTTCTCTTTATTCTTCAGATTGGATAGTTTGTATTAATTTTTAATTCACTAACTCTTCTACTGTCTCTAAAGTGCTGTTAAGGCCATCCAGTGAATTTTAGTATTAGTTATTCTATTTTTCACATACAGAATTCCCAGTTAGTCCTTTTTTATCATTGCTGTTTCTCTGCCTAGATTCCTCATCAGTTTATTAATTATGAATATGTTTCCTTATAAGTTATTTACTATAGCTTTGTTAAAGTATTTGATGCCATTTTGCCTCAGTACGAGTCATATGTTGATGCTGTTTTGCTTGTCTGATGACATTTTATTATACAGTAGACATTATGGATGACATATTAATAAGGACTACTTATTAAGGATTAATACTACTTAATAAGGATTCTGCTACATTCCTATGAAGAGTGTTAATTTTTGTTCTGGCAGCCAGTTCATTTGGCTGGACTGAAGCCTCAGCCTCCTTTCTCCCCTGTAGTAGATAGTAGTTCAGATCTCTGATCAGTTCTTTCAGCTTCCAGCTGCTGCTGTTCAGTGGACTCACTGGGATCTCCCTGCACAAGCTGACCGAGGATTTGGACAGAGTTTAGGTTCCGAGTTTGAGGTTTGCTCCTTCTGCAGCTCCTCCCTTTCCAGGATTCCTCTCCTAACTTTCCATCTTCTCCACCAACCCCCAATTCTGTCCTTGACATCTCAGGTCAATAAGGCTGCAGTTCTCTGCCACCCTTAGTCTTCTGAAGAGTGAGGTATGCCCTTAGGCAACCGGGTATACACTTGCACATCTTACCCCCTTGAAGTTCCTTTCTTTTGAAAGTAACTGATTCTTTAGTTACTTTTAAACTCTAAATTAAGAGTTCTCAAATTTATCTGCACATTGGAAACACCTAGAAAGGTTTAAAAACAACTGTGATTTGGGTTTGGGAATTTTTTAAAGATCCCTTGGTGATTCTAATGCATAGACAAATTTGGGCACCATTGCCCTATTCTTTAGCCGTTATTTCTCTTCATAAGTAGAACATTGGAAACTGACAGTTTATTCTTTTTCCAGACCTAGAAAAATTTGTGTGTCCTTTTGTTGTTGTTAAAACAAAAAACAATTTACTGTAAAATTATCACCCAGTCAACTTAGTCAATGAGAGTTCCATTTGGGCTAATACTATGGTATACATATTTTGTGTACTATATTGTACATATTGTATACATTATGGTATACATATTGTATAGCCTATAAAATACATAAAACCAAGACACTAACAGATAGACCTAACACTGCAGGAAGGTAAACATGCATTTGGATCAAACCAAAAAATAAAGTTTATATCTGGAACCCAGCCAGAGAGTAAAAAGCAATGTTCAGAGATCAAGTTTTAAACGGTCTCACTGAGAAAAAACAGACTCATCTGAGATGAGTTTGATTCTGAGATTGAAAACAAAATATTCAATGGATGCTTGTGGCCGATGAAAAGAAGTAACTTAAAGTTGACGGTCACAATTGGACAGATGACAAACAAGGACAGCATGATCAAGAGATGGAGCCCACAGTAAGTACTATGAGGATTTCACCAAATGTCAAAGAAAGTTTTTGAATGAAATGTTTCATAGATACTGAAGAATATACAACCTTTGAAGCACCGGGTCAATGACTTACAAATGGAATAAAAGCCCATGATAAGAATTTACTCAGACTTGAAGAGAACACGCCTTTAACATTCCCATACAGACAAGGCAAATGAAGCCATAGAGGAAACTAGAAGGTAAATTGTTTTTCTAGAAGGTAAATTGTTATCCTAGGAAGCCTTGCCCGTTTGGGTTTTTTTGGTTAATATTCCAAACTTGTCTTTATAATTAAAATGACTGAAACTTGAACATGGTCACATTTGATTGGATCACTCGAATTTACGGTGGTTTGGTTGCTAAGTCGTGTCCAACACTTGCGAGCCCATGGACTGTTGCCTGCCAGGTTCCTCTGTCCATGGGAATCTCCAGGCAAGAATACTGGAGCGGTTGCCGTTTCCTTCCCCAGGGGATCTTCCTGACCTAGGAATCAAACCTGGGTCTCTTGCATTGTAGGCAGATTCTTTACCGACTGAGCTACGAGAGAAGCCCCTCAAATTTATGACCTTGGGACAAATTCAGCTTTTCTATCTTGTCTCAAATTATTGGCAATTATTGCTAATATATATTTAATACTCTAAAGGCATGTATTCTTATACATTTTAATAGGATAGGGCTTTTAGAGACTATAAGTAGATTGAAATACAGTAAAAGATAGTCTTTTCACTTTCAATGTAAACTTTAAATAAATTTGTGTTAACTTTTGTCTCATTATCTAATCTGATCGCTAATGTTTTGTTGCTTTAGTGATTTTTTTTTTCTTTTAAACTTATTTGGCTACGCTGGATCTTAGTTGTGGCATGTGGGATCTAGTTTCCAGACCAGAGATCGAACCATCCAGGTTCTCTGCATTGGGAGTGTGGAGTCCTCACCACTGGACTACCAGGGAAGTACCTGGTTTTTTTTTTTTTTTTCTGATTTTTGTTTTGAAGTTTGATTTATTCATATGAGTTTGTGGAAAGCCAGTGTATATATATATATATATATACATATTTTTGTTGTTGTTGTTAGTTAACTTTTCTTTTCCCCTAGCCTATTTGTACAGTCAGTCTCCTCAACCTGGACCATCACATATTTTATATTTTTAAATCAAAAGTCCTTTCAACTGTAACGTGGTTTTCTTGGTAGCATCTGTAAATCTAGTATTGAAATGAAAACTGTTAGACTGATTTGGAAAAGAAAAGATATTTATTGAACATTTTGTTATATTATTATCAAATAGTTCTTGAACACTTCGGGTGTATATCTCATTTAGTCTTCACAGCCTGGATGAGAGATATTATTCCCACTGTGTAGGTGAGGAACTAGCCCCATCTGAGTTCAGTTTGTGTGTGGATACCAGCCATAATAAAGCCGTGTTCCCTAGGAGATTCTGCAAGTTCACACTTAAAAAAATACGTATTTACTTATTTGGCTGCACTGGGTCTTACCTGTGGCACGCAGGACCTTCAATCTTCCCCGTGGCATGTGGGATCTAGTTCCCTGACCAGGGATCGAACTCAGTCCCCCTGCATTGGGAGCTTAGATTCTAAGCCACTGGACCACCAGGGAAGTCCCAAGTTCACATTTAGCATACTATATGCCTAAAATGAAACAACTGGGAACCGTCCTGCTTTTATCAGGCTGTTCAGTAAAGATTTGAGGATGGCTTTGGCAGACAATCATATGCAAGTTTCCTCTTTCGCGTACCTGCACTTACGTTTCTGCTCTCCAACACCTCCTCCCTTCCCCGCTCCATTTCCTCTTGGCTGCATCTGCTTCTCTGGGAGACTTGCAGGATTTGACACATCCTCTTGATTTCCTAAACTGTATGACGAGCCAGGGCCTGAAATAATGAACTCTCCAAGGCCAAGAAATCTGTTTTGTAGTTTCTCTGTGTGAGTCTTAACACTTAATCTTCTATCCAATGTGTTTTGTTTCCCTTTCTAAGTATCGACTTTCTGAGCCTGTGACCTTGGCCTACTACCTTGTTTAGTACGTTTCTGCTTTTTATTTTGACTGTGAGACTCTTTAGACTTATTCTAGTGGCTTCAGTTACTCTGCCCTATTTTCAATTTCCTCTGTTTAAAAAAAAAAAAAATGCGTCTTTTAAGCTATATTTCCCCAAGTAAAGATGAAGTAATTGCTCTGGGACAAAGCTACACCTTCATCAAATAACACAGTTTTTTCTTTTTTTTTTCCTTTTTGGCCACACTGCACAGCTTGTGGCATCTTAGTTCCTACACCAGGGATTGAACCCAGGTCCTCAGGAGTGAGAGCTCAGAGTCTTAACCACTGGACCTCCAGGGAATTCCTAAAACTTGAAGTTTTAAAAGGCAGGTAGAGATTTATGACAGTGCCTCTCCACTCCTCTCTTCCAAATCCCCAAACATCCACCTTTGTAAAACCAGGCTGTGTAGCTGTTAGAGCCAGAGGGCTTAAGCGGTATACACCATGTGGCAAAGATCAGCTTTAAAATAATACTTCTATGGGAAGAATAGAAAGCAGAGCAGTATTTTACCTTCAGAGGCCTAAGATGCAGCAAGAATAAATTTAGCCCGTGTACATTTTCTCAAAGGACCGCCACCTCCAAGTTTGACTAAAAGATAAACTCTTCTCGGTGGGATGTGTTGCTGTTCGAAGGCAGGTGCAGTCCTGATTCGCCAGCTCCCTGTTAACCTGAACCTGCAGACACATCTTTGATCACCCACTCAGAGCCTCACTGGCTTCCACAGTTGGCTCAGAAAACATCAAAGGAACCATAAAGCAGACTCTAATCTCAGCCTTCCTGTTTCTCTGTCTGCCCACTGTGTTCACTCAACAGCACCTTTTCTTCAACTGGAGGGCGTTTTCCACGATAATACTTGGTGTCACAATGTTAAACGGACAGGTGAATGGGTTTGGGGGTGTTCCTCTTTGTAACTCAAATCTCTGCCAGTGGAGGATCAGGGCTCTTAAGCTCACTTGCAAGGACAGGCATGCAGGTATGTAAATTAATGTATGCTGGCCTGATGCTCTGTAGACCGGAGAAACTTCAGTTTAGGGGAACTCTTAGTAGTACAGTAGCTACTAAGCACCGTATATTACATCCATCATGATGGCCCTCAGATAACAAGTGTGGGTGAGTTAATTGGGACTCTGGCAGTGGATTGGAAATTCTGAGTTACAAACATACAGCAATGTTCCTTATCAAGACACAGTTATATTTTTTCCAGCATTTTTAGTCAATGCTTTAATTTCATTTGATATTTCCAAAAGGATATAAATGCTCCTGGAACAAAAAGCAAAAAGGACAAATGAGTTACTAAGCTATGCAAAGTGTGAAAGTGTTAGTCGTGCCTATTTGAGACCCCATGGGCTGTAGCCTGCCAGGCTCCTCTGTCCATGGAATTCTCCAGGCAAAAATACTGGAGTCGGTAGCCATTCCCTTCTCCAAAGGATCTTCCAGGGATCAAACCCAGTTCTCCTGCATTGTAGGCAGATTCTTTACCAGCTGAGCCACCAGGGAAGCCCCCTCTCCTCTATTCCTCAATCACCCAGTTCCCTTTCCTTGAGAAAATCTTTATAACCAATTTCTTATTCATTTTTTTCCAGAGCCAAGACACAGTTATATTTAAGGGTGATAGGTTAGATAATACTGAGTCTTTTAAAAAAATTTTAATTAAATTCTATAGTTAATTACAAGTCAATACTAGTTAAAGCTATGGTTTTTCCAGTGGTCATGTATGGATGTGAGAGTTGGACTGTGAAGAAAGCTGAGTGCCAAAGAATTGATGCTTTTGAACTGTGGTGTTGGAGAAGACTCTTGAGAGTCCCTTGGATTGCAAAGAGATCCAACCAATCCATTCTAAAGGAGATCAGTCCTGGGTGTTCTTTGGAAGGAATGATGCTAAAGCTGAAACTCCAGTACTTTGGCCACCTGATGCGAAGAGTTGACTCATTGGAAAAGACCCTGATGCTGGGAGGGATTGGGAGCAGGAGGAGAAGGGGATGACAGAGGATGAGATGGCTGGATGGCATCACCAACTCGATGGACAGGAGTTTGGGTGAACTCTGGGAGCTGGTGATGGACAGCGAGGCCTGGCATGCTGCAATGCATGGGGTTGCAAAGAGTTGGACACTACTGAGCAACTGAACTGAACTGAACTAGTCCTTGAGTTTTATTATTTCTCTTTCAAGGCTTATACAGTGTTGGCTTCCAGGATTTCATGCATCTGTATTTGGATTTAAAAAAATGCTTTAGGGGGTTCCCTGGTGGCTTAGTGGTAAGGATTCTGAGCTTTCAGTGCTGTTGCCCTGAGTTCAATCCCTGGTCAGGGAACTGAGATCCTGTAAGTCTGAGATCCCACAAGGTGAATGGCACAACCAAAAAAAGAAGAAAAAAAAAAGGCTTTATTTTTTATATTGCTCTGGGAAGTATTTTAGAACTGGGGGCATAGGTGAAAGAGATCTGAATTTATATAGCCTCAAGCAAGTTATTTGTCCTCTCTAAGCCTGGCTGCTTCTTCTCTAAATTTGGTAAAAATGAACCCTAAATCTTAAAATTCTGAGTGGATTAAATGAAGTAATGAAGGGAAAAACGCCTTAAAAGTTTGAGAACAAAGCAGATTGATCTACAAATGTTGTTGTGCCTTAGATAGAATGAATCTATCTCCACACACCCACCATTACCTAGCCAGGTGCAGAGTCCTGCCTGACACAGCGACCCGGCAGGTAAATGTTCCAAATGCATTTTCAGCCTTTGATCTTGTCCTGCCAGGCCTGGCCTTGCCTGTTCTTCCCGCCTCCAGCCTGTCTTCACTGAAAGCAGCAGTTCAGGTCTCCCCCCACCCCCACCGCCACACCCGCCCCTCCCCGCCCCTATTGCTGTGTCCACTGCTTTTTCTCTGAAGACGGTCTACCAAAAAAATGGGGTACGAGGACTTCAAAAACAGGTAGTAGGTTGGAGACGGTGGTGGCCATTATGCTCAAGACTAGGTAATCATCATCTTTCTCAAACTAGCTATTTCAGTTTTTACCACTGGCATGGTTCCTGCAAAGTTCAAAATAACATTGCTTCTTAGTTACTAAAGGCTTCCCTGGTAGCTCAGATGGTAAAGAATCTGCCTGCAATACAGGAGACTTGGGTTCCTTCCCTGGATCGGGAGATCCCCTGGAGAAGGGAATGACAACCCACTCTAATATTCCTGCCAGGAAAAGCCCATGGATATGGAGCCTGGTGGGCTACAGTCCATGGGGTTGCAAAGAGTTGGGGCATGACTGAACAACTGACACTTTAGTTACTAAAAGTTTGACCATCCAGAGCCTCTGACTTGCTCTCTCTTCCATGTTCTGGGCTCACTTAAGAGACTCCTCTGAAGAGATCCCATTTTGCCTTTTGTTGTTCAGTCACTCAGTCGTGTCTGATTCTGCATCCCCAAGGACTGTAACTTGCCAGGCCTTCTGTTCTTCACTATCTCCTGGAGTTTGCTCAAACTCACGTCCATTGAGTCGGTGATGCTATCCAACCATCTCATCCTCTGTTGCCCCCTTCTCCTCCTGCCCTCAATCCTTCCCAGCATCAGGGTCTTTTCCAATGAGTCGGCTCTTTGCATCATGTGCCAAAGTATTGGAGCTTCAGCTTCAGCACCAATCCTTCCAATGAATATTCAGGGTTGATTTCCTTTAGGATCAACTGGTTTGATTTCCTTGCAGTCCAAGGGACTCTCAAGAGTCTTCACCTGCACCAGTTTGAAAGCATCCCTTTTTCGGCACACAGCCTTCTTTATGGCCCAACTCTCACATTCGTATATGCCTTTGGTGATATACTTTTTAAATTAGAAATATTTTTTATTTTTCAGCCACTCCATTTGGCATGTGGGATCATAGTTCCCCAGCCAGAGATCGAACCCAAACTCCCTACATTCGAAGCGTGGAGTCTTGACCACTGGACTACCAGGGAAGTCCCTTTGGTGATATTTTTTTTCCTGTTCTTCTGAAAGATGTTAAATTTATTATGACTGGAAATGTTTTGATTTCTTCTTGGGGGTAGAAGGACTTTGGGGGATCAGTTAGATGAGATTAAAAAAACCTGAATTTGTCTCTTAACATTTTTAAGTTATTTACTTCTCCAAGCCTTAGTTTCTTCATCTCTCAGTTTTACACTCCAGAGAATATTTATCACACAAGAGAGTTTTTACCAGAAATAAGAACTGGTTGAAGACAATCTCCCTTGCCTGTTCTTGGATGTTTTGCCTTTATTTCCTTCCCTCATTACTGAAGAACAATTTCTCTCCTTCAACTCTTCCCTTCCTTTGCCCTTCCCTCATTCTTTGCCCATTTTTTGTCTTTCTTTACCTTTTTAAAAATTTGTTTACCAGTCTCCTTTACCAGTTTGTTACAAAGGAGACTTAAAAGATACAGCAGCCAGATGAAGACATACGTTGGGCAAGGTCTGGAAGGGTTCCCTGTATAGGAGCTTCTGTCTCCAAGGAACTGGGTGCTGCACCCTCCTTGCTTGCGGATGCTTTCATGAACCCAGGAACTTTCTGCCTTCTGTGGAATGGATACACAGTTGGCTCTCTGAATCTGCAGGTGCGAACCCCAGGACACTGGACACTGACTGTATTCAGTGTATTAAGGGGCCACTTTATATGAGACTTGTGCATCCATGGACCATGAAACCAATCTCCTATGGATGCAGAGGGACTGACTGAGAAACTGTGGGTAACTACTGGTTTAATCCATTTCACCTGTGACCTGCCTTCGCTAATCAAGATCGGTTCAACTGTTGCTGCAAAAAGCCTGCTTGCCTTCTAAGCAGCAGCTGCTGCTGCTGCTAAGTCGCTTCAGTTGTGTCCGACTCCATGCGACTCCATAGACGGCAGCCCACCAGGCTCCTCCGTCCATGGGATTTTCCAGGCAAGAGTACTGGAGTGGGGTGCCATTGCACCCATTGCTTTCTCCCTCTAAGCAGCATGGAGTCCAAAAACAAGATGTTCTCCAGGAACCCGGATCAGCTGTGTCTAGCTGGAGCTGAGCTGGTTAAGACTGGGAAGGACTACTCACCTTCCACCTGGGCTTGTGTGTCACTCAGTGACCTTTTGACAGTTAGAGGGCTGGAAACTCCACCCTCAGACCTTGCCAAGCGCTTTTTTTTTTTAACTTGCAGAGGCTGCGGCTGAGCTGCACCTGTGAAGAGCAAAGAGGTCGCACCTCTTTCTCATCACCTTTCCCCGAGAGCCCCATGTACCTGAGCCTGGGGACGCCAGCTCATCCCATAAATACCTTAACCCCTTCCTTACGGGAGGTGCACCTGAGACTTTCTCCTTTCATTTCTGCCTTAGGCTGCCTTGCACATAAACCTTGTCTCTGCTGCAGAGCTTGGGGTCTCAGCATTTGGCTCGCTGGGCGTTGGGGAAAAGAAATCTAGTTTGGTGACAACTTTACAACTGAAGGTGCCACCTGGTGCAGAAGGAGAAGCATTGAGCTATACTTTAGAAGAACTAACAATGATACTAGGCCAGCATGATACCAACTTCTCCATGCTGGTTTTTTCATCAGTAAAGCTAAAAGGTTGGGCTAGATGATCTTTCTCTTCACCTCTGAAAGGTCTAACTTTCTAAGGACATGAGTACTGATACATACAGATCTGATAACAGTGTAGGTTGCTTGAAAGTCCCCCCAAAGATGGGTCATCATAAGTCTAAATAAAAAGTCTATTGTGTGACAGAATGCAAGTAAAAAGTTTAAAATATAGGGGTTCTCCAGAGGTGGGATGAACTGGAAGGTTGGGATTGACATAGATACACTGCTGCTGCTGCTGCTGCTGCTGCTAAGTCGCTTCAGTTGTGTCCGACTCTGTGAGACCCCATAGACTGCAGGCTCCCCTGTCCCTGGGATTCTCCAGGCGAGAACACTGGAGTGGGTTGCCATTTCCTTCTCCAATGCATGAAAGTGAAGAGTGAAAGTGAAGTCGCTCAGTCGTGTCTGACTCTAGCGATCCCATGGACTGCAGCCTACCAGGCTTCTCTGTCCATGGGATTTTCCAGGCAAAAGTACTGGAGTTGGGTGCCATTGCCTTCTCAGGTAGATACACTACTATGTATAAAATAGGACTTCCCAGGCAATAAAGAATGTGCCTGCCAATGCAGGAGACTTGAAAGACGTGGGTCTGATTCCCTAGGGTGGGAAGATCCCCTGGAGTAGGAAATGGCAACCCACTCCAGTATTGCCTGGAGATTCCCATGGACAGAAGAGCCTAGCGGCCTACAGTCTACAGAGTTACAAAGAGTTTGACACAAGTGAGCTACTGAGCACATGTATAGAATAAGTAACTAATAAGAACCTATGATATAGTACAGGGAACTCCACTCAGTGCTCTGTGGTGACCTAAATGAGAAGGAAATTAAAAAAAACAGGGGATATATGTATAGGTATAGCTGATTAACTTGCTGTACGGTAGAAACAAACAACATTGTAAAGCAACTATATTTGACTAACATAAAGTTTTAAAAATATAGGGATCTCAAAATGATGAAATGATCCCTTTCTTTGGGCAAAAGTATCAAAAGTGTGACTAAACTTTAGGGACGATGCTTCAGTCCAGACAAGAGAGGAGTGTGTGTTGAAATATTAAATGGGAGAGTCCCCTGGTGTTTCACTTCAAGAAATAATGGGGATTAACGAGGGGGATACAGGGTGGGGGGAGGGAAGAAGAGGGGAAGATGGGGTGGTTCCAGAAGATGGAGGTGGAGGTGGGAGGGTGTGCCCTGTGGCCTCTTGGCTGTGGCGTGCCAGTCGGTCCTGCCAAGACCAGGTGTGGTGGTCTTCATTGGAGACAGAACAGGGGAGCAGCTCAGGGGCCTCTGGGATTTCTTGAGGACAAACAGGGCTCCAGGAAAACCTGGAGCTGATTAGGAGTTGATTAGGAAAATGACTGTAATTGTAAATGTAGAAATCAGAGAGGCATCTGGAAACCCGATAGGAAAGAACCTTATGACTCCAAGGAAGAAAAATGTGTAGCCTCTGAAGTCAGGATGGGGTGCATTTAAAACTGAGCAGCCTTTACAGAGTAGCTGGGCAATCGTATGCTTAACACTGAGGACATCTGAAGAATAGTTTAAGTCCTTTTTGAGATATCTGCAGCTATGCAAGGAGATAATTTTCGTGCTTGGAGAATCTTGTGTTCAGGATTTTACTGGCCCAAGGGGAGAGGGGCAGGGTGGATGGAGGAAGAGAACCCTGGGAAGGCTTTGAAATAGAACCCAGCATCTAGATTCTGGCCACATCAGAATCTTGCAGCGGGAGGCTTTCAAATACAGATGTCTAGGCTCCATAATTCAAATTCTGGGCTGGCTCTGTAATTTGCAGGGCTTGGTGCAGAATACACAAGCATGAGGCCACTTCAAAAAACAGGAAAAAAATGTCATTAGAGGTACAAAGATGTAAAAGATGTAAAGCTTTTTCCTTTCTGTCTACTTGTGATGTTTTCTATTATAATTTTCAGGAAAGGCTATCATTTTGACTTAGCAGCATGAATTTTTACCATCCATCTTTACATTGTGCAATGCCAGTTTAAAATACAATGGCATGTAACACAAAATCAGCCAAAGGACACTTTTTATTTCAAAGCTTGTACCTGCACATAACCAAATATATGTATGTGTTCTTCCTAGAACAGTGGGAACAATACATGAAAGTAAACTTAATTTTTTTCACTCAATATGCTCACATCCTACCAGCATTTTCCATCCTCAGTTGAGTAGGGAGGGCTGGGAGGGAGGAGGACCCATGGCTGCCCTCTCTCCGTTTCTGTCGTCCTTGTTGGCATAAGTAGTTGGTAACGCAGGGAAGTCATGAGGGCGGGAATAAATGTGATGGGATCCCTTGTGTGTTTCTTATAACGTCACTGCTTTCTTTCCCTAGGAAAGCACAGCTTCTTGGCGCCATCAGCTCCTCTGATGGCTGGGTTGTAGGTCTAGCACTTCCCTGGCACCCACTTTGAGCCTCACTGATGCCCCAGGTATCACCAGTCCACTGGAACCCTGTGCTCATGGGTGTGGGTACCACAACCCAAGGATGAGGCTGCCAGAAATTGCCGCAAACACACACGCATGCGCACACACATGACGCGCGTCCTTGCTCTGGTCAACACAAGTCCACCCCCGGACTTCACTTAAAAAGCACATATTCGAGGGTACAATGATTAACACCTGTAAGAGGGTGCTAACAGAGTGTTACACCCAGCACAGGACCCTCCAGAGCATGAAGCCCTGCGGACCACACGTTATCCTCCCCTGAACCGCCCTGGCTCAGCATCGGTACTTCCCACCCCAGACTGACCTTTTTGCTGGTAAGTGATCCAGGTTCCAAGCCTCCAGCCTCTGAAATAAAGGCCAGGTGAGGGAGAGGGAGGAGGAGCCAGGCCCCATAGGTGATGCTGAAGGTTGGGGTGAAGACAGAAGGAAAAGGAACTCGGTTGCTTTTTTTGTCCCTGTCATCACTGCCAACAGACATTGAAGTGTTCACACACAAAGCTGCTGCAGGCCAGTATATGAGAAACTGCTAAGGAGGCCCACACTGTGTGGTTTTAAGAACTGGACCGAGACAGCCGCTCCCCCCCCCCCCCCCCCCCCCCCCCCCCCCCCCCGCCCCCGCCCTTGGCTTTGAGAAGGATATGCCCTTCCTCTCATCCTGAGCTTGACTTTCAGCTCTCCCAGGCTGAGGCCAGAGACGCCTGTCAGGCCCCAGATAGAAACCCGTGTTCTCGGGGAGTGGTGGGGGACTAGCAGTACACTGTCATCTACAATCCACCTAGCTGTATCAGTTCTAGAATTCTCTGGCACTGCCAGGCCTGGGTTCAACCCCTGTTTGGGGAACTGAGATCCCAGGAGTCATGCAGTGTGGCCAAAAACAAAAAACAAACAACCCCACCACACCCCTCAAAAACCCCAAACTGTATCAATCCTAACCTCCCACCCTCCCACTCCCAGAAGTTTGGTGAAGAACACTCAGGCTGTCTCTGCAGTCAAGGCTGGTGTGTAATTTACCCTCTGTTTAAACCCCAATGTAGGGGCTTCCCTGGTGGTTCAGTGGTAAACAATCTATCCGCTAGTGCAGGAGACACCGGTTCAATCCCTGATTTGGGAAGATCCCACATGTGGTGCAGCAACTAAGCCCATTCACGCCAACTACCAACCCTGTGCTCTGGAGCCCAGGAGCAGCAACCCCTGAGCCCTCGTGCCATAAAGCCCACGCTCTGCAACAAGAGAAGCCACTGCAATAAGCCCATGCACTGCAACTAGAGTAGCCCCTCTTCACTGCAGCTAGAGAGTAGCCTCTGCTCACTGCAGCTAGAGAGTAGCCCCTCCTCACTGCAGCTAGAGAGTAGCCCCTCCTCACTGCAACTAGAGAGTAGCCTCTGCTCACTGCAGCTAGAGAGTAGCCTCTGCTCACTGCAACTAGAGAAAGGCCCTTGGAGCAACAAAGACCCAGCACAGACAAAAATAAGTAAGTAGGTCCCAGTGTAGACTAGGTGGCATACAAACAAGTTTTCACATCCTTCTCTCGAGACTTAAGATTGTCGTTCACAAAAGTAGTACAGTCAAGAGGAGGTAACTGGAATCTGTTAATGGTTGATTTGTTGCTTTCATGGAGCGAAAGTAAAAGTCACTCAGTTGTGTCCAACTCTTTGTGACCTCATGGACTGTACGGTCCATGGAATTCTCCAGGCCGGAATAGTGGAATGGGTAGCCTATCACTTCTCCAGGAGATTTTCCTGACCCAAGAATACAAACCAGGGTCTCCTGCATTGCAGGCAGATTCTTTACCAGTTGAGCTATCAGGGAAGATCGTCAGATTACTGGGTGGGGTCCTACTTCCCAATCCTTTCTTAACGTGGCGGATGTGGAAAGTGGTCACATTTGTACTACGTGCGTGGCGTCTCAAGGCTGGAGGGCCTGCCTGCGAACCCCAGAAGCCCCCCACCCCTCGCTCTCCACACACCTCAACTCCATCACTCCAGGGGCTCAGGCGTGTTGCTCTGGAAGCTCCGTGGTGGTTCCCTTTGTTGGTTCCGTTCAGGGGAACTGCAGGATTTAGGGGAAAATGTGGTCACCTGGCTCAGGACTCGGCTAAGGCAATTGGTGCATCAATTTTATAGTAAGACATGCTCTGAAAAAAAATTAGTCTTGAAAAATAAAAAAGCACAAACATCTAAAAAAGGAAATGGAGAAAATGCTAAGACTTGGCTCTGAATATTGTTGGGGGATCATCCCTCTCTAAGCTAATGCCGTTTCTAGAAAACACATGAACTGGCTCAGTTTCCACATCTATGGAATGAAGGGAATAAGACTGAATGATCTCCAGTGTACCTTTTAGGTCAAAATTCAGGGATTAAAACATGTAAACAAGCATTAAACTCTAATCTGAGATAGGTATGCTGAAATATCCAAACATGAATGCCTGCAACTTACTTTGAAATGCATAAAAAGGAGATGGCTGGGCGAGGGTTGGATAGTGAGTAGATTGATGATAAAGTAACTCCAGGAGGATGTTAACAGCAGGAGCCAGGCCGTGGGTAATGTGGGGGTGATCACCATCTAAGTCTTTCAATTTGGCTTCAAGTTTGCAATTTTACTTTGAGAAATGTTGGGGGAAAACAATGAATGCTTTGGCCTCCAGTCTTCATGACTAATGCAGAAAAAATGAACAACACGAAGTAACCTGTCCAACTGGTTAAAAAGCTGCTAGATTTAATAACTAAGATGTTGTAGCTAAACTATTTTAAGCCTTTGTACAAGAAACAAAAATTCAAAACTTCTGCTATTGCAAAAATGTGAAGGTACCAATTATCAAGGACTTACTATGTTCCAGGACTCTGCTGAACGTTTTCTCTGAAATGTCATCCCTGTAGCAGCCTACAGAGTAGGTATTGTCCTCTGCCTTTGACAGACAAGAAAACTGAGGCTGGATGAGCTTCTCTAAGGCCGTGGAGCTGGGCCCTGACAGGACTGGGATTTGAGTTCTGGGCTGAATGATCTCCCGGACAAGACAGCTCTTTGCCGGTATTGAACTCTGCTCCACTTGCTGCTTCAATCTTATTGACACTTAGTCATGAACTTGACAGGAAAGTATGGGTTATACACATGCAGTACATGACCCAACCCTGAAAAGTCTCTGAGCAGACGCCTGATGGAGTACAAAGCTATGGTGTGTACCCAGTTCAGCCACGTGTCAGGGGCTTGGCTATGAACTTGCTCAAGACACGCGATTTTGCATCTCAGTGCCTTTGTGTGTAAATGGAGGCAGATTTCAGGTGGATTCCTCCACAAAGCACTTGGATACATGGACAAATTTGCTTTCCACCTTGTGCCTTCATGCCTTTTCTATCATCCTGTGAATTCTCAGTGCATCAGCTCTGGGTTACTGGTTTCAAATAGGACAAGGAGTACGTCAAGGCTGTATATTGTCACCCTGCTTATTTAACTTATATGCAGAGTACATCATGAGAAACGCTGGACTGGAAGAAACACAAGTTGGAATCAAGATTGCCGGGAGAAATATCAATACCTCAGATATGCAGATGACACCACCTTTATGGCAGAAAGTGAAGAGGAACTAAAAAGCCTCTTGATGAACGTGAAAGTGGAGAGTGAAAAAGTTGGCTTAAAGCTCAACATTCAGAAAACGAAGATCATGGCATCCAGTCCCATCACTTGATGGGAAATAGATGGGGAAGCAGTAGAAACAGTGTCAGACTTTATTTTTGGGGGCTCCAAAATCACTGCAGATGGTGACTGCAGCCATGAAATTAAAAGATGCTTACTCCTTGGAAGAAAAGTTATGACCAACCTAGATAGCATATTCAAAAGCAGAGACATTACTTTGCCGACTAAGGTCCGTCTAGTCAAGGCTATGGTTTTTCCTGTGGTCATGTATGGCTGTGAGAGGTGGACTGTGAAGAAACCTGAGCATCGAAGAATCGATGCTTTTGAACTGTGGTGTTGGAGAAGACTCTTGAGAGTCCCTTGGACTGCAAGGAGATCCAACCAGTCCATTCTGAAGGAGATCAGCCCTGGAATTTCTTTGGAAGGAATGATGCTAAAGCTGAAACTCCAGTACTTTGGCCACCTGATGCGAAGAGTTGACTCATTGGAAAAGACTTTGATGCTGGGAGGGATTGGGGGCAGGAGGAGAAGGGGATGACAGAGGATGAGATGGCTGGATGGCATCACCGACTCGATGGACGTGAGTCTAAGTGAACTCTGGGAGTCGGTGATGGACAGGGAGGCCTGGCGTGCTGCAATTCATGGGGTCGCAAAGAGTTGGACACGACCGAGTGACTGAACTGAACTGAACTGGGGTGTGTCGTCCTTTTTGTGTAAACTCAAATTCCAAATCTTCCTGCTTCCTGTGTTCAGTCATCTTAAAACAAAATTTGTCTAAAAGCACTATAACCTCCATCTCATCCTACTATGGGTAGAGTTTAGTATCTACAAAATCCCCCATATTTCTGAGAGTTTCAGGGGACTGGTTAGCATTCTCATTCACCATCTTTCAGTCTTAAATAGAGAATTTTTAAAAAATATATTTTATTTCGCTGTGCTGGATTTCAGTTGCAGCATGTGGGATCTAATTCCCTGACCAGGGATTGAACCCAGGTCCCCAGCATTGGAAGCATGGAATCTTAGCCACTGGACCACCAGGGCAATCCCTAAATTAGAGATTTTACCCTACTGCCACCTCGAGTTCTGCAGGAAATATCCTCTTTCCATCTAGAGTGACCCCAGGCCCTTTTGACTTCAATTCCTCTGTAGCTAATCTAACAGGAAAACACAAGCAACTGCAGCAACTTTTTAGCAAAGAAATGAGAACAGTGAGAGATTATTACAGAAGAGGGGAGAAATAGCTTCAGTTGTCATTCATCCATCCAACTAATATTGACTGAGTGCCTTCTATAGACTAGATAGTTCTAGATATTTCTGGGTCTGGAAATATCAAAAAGAATAAAACAGACAAGAACAAAGAAATCCCTACCCTCTTAGTTGGGAGATGGGAAGAAGACATTTTACTCATGCATTTTGTTGATCGTCTGTTATAGGTTAGATGGTGAGAAGAGGTGGAGAGAGGGGTGCCTGCAGGTAGGGTGGGCATGGGAATATGTGATTTTAAACAGGGTGATAGGAAAAGACCCATTTAGGAGGAGACCTGGGAGGACAGATAAACTGGTGCTGTGGGAGCCTTTGGGAAGATTTCAGCTCAGACACAGATGCACCGTCACTGCAGAGGCTCTATGAGTGCTGGGTCTAGAGCATGAAGTGTCGAGTATCATGATGAACTTGTGGATTGTACACATTTGATGCATTTCAATCCATTGCAGTTGATGCTCAAGTTGTCCCATTTGTGGCCAGAGAGAGGAGGATGAGCAAGATGGGGAGCTGCAGAAAGTCAGTGCAGTGAAACTGGTCCCAGACTTCCGTGGCTGAAAGATGCACTCAGAATCCTGCCGGATCTAAACACTGCATGGATTTGTGCATATTGTGTGTGTGTGTATGCTTTTGACAGTCACTCTGTCTCCTTGCACCCCATATCCTGAATTTATGAAGCCTTTTGGACTGTGTGTGTATGTGTATGTGTCTGTATAGAAACGGAAAGAGGGACTGAGTCTGAGGCCAATTCAACATGATACAGAATATTACTAAACATTGTGTAGCAGGATTCCAAAGACCTAAAAAGACCACAGACTTTAAGCTCCTACCTGAGAATTAGTAGAAATCCAGTTACTTTGGACTTTCACAGGTAGGGATTGGAACAGGGAGGGGGAAAAAACAGAAAGGATAGCTCAAAATAATTGAATTTCCAGGGCCATGGAAAGCCCATGCAATATCTGATATTTACATACACATATATCCATGTGACCAACAGGTTTGAGAGCTCTTTTAAAAGCAGGGAGGATGACTCTGGAAGTCAGTGAGAACTGCAAATTACCGTCTGTAGAAAAATCTGCATAGACTTCTGGGTGAGGGAGGAGGAGTGGCAGCGATTTGATGAGGGGTAGAGCAGTTTGCTTTGGAACCAAGTATGAGATGTTTGTTCTGACAAAGAACTTTTTCTTTTGTTCTGATTTGTATATCCATTTATATTAACATCTAGAGACAAAATCTCTCACATCTAAATTGTCCCGGAAAATTCAGGATCTGTGGTTTCACCCTTAAAGTTCAGAACTCATTCTTATATAAAATAGGCAGAGAAAATCCCAAATATGACTTACAAGAGGTTCATTGTAGTGTAGGTTGATTAACATAGTCTGTTTACAGACCAAAGTTTTAGGACTGGGCTGTGCCACAAATTGGCACTGTCTTTGCTGTGTAAGATATGAGCTGTCAGACTTGATCAGCCTTGGTGGGAGAGTAGCTCTGTGTGCATGTGTTTGTGCTAAGTCACTTCGGTCGTATCTGACTCCTTGTGACCCCATGGACTGTAACTCACCAGGCTCCTTTGTCCATGGGATTTTTCCAGGCAAGACTTCTGGAGTGGTTTGCCATTTCCTCCTCCAGGGGATCTTCCCAACTCAGGGATCAAACCTGAGTCTCTTACATTGCAGGAGGATTCTTTACCACCGAGCCACCAGAAAAGCCCCAAATAATTGAGTGCACATGACCAATATTCTCAAGATTCTAGGATTATTCAAAAATAGGAAAGACAATAGACAATATTTGTGTTGGACACATTCTTATGCTGAAGCCTAATTCTCAATGTATGTGGAGGTGGAGTCTTTGGGGTGATGGGGCCCTCATGTATGGGATTAGTGTCCTTATGAAAGAGACCCCAGTCCCTTAAGCCATCTATGAACTAGGGAGTGGACCCTCACCAAACCCTGTATGTACTGGTGCCTTGATCTTCCCAGAATTGTAAGAAATAAATGTTTGTTGCTTAAGCCACCCAATCTATGGTATTTTTGTTATAACAGCCCACATGGACTAAAAGAGTGATAGACAAGAAAACTGTCATTTTAAACTGATTCTTTATAATATGTGATTCTCTTTGCCAGGTGACTGCAGAATAGTTTCAGGTGCATAGTAATTGATTTATATTTTATTGCAAAGGATATTTTGGAAAATAAGCTGATACAAGCTAGTCACTACATAGAAATACTCTGTATGATGTCGCACATTCTACTTTCTGGCTTCTAATTCTCAGAATGAGAGCCAGACTGACAGAGATGTTTAACCTCAATGGGAAACCTCACTCTTGATGGACTTACTTATGCCCCAGACAGGCTTCCCTTAGATAAAAATGGAGACATTGTGCTCCACAAGCAAGTCGGTCATAAGATTCCTAGTAATAATTTAGGTAACAATAGAATTTTTGTCCTGTGTGTAGCACACTGGTTCTAATTTGTCCTTGTCCTGGCATATGAGTTAAAGTACAGCTCCCACAATGCATCTGCATTCTAGCCATACCTATGTACTTAGATGATGGACTCTTCAGACATCTTTACTTTGTCTCTCCCCTGTGCCTCTGTTCAACCCGTTCCTCTTGCTTAAGCCACCTCTACAGTGGGGGGTTCTCAGCTTCTGCTGCACCCAAGTGTAAAAGCATAATCAGTCCTTCCTGCCTCCCACATTCTGATGTAACTGATTTGCCATGCCGATTTCTTAAAGCTTCCCAGGTCTAACACCACTAGTGGACCCGCCTGTGGACTCAGGCGATAGGACTCCCCTGGTGAATTTGTTAGAAACACAAATTGTCTCTCAGAGCAAACGTACTGAGTTAGAATCTGCTTGTGTGTGGTGCTGCTGCTGCTGCTAAGTCACTTCAGTTGTGTCCGACCCTGGGTGACCCCATAGACAGCAGCCCACCAGGTTTCTCTGTCCACAGGATTCTCTAGTCAAGAATACTGGAGTGGGTTGCCATTTCGTTCTCCATGTGTGTGGTGAGGGAGGGCTAAATAAATTCAACTTCAAAGCCATCTTTTCAGGTCTGGAGCTGAAATGTTAACCAAACTTTAGGGCCCTAAGTTCTGTGTGAAGTCCTCTGTGTGTGTCTCCACATGGAGGAAAACCCTTCTGTTTTGTTTTTGTTTATTCTTAAAAAAAACTTTTTTTTGGCTGTGCCACATAGCATATGGAATTAGGGATCAAACCCTCGTCCCATGTAGTGGAAGCTCCAAGTCTTAATCACTGGTCTGCCCAGGAAGTCCTTCTTCTGTCCTTATGTGTGTTAAAAGGCACAGAACGGTTTGCCCTCCAGGTCACAGCACAGATGCCAGTGTAGGGTGGCGACAGCCCCGAGGAACAACAGAGTCTTTCCGCTGAGACAGCTGGGCTGAAAGGGCTACAGCCTTTAGCATGACACAGAGATGTGTTTGGGAAACAAGAGTTCCTGCTCATAGACCAATCGGTCTTGATAGTCACACGCTCTGATATGGGCCTCTCTGAACAGGAAAAGGAGGACTTCTTATTTGTCAGGAGGTCTGCTAGAAAAGAAAAGAAAAAAAAAAGACCCACTGAAATATCACTTACTTCCTACAGGGAAAGACACATTCTTGGACTGAACACAAAGGATGTCAGGCCCAACAAGGATGTCAGTTAACTCTAGGGTCATTTATTTGCCAAGAACTGAAAAATATCACTCAGATCACTTAAATAAGAGAGGGTTGGTTTTAAAGACACAGTCGTCAGACTTCATTCTTCGTTGTCGCTTGTGATTTGAGAGGCAGTTGTGCTCACACCTTTGGTTTGCGGAGTCTGCTCAAACAGTTTGGTAGCTCTTTAAGCATCGAAGGGGGGATTTTTAAAGTTTTGGTGTCTCCAAACTCAACGAAGACAAACTACAAAGAACACTGACTGCTTTGCCCTGACTGCCAGGAAGCCTAGAAATTTAGGATTTACAGCAGGGTACTCTGGCAACTTGATGAAGTTATTTATCCAGCAGTTTTCTTTCTTTTTTCCTTTTTTTTTTTTTTTGGCCACACCCTGAAGCTTGCCTGGTGGTGCAGATGATAAAGAATCTGTCTGTAATGCAGGAGACCCAGGTGTGATCCCTGCGTCGGGAAGATCCCCTGAAGAAGGGAATGGCTACCCACTCCAGTATTCTTGCCTGGAGAATCCCAGGTACAGAGGAGCCTGGCAGGCTACAGTCCATGGGGTCCCAAAGAGTCAGACAAGACTGAGCAACTAACACTGCAGCTTGCAGAATCTTACTCCCCCACCGCGATTGAACCTGGGCCCTGGCGGTGAAAGCACCAAGACCTCATCACTGGACCACCAGAGAATTCCTCATGATTTCCTTTTTATATTTCTTTTTAACTTAAAAAATTGTTCAATGTTTTATATTTTCATTCTGTAAATCATCTTAAAGACTTTTTAGAAGCGAGGTTTCACTTTTTAAAAAACTAGTAAAACAAGAACAACCTTGCATAGATGCTGGTGTCCTGGCATAAACCTACTCACCATCCACGTGCATCCACTCTGCTCCTGTCCTGGCTCTAGCCCGGGGGTTAGCCTAGACCTTGCTGTAGAAACCAATGGGGATCTTAAGCTGCCTTCTCAATTCAGTTCAATTCAGTTGCTCAGTCGTGTCCAACTCTTTGCGATCCCATGGACTGCAGCATGCCAGACTTCCCTGTCCATCACCAACTCCCAGAGCTTACTCAAACTCATGTCCATCGAGTCAGTGATGCCATCCAACCATCTCATCCTCTGTCGTCCCCTTCTCCTCCTGCCTTCAATCTTTCCCAGCATTAGGTTCTTTTCAAATGAGTCAGTTCCTCCCATCAGGTGGCCAAAGTATTGGAGTTTCAGCTTCAGCATCAGTCCTTCCAGTGAATATTCAGGACTGATTTCCTTTAGGATGGACTGGTTTGAGCTCCTTGCAGTACCAGGGACTCTCAAGAGTCTTCTCCAACATCACAGTTCAAAAGCATCAACTCTTCAGCACTCAGCTTTCTTTATTGTCCAACTTTCACATCCATACAGGACTACTGGAAAAACCATAGCTTTGGATAGATGGACCTTTGTTGGCAAAGTAATGTTTCTGCTTTTTAATAAGCTGTCTAGGTTGGTCTTAACTTTTCTTCCAAGGAGCAAGCATCTTTTAATTTCATGGCTGCAGTCACCATCTGCAGTGATTTTGGAGCCGCCCAAAGTAAAGTCTGTCACTGTTTCCATTGTTTCCCCATCTATTTGCCATGAAGTGATGGGACTGGATGCCATGATCTTCATTTTCTGAATGTTAAGTTTTAAGCTAACTTTTTCACTCTCCTCTTTCACTTTCATCAGGAGGCTCTTTAGTTCTTCTTTGCTTTCTGCCATAAGGGTGGTGTCATCTGGATATCTGAGGTTATTGATATTTCTCCCAGCAATCTCAATTACAGCTTGTGCTTCATCCAGCCTGGCATTTCTCATGATGTACTCTGCATATAAGTTAAATAAGCAGGGTGACAAGATACAGCCTTGACACACTCTTTTTCCTATTTGGAACCAGTCTGTTGTTCCATGTCCAGTTCTAACTGTTGCTTCCTGACCTGCATACAGATTTCTCAAGAGGTGGGTCAGGTGATCTGGTATTCCCATCTTTTCAAGAATTTTCCATAGTTTCTTGTGATCCACACAGTCAAAGGTTTTGGCATAGTCAATAAAGCAAAAATAGATGTTTTTCTGGAACACTCTTGCTTTTTTGATGATCCTACCATAGAGCCACCAGAACTTACACAGGACTGGGAAACAGAGTCTTGGAGGGCACAAACAAAAGATCTTGAAGGTCCTTGTGTGCACCAGGACCCAGGAGAAATGAGCGGTGACCCCACAAGAGGCTGACCCCACCCAGACTTGCCCGGGAGTGTCCAGGAGCCTCTGGCGGAGGTGTGTGTCGGCAGTGGCCTGCTGCAGGGTTGCGGACACTGAGTGCAGCAGTGCATGCATGGGACCTTCTGAAGGAAGTCACCATTATCTTCATTACCTCCACCATAGTTTGGCCTCAGGTCAAACAACAGGGAGGGAACACAGCCCAGACCTTCAACAGAAAACTGGATTAAAAATTTACTGAGCATGGCCCCGCCCATCAGAACAAGACCCAGTTTCCCCCTCAGCCAGTTTCTCCCATCAGGAAGGTTCCATAAGCCTCTTATCCTTCTTCATCAGAGGGCAGACAGAATAGAAATGACAATCACAGAAAACTAACCAATCTGATCACATGGACCACAGCCTTGTCTAACTCAATGAAACTATGAGCCATGCCATGTAGGGCCAAGCAAGACTCACAGATCATGGTGGAGAGTTTTGAAGAAACATGGTCCATTGGAGAAGGGAATGGCAAACCACTTCAGTATTCTTGCCTTGAGAACCCCATGAACAGTATGAAAAGGCTAACGTCTAGTAAAGTGAAAGTGTTATTCACTCGGTCGTGTCCGACTCTTTGCTAAGCCATGGACTGTAGCCCGTGAGGTACCTCTGTCCATGGAATATCTTGTCCAGGCAAGAATACTGGAGTTGGGTAGCCTGGCTGCCATCTAAGGGGTGTGCAAACAGACCCAGTTCTGGGAGGAGTTCACACCCTGGGATTGATGTTACAGTACACCTACCTCCACATTTCTGGAGACTTTTTCCCTTCCTTTTTGAAATTCAACTGGAAGATGCCAGTTTTGTGGTTGGTGTTATAAGTACACCTCTGAATTTGCTTTATGAAGGCTTTGTTTCCTTGTTTGCAAAGGCAGGTGATGAAACTCATACGTGCTTGGTGAAGTAAAAATCAAAGTAGCCTTTTTGGAAGGCCAATTGGCAGTATTTAAAAACAAAAGTATGCATTGATTTGTCTAGAAATATAACCCTAAGGTAAACTTCTGCATGTCCTAAAGATACACTGTAAAACAATTTTCATTGCAGGTTGCTTTTTTTTTTTGTCATAGCAAATGGTGGAAATAGCCTAAATGTCCATCATTTGAAGGACTAATAGTGTATTATGGTTCCTTCATGAAGTGGAATGCTATGGAACCATTAAAGAGAATGGGTGAGTCAGAATGTTCTAAAATGGAGTAGTCATTACTAAATGAAAAAGCAAATAGTAGAATCATGTGTCTAGTATGCTTCCAGTCTGTGGGGAAAGAAAAAAATATACACTTGAATGTGCATTGAAAAATTTTGAAAGGATGTACAACCAAGTGTTCAAATATGTTGAATATTGCAGCAAAGAACTGGAGTGAAAAGTAGGCTTATGTTCATTATATTCCCTCTTGTTCTTTTGAAATTTTCATATGTGTGCATTTTTCACCTGGAAAAAACAAAATGAAAACACCTAGATACTTTGCTTTGTCTTTTTGTCTCGCATAAAAATCTCCCACATACAAAGGATCTAGAGTTAGATTGGATTCAAAGACAAGCCCTGTCATTTACCTGTGACCTTGAGGTCTCCCTAATCTATTTGTAGTATCTATTTCATGGGTTTGCTGTGACGATTAATTACAGGATACATATCAAATAGTGCTTTCTCTGTAAATGTAAATGTGTAATGATGATATAGTGAACATTTATTGAATGCTTACCATGTGTCAGGCACTGTATTAAGAGCTTTGCCTATATTAATTCAGGGCTTCCCAGGTGGCACAATGATACAGAATCCTCCTGTTAATGTAGGAGATGCAAGAGACTTGGTTTCAATCCCTGGATCAGTAAGATCCCCTGGAACAGGAGATGACAACCTAGTATTCTTCCTTGGAAAATCCCATGGACAGAGAGCCTGGTGGGCTACAGTCCATGGGATCGCAAAGAGTCAGATGCCAATGAGCACACACACACATAGAGTAATTCGTTTAATCCTTATACCAACTCTATGAGACAAGTACTATTTTCTTATTTTAATTTCTATTTTAACAGAGTATAGCGAGCCAGCGCACTTAAGCGCGGCCGAGAGGAGTTACCCTGTGTCCGAGGTCAGTGGCTGCCGGGAGGAGCTACCCCGCGCCCGAGGTCAGGGGCGGCCGGGAGGAGACACCTCGCGCCTGAGGCCAGGGGCAATGACCCTGAGGAGCCACCCCGAGCCTGAGGCCAGGGGCAGCAGCTGGGAGGAGCCACCCACGCTCGAGGCCAGGGCCGGCAGCCGGGAGGATCAACCCGAGGAGCGGCGGCTGCGCAGGCACAGGAAGGCCTCGAGGAGCTATCCCACGTTGAAGGTGAGGAACGGCGGCAGTAAGGAGATACCCCTCGTCCAACATAGGGAGCAGCGGCTGTGCCTTGCTGGAGCAGCCGTGAAGAGATACCCCACACTCAAGGTAAGAGAAACCCAAGTAAGATGTTAAGTGTTGCAAGAGGGCATCAGAGGGCAGACACACTGAAACCATACTCACAGAAAACTAGTCAATCTAATCACACTGGGACCACAGCCTTGTCTAACTCAATGAAACCAAGCCATGCCTGTGGGGCAACCCAAGACAGGCAGGTCATGGTGGAGGGGTCTGACAGAATGTGGTCCACTGGAGAAGGGAATGGCAAGCCACTTTAGTATTCCTGCCTTGAGAACCCCATAAACAGTATGAAAAGGCAAAATGATAGAATACCAAAAGAGGAACTCCCCAGGTCATTAGGTGCCCAATATGCTACTGGAGATCAGTGGAACTCCAGAAAGAATGAAGGAATGGAGCCAAAGCAAAAACAATACCCAGTTGTGGATGTGACTGGTGATAGAAGCAAGATCCGATGCTGTAAAAAGCAATATTGCATAGGAACCTGGAATGTCAGGTCCATGAATCAAGGCAAATTGGAGGTGTTCAAACAAGAGATGGCAAGGGTGAACGTCGACATTCTAGGAATCAGCGAACTAAAATGGACTGGAATGGGTGAATTTAACTCAGATGACCATTAATCTACTACTGCAGGCAGGAATCCCTCAGAAGAAATGGAGTAGCCATCCTGGTCAACAAAAGAGTCCGAAATGTAGTACTTGGATGCAATCTCAGAAACGACAGAATGATTTCTGTTCGTCTCCAAGGCAAACCATTCAATATCACAGTTATCCAAGTCTATGCCCCAACCAGTAACGCTGAAGAAACTGAAGTTAAATGGTTTTATGAAGACCTACAAGACCTTTTAGAACTAACACCCAAAAAAGATGTCCTTTTCATTATAGGGGACTGGAATGCAAAAGTAGGAAGTCAAGAAACACCTGGAATAACAGTCAAATTTGGCCTTGGAAGGCAGAATGAAGCAGGGCAAAGACTAATAGAGTTTTGCCAAGAAAATGCACTGGTCATAGCAAACACCCTCTTCCAACAACACAAGAGAAGACTCTACACATGGACATCACCAGATGGTCAACACCGAAATCAGATTGATTATATTCTTTGCAGCCAAAGATGGAGAAGCTGTATACAGTCAACAAAAACAAGACCAGGAGCTGACTGTGGCTCAGATCATGAACTCCTTATTGCCCAATTCAGACTGAAATTGAAGAAAGTAGGGAAAACCGCTAGACCATTCAGGTATGACCTAAATCAAATCCCTTATGATTATACAGTGGAAGTGAGAAATAGATTTAAGGGCCTAGATCTGATAGATAGAGTGCCTGATGAACTATGGACTGAGGTTTGTGACATTGTACAGGAGACAGGGGTCAAGACCATCCCCATGGAAAAGAAATGCAAAAAAGCAAAACAGCTGTCTGGCGAGGCCTGACAAATAGCTGTGAAAAGAAGACAAGCGAACAGCCAAGGAGAAAAGGAAAGATATAAGCATCTGAATGCAGAGTTCCAAAGAATAACAAGAAGAGATAAGAAAGCCTTCTTCAGCAATCAATGCAAAGAAATAGAGAGAAAGAACAGAATGGGAAAGACTAGAGATCTCTTCAAGAAAATTAGAGATATCAAGGGAACATTTCATGCAAAGATGGGCTTGATAAAGGACAGAAATGGTATGGACCTAACAGAAGCAGAAGATATTAAGAAGAGGTGGCAAGAATACACGGAAGAACTGTACAAAAAAGATCTTCACGACCCAGATAATCATGATGATGTGATCACTATTCTAGAGCCAGACATCTTGGAATGTGAAGTCAAGTGGGCCTTAGAAAGCATCACTACGAACAAAGCTAGTGGAGGTGATGGAATTCCAGTTGAGCTGTTTCAAATCCTGAAAGATGATGCTGTGAAAGTGCTGCACTCAATATGCCAGCATATTTGGAAAACTCAGCAGTGGCCACAGGACTGGAAAAGGGCAGTTTTCATTCCAATTCCAAAGAAAGGCAATGCCAAAGAAGGCTCAAACTACGGCACAATTGCACTCATCTCACATGCTAGTAAAGTGATGCTCAAAATTCTCCAAGCCAGGCTTCAGCAATATGTGAACCGTGAACTCCTTGATGTTCAAGCTGGTTTTAGAAAAGGCAGAGGAACCAGAGATCAAATTGCCAACACCCGCTGGATCATGGAAAAAGCAAGAGAGTTCCAGAAAAACATCTATTTCTGCTTTATTGACTATGCCAAAGCCTTTGACTGTGTGGATCACAATAAACTGTGGAAAATTCTGAAAGAGATGGGAATACCAGACCACCTGACTTGCCTCTTGAGAAATCTGTATGCAGGTCAGGAAGCAACAGTTAGAACTGGACATGGAACAACAGACTGGTTCCAAATAGGAAAAGGAGTACATCAAGGTTGTATATTGTCACCCTGCTTATTTAACTTATATGCAGAGTACATCATGAGAAACGCTGGGGTGGAAGAAACACAAGCTGTAATTGAGATTGCTGGGAGAAATATCAATCACCTCAGATATGCAGGTGACACCACCCTTATGGTAGAAAGTGAAGAGGAGCTAAAAAGCCTCTTGATGAAAGTGAAAGTGGAGAGTGAAAAAGTTGGCTTAAAGCTCAACATTCAGAAAACGAAGATCATGGCATCCAGTCCCATCACTTCATGGGAAATAGATGGGGAAACAGTGGAAACAATGTCAGACTTTATTTTTTTGGGCTCCAAAATCACTGCAGATGGTGACTGCAGCCATGAAATTAAAAGATGCTTACTCCTTGGAAGAAAAGTTATGACCAACCTAGATAGTATATTCAAAAGCAGAGACATTACTTTGCTGAGTAAGATCCGTCTAGTCAAGGCTATGGTTTTTCCTGTGGTCATGTATGGATGTGAGAGTTGGACTGTGAAGAAGGCTGAGTGCCGAAGAATTGATGCTTTTGAACTGTGGTGTTGGAGAAGACTCTTGAGAGTCCCTTGGACTGCAAGGAGATCCAACCAGTCCATTCTGAAGGAGATCAACTCTGGGATTTCTTTGGAAGGAATGATGCTAAAGCTGAAACTCCAGTACTTTGGCCACCTGATGCGAAGAGTTGACTCATTGGAAAAGACTTTGATGCTGGGAGGGATTGGGGCAGGAGGAGAAGGGGACGACAGAGGATGAGATGGCTGGATGGCATCACGGACTCGATGGACATGAGTCTGAGTGAACTCTGGGAGTTGGTGATGGACAGGGAGGCCTGGCGTGCTGCGATTTATGGGGTCGCAAAGAGTCGGACATGACTGAGCGACTGAACTGAACTGAACTGATCAGAGTATAGTTGATTAACAACGTTGTGTTAGTTTCAGATGTACAACAAAGTGACTCAGAGATACATACACATATACCTATTGCAAATTCTCTTCCAATACAGGTTATTACAGAATATTGAGCCAGTTCCCTGTGCTATACAGTAGGTTCTTTTTGGGAAATAGGTACTATTTTCATCCTAATTGTACAGATGGGGAAATTGAGGCACAGAAAGGCTAAGTAACTTGGCCAAGAAGACACAGTGAGCTAAGGATTTGAACCGAGGCAGTCTGGTTCTGTAGTCTGCATTTCCCCCCACTTACCCAATGGGCCTGTCCCTACTGGGCAGACAGGTCTACTCAGGGCAGCATGAGGCTGATGAGAGGGTTGGTTTAGTTTCTAAGAAAAATGCTGAGGCTATTTGTAAATGTCTTATAAGCATTTGGCAATGCTTTCCTACCAACCTCACGTCAAAATGTTACAATCAGAGTGACATGCGGGGGTGTTTCTGCTGGCGTGTGTGGGGACTTTTCCCTCCGCCTGTGTTTCCTCCCAGCTGGGTCCTATCTGTGTGTGTATCTGGAGTCACTGACAGGAGCCCTGCTGGGAAATCTTGACTGCAAGATGAAGCCAACAGGGACCCTGGGGTGTGGAAGGGGTGGGGGGACCTGTCTTTCCTGTGTCTATCATCTAACGAACGTATTTGAACACTAAGAGCCACGGAGGACCTGCCCTCCTTCAAGAGGATCATTGAGGTGACAGTTTTGTCAGCCTGACCATCTCTGGGGACAGGATACTAGCTCTCTCAGGGTGGTCCAAACCTCGTATTTCTTTAGGTAAGCATTTCCTTAATATTTAACCCAAATTCTCTCAGTTAAATATTTAATCCGACTGTAATGTGCTGTTTTTGCTAGAAGAATAGCTGGTCTTTGGCTTCCTCATAATCTGTCTTTAAAAGAAGTGCCCTTGACAATGATGACATGATGAATTCAGCCACTGACAGACCCTGACGTTCTCAGGTCCCCAAGAGTAGGGTGTTTTTCTTTTTTTGTGTCCAGAATTACTCAGAATTATCTGAATACCTATTCCTCATGTCACTACTATTCCCAAAGTGCTTCACAGGCATGTGCGTTCAGTTCGGAAATCCCCGTTTTGTGCTGTGTCATCATCTTTCCTGTGTTCCAACTTTCCAAACTATTGATCAATTATTTACTCTCTCTGTAAGATTTCTTTCAGATTTCATTTTGAACAATCTGCTAGTCAAGAGATCTTTGGGGCGCTGACTTGAGACGGAAACAGACAGCAGCTCCTTGGAAAGGATCGCCTTTCAGCCATTCCAGACTCCTTACCTTGCTTGACTACCTTAAGAAGCAAGTCGGGAGCCTTGAGCTGCTCATTGAAGTTTGTCAAGTTCAACCTTGGCAGTACCAGGCTGCCCCTGATCTTCCTGGTCCTGCTCTTGCCAAGGGGCCAGGCTGCAGAGAAGAAACCTGTCAAGTCCTGCCAACAAAGGCAGTGAAGGCAACCGGGCTCTCTTCCCTTGAAAGGAATCTAAGAGTAAATTATTTAACTCACCTCCTTCTCCCCTTTGTTTAAGATCTGCCTCTTCTCACACTTGGCAATTTCAAATTACAGACAGACATTGTATTGGCTGAGGTAGCAAAGTACATTAGGTTTTATTCTAGAAAGGAAATGATGTGATGAAGCTGATGCTTTTTCTAGTAACATGCTGCTTGTGGGATCCTAGTTTTCCCCACCAGGGATCGAACCTGTGCCCGCTCCAATGGAAGCATGGAGTCCTAACTACTGGATCTCCAGGGAATTCCCCAAAGCTGCTAGTGTTTTAAACATCGTCACTTATAGAAATAAATATTTTCCATACCAAGAAGTTATTCCCTAAGACCAAAACACCTTGAAAATGTCACCCCTTTACAGTGAATAGAATATTTTAATTGTAATCTGCAGAAATGTTTCCTCCAATGTACTTTATGGGGACATCCATAGTATTATCTAATTCCCTAGATGTTCCTCTTTATTTTTCATAATAGAAATTGCTGGTAGGCATTGCACTTGAATGCCCTAGAAAGAAGAAAGTGGTCTTCAGCTGATCATTACTTGTGTAGATCTCCGGAGGCTAGCCATGTAGGAATGTTTTTTATTTGCAAAGCACTGGTCTTCAGAAACAGTGAAAGCACCAGAATTTAAGATTATAGAGCTTATCATTTTTCTTTATAACCTCCTTGTACTAGAGTCAGTAGGAAGAATGCATTTTCCCTCTCTGTAACAGAAGAGAAAACTAAGACTATTTGCATCCCCCGTTCTCCTTAAGGTCAACATCTTAATGTCTCACAATTGACTATCAACACTGCCATAGTTTACATGCAGCGATTCTACATGATTCAGTCCTTTACACAGTTCCATTGAAATGTAAGTATAATTTTTTATATGGCGTAATCCTTTTGTGATTAATTTCAACTTCATATTTCTTTTGTGGTTGATCTTGCTGAACTGGGATTTGAAATTTAACATTTAGTATTGATCACTTTCATTATATGTCACATTGCTATTCTGAATCCAACCTTCCAGTTTTCCTGTTTAGTGTCTAGCTAATTGTTTAGCTTTAGTGCATTCTTAGAGAAGTGGATTCTCTAATGAGACAGATCATTGAACACTTAGAGTTAACATTTTTGGGTTGGGAGAGTAGCATTAAAGAGGAAACTACGCTTAATTTAGGTGTAACTTTTGAACTGGTTAATAATATAGGAATAGGAAAACAAGTGAATGTTAGTCATTTACATTTTCTAAAAATCTTTGAAAAGAGTCCAATCAGTGTCTGGTTGAAAGGCAAAGGTACATTATGTGATGACTGGGTGATGACTTTTAAGACAAGAAAAAGAAAATAATAGTAATAAAGGGATTTTTTTTCCTGGACGAACTGTAAATAATGCTATTTTCAGTTTTGCTACCTGAAATGGTCCTGTTTAACCTGATTGTAAATGACTTGGAAGGAAGTGCATAGTAATATTCCAATTGCAGGTAAGAATATATTTGTTTAATAAAATCACAAGATAATAGGGCTAAACTTGATGAATACTTCATATGGATTTATGAGTCAAACATTTCATTATTTTTTTAAGAAAAGGTTATATTTTGAGGTAAGGTGTTTCAGACTTAGGATAATAGGGTTTGAATTCTTTTTTTTATGCCATAGGAAAAGAAACTGGAAAGCAAGATATTAGTGAGCTCAGTATTGGGAATAATTGTACAGGAAACCCTGTAGATTTATGGATTAGTCAGTTCAGTTCAGTTCAGTCGCTCAGTCGTGTCTGACTCTTGGATTAAACATCCTCAATTTTTGCTGATTACTCAGTCAATTTGGCTGTCTCCTATCCTTAACCTCCCTACCTCCTCTGATTGGCAGAAACACATTCTTCTTAAGAGAAGCATTTATTGAGGCTGTCTGATAGCTCTAGGATAGAAAGTAGTGGATAAAAAATGGAATTTGAGGAGGAAGTCCATTGCTGTCTTGCTCCTTCTAAAAGTTTTCTACATTTCTTTTATTATGGTAAAGATTTGAAATCCAGGGTGAAATACATCTCAAATCAATTTGTCCATTCTGTGCATGTGTGTGTGTGTATTTATATGTATATGTATATGTGTGTGTATATGTATGTATGGGTTTCCCTGATGGCTCAGTGGTAAAGAATTTACCTACCAATGCAGGAGACGTGGTTTCAATCCCTGGGTCAGGAAGATGCCCTGGAGAAGGAAATGGCAACCCACTCTAGTATTTTTGCCTGGGAAATCTCATGGACAGAGGAGCCTGGCAGGCTGCAGTCCATGGGATCATGAAAGAGTTGGACACAACTCAGTGACTAAACAGCAAACATCCTCCTTTCCAAAGTGAAAAGGAGGGACTTTCCTGGCGGCCCAGTGGCTAAGACTCTGCCCTCCCAATGCAGGGGGCCTGGTTTCGATCCCTGGTTAGGGAACTAGATCCCACATGCCACAAGTAAAGATCAACTAAAAATCCTGCATGCTTCAGTGCAGACTGAAGATCCCAAGTGCTGCAATTAAGATGTGACACAGTCAAATCAATCAATAAAAATAAATATATGTATTTTTTTAAAGTGAAAGGTGAGGCTTTTTTTTTTTAATGAAAGAGTCTCTCTCTCTCTTTTAATTTTTATTTTATTTATTTGGCTGCACTGGATCTTAGTTGTGGCATGCAGGATTTTTTTTCTTTTAGTTGTGGCATATGGGTTCTAATTCCCTGACCAGGGTTCAAACCCTGCCCCCCAGCATTGTGGGTGTGGGGTCTTAGCCACTGGAACATCAGGGGAATCCCTAGAAGAATCTCTTTATTGAGTTCTCTGTGACACTGATTTACCTATCAGGTAATCTGGAAAGAGGACATTAACATCTACATCTCCCAGAAGCCAGACTAGAAGTGTGAAGTGGAAGAACTGGTATTTTTCATCTGTTCTAGTGAAAAAATTTGGTGAATAGCAACAGTTCAATCAGCTACATGGCAGAGTATGACTTTTTATATTTATTAAAATGTTTTCTTGCTTTCAGCCATGTTCTCTAAATTCAGGCTTGTGCTTATTTGCATACAGGTCATATCAAAATAATCCGTTGGCTACTGCACTGGGGCTTCCCGTCACTGTGATTTTCCAGTGATGCCTCCCTGGATCAGGAGGAAGCCCAACCAGGAAGAGCACATTGTTTCCTCTCTCTGCTTCAGGGGAAATAAGGGATTTGCAGAGAAATTTAAGATGTATTCTGTAAACTGAGTTGTGAAGTGAAAGTAAAAGTTGCTCAGTCGTGTCCGACTCTTTGGGACCCCATGGACTATACAGTCCATGGAATTCTCCAGGCCAGAATAATGGAGTGGGTAGCCATTCTCTTCTCCAGGGGATCTTCCCAACCCAGAGATGAAACCCAGGTCTCCCACATTGCAGGTGGATTCTTTACCAGCTGAGCCAGCAGGGAAGCCCAAGAATATGGGACTGGGTAGCCTATCCCTTCTCCAGCAGATCTTCCCGACCCAGGAATTGAACTGGAGTCTCCTGCAGTACCCGCAGATTCTTTACCAGCTGAGCTATGAGGGAAACTGAGTTGACTCATTGGAAAAGACCCTGATGCTGGAAAAGATTGAGGGCAGGAGGAGAAGGGAGCAACAGAGGATGAGATGGTTGGATGGCATCACCAACCTAATAGACATGAGTTTGAGCAAACTCCAGCAGATATTGAAGGACAGGGAGGCCTGGAGTGCTACTGTCCATTGGGTTGAAAAGACTTGTACATGACTTAATGACTAAACAACTGTGAACTTACACCAGTGAAGATGAGTTAGGACCAGAGAGGTTTTCAGGCTGGGCCACTGGTTTCTGTTTGGAAAAGGAGTTGATCTGATTTTGGTTTAGCAGCTGAAAGACAGATAGCCTATTGAACAAACCCCAGGTGGATTTCTACACCCTTTGGTGACAGTGGAATTCAAGAACGAACACAGTCAGACACTAAGATTTTTCATATGTCATTTATTTAAACCAAAATCAATTTATATTTTCAAGGGGCTGGATTTCAAAGATATAAAAAGAAATTCAAACCATTTTGTTCAATACCTATCTATAAAAAATGAAATTACATTTTGCGGGAGGAGTGGACCCTGTAACATAGGAAATTTCTTTATTGAAATTCAATTTTTTGCATGCAAAACCTAATTTCATTTTCAGATTGGCTGAAATGTTCAAGAAGCCCTGATGAAATATCAGAATTTGTTAAAAGTCAAGAAGTATAATCATGGTTCAGACTATGTGAATGGTCAGCACAAGAGCCAGGGTAATGAAATCTTTGCAACCTCGCCTGTGTACAGCCACTTGATCTCTACTCTTTTGAAGCATTTTCAAAAGTACATTGTGTTATTTTGGTGACTAGGAGTCGCACAGAGGCGAAGCTGGTGACTAGCACAGGTTCTTGCTTATGTATAAAAATTGGACAAAATGGCTTATTTGCTTAACAGTGTCCAAGTCTGTTGCATGTAGTTTGATGGCTTTGCCCAAGAACCTGACGGGAGGGAGTATTGTGGACACAGGTTTCAGAGCTGTGGCATTTTCAGATCATTGCAAGTCCACTTTATAGAGCGTGCTAATTTACCTTGTTTTTGGTGAGTCTGTATTTTTGCGTATAAAGTAAGGTTTCCAGATATGACGTAGATGAAAAGCAGGGGCGATCAACAGTGGCAGTTACCAATTTTAAATGTGGGAAGGAAGACAAAGACATCACAGAAGACAAAGCTAAATGGAAGTTCGGATTTTGGACTTAAATGGGTCACTTCATAATTGTGTCATACTGGGCAAGTTACCGAAGCTCTGGGAGTAGTTTTTCATTAGTGCAAGGGTGAAATGAAACCCACAATGCATTATTCTGATTTTCCCTACCGTGGAGAACTATGTAGGAAACAAAAACTGACATGTTTGGCAAGATACCCACTTGGGTTAACATCTATACAGATTTGCACATGCTTGAGAAGCTGATAACTCCTTTCATAAAAAACATACAGTCCCTGACTTCAAACTTTCAGAAGTGTATGATCATCACAGTAAAAGGACTTTTAGTTTTCTGTATTTAAATCCCTTCCATAGGGGACAAGGTCTACCCACAAGATCACAGGTACTAGAACATGTGTTATTACAATGAAAATCAGAATGATATGCTTCTGAACTGCTTAATTACTCCCCCAAAGACAATTACTTCTATTCTGGAAAAAGCAGGACTCTGTAGTGAAAACACAGAGACCTGAAAGCAGTGCATTAATTATTTTATTAAGTTCTTTTTACATTATGGGAAACATTCATCTATTTACAATTTTTTTTTGTCCGCACACAATCTAGGTAGATAAGCCTATGAAATTCCAATTCATAAAGCCATAAAAATGTTCCCCACCCCTCCATCTGAAAGCTTTCAAATGAATCTTTTTTTTCTTCCAAACCAAAATAATTTTTAAAAATTACATTTGGGAATTCAGATATGCTAGTGATTTACATTCCAGTTATTTAAAATATGCATCTAGACATGTTTTTAAAAAGAAATGGTAAATTCACAAGGATAAGGCTTAAATTAAAGTGGTAATGCACAGTAAAACATTAAGGAAACATCTATAAATAACAGAAATATAGTACAAATAAATTAGTTCTATTTACCATTTCAAATATTAAAAATCTTTAATCCATTTCTTCATCTCTCTTTACAAAAAGGTTATGTGAGTTGTATGGAAACATCTGCAAAAAATATAATAAATACTTAATTTCTTTGAACGTTTTTTTGATGTGGGAGACAAACTTCTTTTGTAATTCCCCCCTCCCCAAGAAAATACCCAAACACCTTTGTACCAAAGTTAAACAAAATAAGTAATTTTTCAGGGTACATACATTTTCTGTTATTAACTAAAAAACATTTCTACAAATTACATCAGAAAGAACAATGTAACAAGGGTTATGCTCATGGATGTCAGGCTTAAGAGGGCAAGTGATCAACAAGCAGTTTTATGTGGGGTCATGTCTTAACATCAATAATTAGCTTTTTATAAAGTGTTTGTACAATTGGTGTTTTTAAGGAAGGCAAAGGTCATGATGCCTGTAGGCATTCTGCTAAAAGATTTAAAATTCTTACCAAAAATAGCTTATGAATATACAAATACCATTCACGTAGACAAGATAAATAGGCCCCTCTTGTCTCTCTTAAAATATCCTGGGCTAAACCAGTTTCCAAAGAAAATATTGTAGGATGATCTTTAGAAATCTATTTCTCCATCCAAATCTTATCTCTCCCTCAGGGCACAGAGCTGTGGATGGGAACATGGGTCTTCAAATGGATGCTGTTTCCTTCACGTTAGTCTGTGAGTTCTGAGTCATTGTCATGGTTGAACATGACCATAGGCTACCCAAGGTGGCAGTTGGCCTTACTTGATACAAACTTTGTGTGACCTTCCCGGCTGCTACAGAGTAAAGAAAACGTGTATTCTTTTTAAAACCAGAAAATACTTGAAGCTGAAATTCTCTATCTGCTCCAATTTTACAAAGTACTCAAAGGTGCTTTGTCCACTCTAGTTAAAAGTTGGTTTGTTTTTAAATAAGTTAGTAGCCCTTTTCTTGTAAACCACAGCAGTAAACGTTTGTGCCCTGTTTATAAAGATAGCTCAAAGCATCAATGGCTCTGAGAGGTAGCAAATTCTCTAGTGGTTTTAGAATATGTCCATGAAAATAGTTGTTGCCAGAACCCATCACTTCTCTTAATTTTTAAAATAAAATTAGCACCTGGCTATGAGAGTGTATATATATTTTTTAAAGCGTCTCTGGTGCAAGTATATCTGATATATCTTTTTAAAAGTCTTTCATTTTTCAATGATAATTTCTAACACTTTAGGGAGCTGGATAAAATGCCAGTGACCATGTAAGATCACCTCATTCTAAGTGTTTAAACTGCTAGGAGTAAGGGCATTTAAAGGTAACTTCAGCTGGCCACAAAGGTCATATGCTGTCCATCATGACTAAAAACAAAAATCAACCTTCTCTGCCAAATCCCTGGGTCTCTTCAGTGTTTAGGAACCGCGATGCTGTCCCCCTCCACGTGGCTGCTGAACCTTGCAGGTCAAATTTCTTTTCTCTCTACCTGGGACCTCAAGATGAGTGGTTGCTCTTTGAATGAGACAGCATGTCTACTGGGACAGAATGCTTATTTGATGGGTTTGACACAGGACAAAATCCTGATTCGGGGGTGTAATAGGACTCTGGAGCAGTGAGGAAAGACTGATGGAGACAAACGTCTGCCCTATGAACTACTGGGTTAAAAGAGACCGAATGTGTAGCATTCGAAGGGGATGATGGGAAAATCCCGACTCTTCTCAGAAAGCAGGCCGGCTGCCATTTACAGCACTTGGTAAGCAGAGATGTACTTCTATCTGTGTAATTAGGTAGGCTCCCCCCTCCCCAAGATGGACACTAACAAAGTAATGGAACCAACACTTTCCCCTTTAAAGACCTCCCCCCGCCCACCACCACAACAACAATATAATATACATAGTACAAGAAAAGTTGAGAAAACACTTCAGGTCTAAATTGTCTTAAGAATAGGACAAAAGAAAAAAATCCCTTATGTAGTCTCTTAAGCTAGCAGTGCTTCCTTGGTCTTGCCTTTCCTGTCTTCGTTTTATTGCCTTTCGGAATAGATGGATGTCCCTGAAAGATCAAATTGACAATCTTATGCTGAGTGAGACATTTGAAGCAGTGACTGATGACACAACAGTGAGGCAGTTTGTGCAGCTGTGAGCGACGCAGGTACCCGCACCCCACTCCCTCCCCCCCCGGGCACCTGCAGATTTTGCTTCTTTTCCCCACCCACTACACATCCTGGTCCCCCCCGCGCCCAGCCCCTCTTCGTCCCCTCTCGGTGTGTTATTCCCGGACTCTGGTGACAGGATGTGATGTCTGAGGCTGGACATCAAGCGCTCCAATCTGCTCGCCCAAAATAGGAAGCGTGTCGGGGAAATCAAGGGGATCGGAGCCCTAGTTTCTTTCGCGTGGAAGACGGCGAGGTCCCTAGGGACCCCCCCATCCCCCGGCGGGATCCTGGATGTCTGAGATACCCTACGGTTGGATATTGCTGGAATCTAGGGACGGACTAGCTCGAGGAGGACGGAGGATGGCTGGCGGGTGACCTAGAGAGGGGCCGCGTTTACGCGGGTGGGCAGGCGCCGGGGAGGCGGCGGCGGCGGCGGCGGCGGCGGGGGCGCGGCGGCCGGGGCCTCAAAGCCGGGTCTGCGCCTCGGGGATGTAGATCTCGATGCTCTCGGCGCTCTCGGTGGCCGAGTTCTGACGGACGGACGCGGCGCGCTTGGCGGCCATCAGGCGCTTGCGGGCCTCCTGGCGCTGCGAGCTCTCCAGCGAGCGCTCCCGGATCAGCGGCGCGGGGCCCTTCGCCGGCTTCTTGGGCACTGGAGGAGGGGCCCTTCGCTCCTGATCAAAGCAGAAGGTTCAGGACATTACACAGCTTCTCAGGACAAGCTTGGGGGAAACTGGGATAGGTCAGTAGTTAGCACACACTTTTTTTTTTTAAAGCCTAAGGGTGGTTAAGTTAGTTCTGATCTGCACACTGTATACATATTTACATATATATATATATATATGCATTGGAGAAGGAAATGGCAATCCACTGCAGTATTCTTGCCCGCAGAATCCCATGGACAGAGGAGCCTGGCGGGCTACAGTTCATGGGGTCTCAAAGAGTGAGACGTGACTGAGCGACTGAGCACATAAAATGTATATATTTTTTTCCTTAGTATTCTGGCTTGGGTTTTCAAAAAGATGCATGAGGGAAAAAAATACTGGGAAGTTTAAGGCCAAGGGTAAAGGGGGAGGGCAGAACTAGTCTCTCCAAGGGAAGGATATGGGTACTTAAAATCTAACCCGCCCCCGCCCCCGCCCCTCGCCCCTCACTTCACCTAAAGGCTGCAGCTTCCAGCACATTTACTGTGGTTTTTCTCGGGAGGCTCCAGACTCTTCCGAATGCCAGAGATGGGAAGGAGAGGGCAGCGGTCGCCTCTTAGATTCTGCACCCCCTCTAAGCAGGGCGGCAGCGTGTGGTACCAGCTGGGTTCAGAGTTTAAAAACATCCCTGCCCTCTCCCCTGAGCCCACCCAAACCTAAACAGCCAAACGAGGAAGAAGCGATTGTTAAAACTGTGTTCGTTTAGCTTTGCTGGTGTCCCAGTGAATTACACCCATTTACACATCATCACACACAGACACGCAGAGATGTACTCGGCAGGGTCACCCTGGAGGGAGTTCCTACCCTTGGGGGTATGGAGTCAGCTCCTAAAACATCCTGTTGGGCCATCACGAATTAGGGGCCTCGGGGTGACCATGGTGGCCCTGAAGGCTATTTCGTCATAGGGACAGACATTGCACCATGAAGACTGAACACAAGACTGAAAGAGTTCATTCCTGCTCCCCTCCCCCACACCCCCAGCAGCAGCAAACTAGAAACTGGTGGGCTATTTTTAAATGCTACTGCAAAAACAAACAAGTCATTCATAACTTGGACTGGAAAAAAAAAAGTATAGTGGAAAAGGGAATCTAAATCACAAAGGATTTTTAGGAAAAAGAGCGAGTTTTCAGGCTGCAAAAAGGTCCATGTGAATCTGATGATTTCATCTTTTAACAAAATACCTTAAATTCTCATAAACCTAAATGTTAGAAATATCTTAAAATATGGATTCCATGATTCTCCAAAGGGCACTCTCTGTGTTCCTCCTTTGCTGGCCTTCGTGGAGTGCCTAGTTACCCTTATTGCAGTCGAGTAGCCCCGCAGTTGTTTAAGGTGGAGTCTCGTGTGGATAAAAAAAAAGGAAGCACAGAGTGCAAACCGTATTCCACTAACTCTGATTGCGTTTGTTCATTGTTTCCCCTCCAGTTCATGGGATGATGCAAAGCTGTGATCAAGTTAATAATGATTTACAGTATAACTGTCACTAGGTACCATATATCAATTCTTAGCTTCACTCCTTTTGGACATTTAAAATCTTCATGATTGGGACACTCAGTAGATACTTTTGAAAGTACGATTGTTGAAAACTTTTTAGTCATATTTTCCTTTCCTTGCATAGTTTATTTTTTTAACAACAATTTTTAAAATTGATGAATAAGTAATTAGATGGATCAGCTCTAGAAAATCAGTTACCAGTATGTGTGTACATCTGTAATGTTTTCTTAAAACCAGACCAATTTAAAAGCTTGTTTAGCAGACAGTTTTAAACCCAGATTAAAGAAAACTAGAATGAATGCAAATGTTTGGCTACCCCAGTGAGAGGCCACACAAGGCATCAATGGTACTTTGATGTTTCATACCAAAACCCGCCAGGTGGATGGTGATAGAATTAGAGATGAGGGACAGCGATGAGACTGGTGGCCCCTTCAATTATGCACCAGCCCTTAGCACTAGATTTCTCCTGGGAGCCCAGGGACTCCAAGAACTCTGATATTATGATGGGCAGCAGCAGAATGGACTGGACTGATAGGTGAAAGGATCAGGAAGAGGCATCACAGAAATGGCTGTGCCTGACTTCGGAAGTTGAACCTCTCAGAATCATTTGACCTCAGGCTGTAGGAAAGCAAAGGGTTAAAAATGTCATGCATCTCCGGTCAGCCTAAGAGGGTAGACATTGGATACCTGGGCAAGCCTGGTGGAGCCACTGTAATCAAATGTGAAAAGTGCAGTTTATTAATTCAAGTAAAAGAATTTGAGTCTTTATTTCTAAGCTCTTGCATGAGGAACCCAGTGAGCAATACTCCCCAAGGCAAATCAACCACAGGTAAAACCTTTTTTTTTTAAAAAAAAAAGATCCCAACATTTATGATTACTGTGAAACTATACGGTGTGTATATTTTTAGACTTGAACAACAGTGGTTTCTTTATTACTATATTTATGAAATGATTATAAAAGTCGGTTAGTTTGCAGGGCTTCCTATTTTCTCGGCAACACGTTCTAGGGGTGTAAGGAAGTTGTACTCTTGCTCTATGTAATCATGCACTGAAGATGTCATTTATTTTAGTTTAAAAAGCAAAATGGAGGCAGTTCCTTCCAGTGACTAAAATGGTTTAACTTAAAGTTTAATTAACAAAAAAAAAAAGCCACATTCCCATTTTCCAATTCACAGACAGGTTTTTCTTTAAAAATATGCCTGAAACATATTACAGATAATATCCCAAATGATTACTATGTAAACATTGTCATTACAATGAAATTAATATGATTTCAGCTCCATTTCACATTGTAAACAGCAAGACTGAGAGCAGAAGCCTATTTAGACTGTCCAGTGTTTGTGCAGGTTTTTAAATGAACCATACAAAATCTACATTGTTCTACCTTCTTGTCAAGAGGATCCATCTGTTTCCAATTATTGGCCTTTAACTGATGAAGTTCATCAAATTTCATACTAATGTTTTCTATGGACAACTGCAGCATGTCCCAGAACCCCGCCAGATCCTGAGAGGTGGGCCTTGGATGAGCATTGGGATTCTGTGCAAGAGAAAGAAAAATAGTCATGCTTTAGAAGCGATGTTTGTGACAAGCCCAGGATCAACGCGGCATTTTCAAATACTTCAAATAACAAAAGGAGGATGAGTTCCTTTTAGTTTTCAGATAGGAAAGAAAAGTGAAGTTACTGATGGTGCCGTGCTGTGCTATGCTTAGTCGCTCAGTCGTGTCCGACTCTTTGTGACACCATGGATTGTAATCCGCCAGGCTCCTCTGTCCATGGGGATTCTCCAGGCAAGAATACTGGAGTGGGTTGCCATGCCCTCCTCACTGATGGTACTTCTATTTATTTATTTTATATTTTATAGGTATATATGTTTTATGGGGCTTCCCAGGTGGCACTAGTGGTAAAGAACCCACCTGCCTCAGCAGGAGACATAAGAGACAAGGGTTCGATCCCTGGATGGGGAAGATCTCCTGGAGGAGGGCATGAGAATCCACTCCAGTATTCTTGCCTGGAGAATCCCATGGACAGAGAAACTTGGGCTACAGTCCATTGGGTCTGAAAGAGTCGAACACGACTGAGCAACTGAGCATACATGCATATATTTTATATATATATATATATATATATATATCCCTCTATATATTCACCTTTATTAAGGACTAATTGACAAATAAGATTATAAGATATTTAGAATGTACCCTATGATGATTTGATAGAGACACACCTTGTATAGGACTTCCCCATCGAGTTAAGCAGCACATCATCACCTCACATCTTTATCCTTTTTTGTGTGTGTGTGAGAACATTTATCATCTACTCTTTCTTAGCAAAGCTCAGTTAGACAATACAGTGTTATCGACCATAGTCACCATGTTCTAATTAGATCCTCAGATCTCATTCATTTTATAGCTGAAAATCTGTATCATTTTACCAATGCCCCCTCCATATCCCCTACCCCTGAGCCCTTGCCAACCACTTTATACTCTCTCTATGAATTTGGCTTTAAAAAAAAAATTCCACTACAAACAATAATTTTATACAATCATTTTATACACATTTGAGTCAGTGATTCTCAATGTCAAGGTAAAATTCTTTTGTAATACAGCATCTATCAGTATGGTATGGTGGGGAATCTAAACATTTGGAAAAAACCCAGAATGTGTGATATATGCCAAAATGCATTTAAAACTATATTTAAATGAAAATACCATATTACCAAAAAATACAGTCTGTTGTTATTAGAGTCAGTATTTGACTCCATGGGATCCAACATACTCAGAGAACAGATAAGGAATCTAAAATAAGATTCATTTTAATACTTACCTTGAGTGAAATAATAGGGCAAACAAGTGATAAGTAATAAAAGAATTAGATTTTCAAAGTATTGTGTGTTTAACAATTAAGATATTTCTAATATTGGAAGTCATTTTATCATATAAGTACTTGGACATAATCTTTTGGAAATGAATTGGCTTTAAATTCATTAATACGGCAAATGTGAGAACGCTTGTCTGTATGTAAACATAGATTTCTGTGTATTTGCTAGATAATATTAAAGATTCTTCAATGTGTGGATTGACTTTCTTTGCCCTCATTCACATATCCCTGACAAGCACTAGAGAGTAGGAACCTCTAATTTATATGATCTGAGACATAAAAACCATAACTAAGAGACTGAAGGTATTACTACCAGCAACAATAGTTAAAGGGATTCATGGGCAGATAGGTGGGGCTCATACTTATCAGAGGTTTCTATTGAGGTTCCATTTGGTTACCTCTGGGTATCCCAGGCAATTGGAAAGACTGTGAAATCTCATGCCATATAATAACTTGAGGCCCGTTCTTACTTTTAAAACAACCCTAAAGAAATGACATCATCAGAACTTCAGAAAGCACAGGGTAAGTGACCATCAAAGTTAACAGACTGGAAAAAATACTTTTTAGCCTTTTGATGGATGAGTATTATTGGTCTGACTTCAAAATAAATACAAGAATGTATTTATAAACTTATACTTTTAAAACTACCCATAGTTCATTGGAATAATTAAATTCTAAAATTTGTAAGTATTTGGTTCACTGTTAAACTCTATTCCAGTGACACCTGAATTAACAAGAGGGCTTCTCTGTAGCATTTTGATATAGTAAACTCCAATGTTTCTTATATCTAGGTTCAGAATAGACAGATAATAACTTTGACAAAGTACTTGTCAGCTGGAGTTTTATGATCTCACAATATATTACCTTATCTTATTTGTAATTAAAAGCTAAATTGCTCATACCTTGAAGTTCACTAAAGCCTTCTAGGTCACAAGCCTTGTTGTTAAACTGTGATAGCATTTAACTCTGTAGTAACAAGGGAAATTTGTTCCTTTCCCACCAAGAATCTCTTCGCCCCCTCATCATCCAAGGGATGAATGGGGAAGCAGAGAGAAAGAGCCTGGGTGCTCAGCCAGTCTCTTAATCAGTGGCTCCTGTGACACCCAGCACAAGAAGTAGTTGTGAAACCTGCTTCAGTCTGAACCAGGTCACTTGGAGGTCAGAGGCGATAGAGGATGAGCAAGATAACGAGGGCCAGTTTGAGAAATATGGCTTTATATGAACTTTTTAATTTAAAGAGTTAAAGAATAATATGAATTAAGATCTGTGACACGTGAGCAAGTTTACAAATTAGAAGGAATTCTGTACCTGACACATAGTGAAGCTCAATAAAATATTTGTTAAATCACTGATCAATACATTTACTAATATATATTATCTCATAATTCAGAATAGAATTTCTGAGAAGGTGAAAGAAGGGTCAGGTCATTTTTGCTGAGGAAGGGGAAAACAAACTATGGGTATGGGAGGTCAGGGTGAGGAGGCAGGAAAGAGGTTTCACAAAGAAAAGCCTGGTGAAGGGGGATAAGAGCACTGACTTGTGCAGACTTTATATCTGCTCTTGGTTGAGTCTTGTCTAAACAAATCCCATTCAGTCTGTATTTGTCCTTGTTAACAACAAGATGTAGTTAGAACGCTAAAAAAAAAAAAAAAATCATAGTTTGGGTCAATCAGATCACAAATGATTGTGTTTTGAACTTTCCAGAAGATTAAAAGAATTGATTTTAATTTTCTTTATTTTAGATGCAGTTTCCATCCCTGGGTCAGGGGTATCCTCTGGAGGAGGAAATGGCTATCCACTCCAGTATTCTTGCCTGGAGAATCTCATAGACAGAGGAGCCTGGCAGGCTACAGTCTATAGGGTTGCAATGAGTTGGACACAACTGAGGGACTGAGCACACAGATGTAGCTTGATCATTAATTGGCCAATAAAAGCTATTTTTGTGGCAAGACATTTGTGGAGATGGCAGAATTAAAAAAAAAAAATGTGAGGAAGCTCTTGGCCTTGCATTTTGCTGACAGTTTTTTAAAAATGTTGTTGCTGCTAATACTGGTTTTGTCTGTTTGTTCTGCTTTATTTCATTTCTGTGTGTCCAAGAAAGATGAATGATTCATTGTTCTCATGGAGATCAAAGCTACACTTTCTGACACCTTCCACCTCCAGTTCTTAAATTAAAATAGAGCACTCTGATAAGGAAAAAGGCCCCAATGGCTACTTCAGAAAGAAACTCGTTATCCAAAATTATTTTTTTCTGAAATATTATGTTTGAAATATCAGGCTGCTCCAGTTGGGTAAGAATAATAAAGTCAGGAGGCCAGGAAAATAGAAAATCTTCAGCAACCAGGAAAAAAAAAAAAAAAAAGGAAATGGAGTTTTAACTTGATAACTTGATCGGATTCTTTCTTCGAAGATTATTTAATATTTTTTATTATTTTAAAAGATAGATATTTTTAATTTTAAGAAAAAGCAGGAAATATATGATTCATCGGAAAATTCTCTCTGTCAGGTTAAGAGAGTCCAATGAGCCCTGGCTTGGTTCTACTTTAGTTGGACTGGTCTTGACCACATGGTCTTCTCATGGGGAGGAGCGGAGAAAACTAGTATGGACAGGGAAAGATACCTACCAGGTTTTCTTCACACAGTTCTCTGAACTGGTAGAATTTCTGGGCCATAAGAAGTTGGGCACTGCCCACTGCGGTTCGGATTTTCCCTAGAACTGAAAAAAGCAAACAGACAAGAAGTTTACACATGATGTCTCATTGTTGAGACTTAGTCTGGCAAAGCAAAGAGGAAGTTGCGCTGTAGTAATTAGGGAAGACCGCATGCAGAACGCACGCGCGCGCGCCCGCGCGCACACACACAGCCAGGTCGTGCAGTCGCTCTGCGTGTCTATGCAACAGCGACTCCCGAGCTAAAGTAGAAAACCAGCTTGGAAAAACCCACATGCTCACCAGGCATCTTTCTTAGGGATAACGGAGTTTTCCATCACAGCGCTGGATGTTACCAGGAGAGGAGGCAAATAGTTCTGCTTTGTTTTATCCCTTTTAGTGCAAGGATGCATTTCCAGTGTTTACCAGTCCGGTTAGGGATTTATTTGTGTCAGTAGTCACGGTCTGCTAGCTTGTTTTTCTAATCCGAATCCAAACACAAGGAAAGCAGCCCTGACTTGCAGGGGGTAGGGATCTCATGGCACTCACCAAATCCCATCCACAGCCTGCCTTATTTTTCCGGAGCTCAGCCACTGGGACTGTCGGGAAAGAAAGCCTGGCCAATTGAAAGATTTTGTAAGGAGTGAACATTTTCAGCTCGTTGCCTAGGGAACGCCAGCACTGTCCCAGCTTTTACACTCCACGGACCAGCGTTATTGTTCAGAGAAGTTTAATTCCCTGTGCACTGTGCTGAAAATCCTCCCCTTTGCAAGCTACTTCTTGACTTGAGTGAAGTCGAAGTGGAGAACCTTCCAGCAGTGGGAGAGCTGAGCGGGGCGGAGCCTCTGCCCGGAGCATCCCTGAGCATCTCTGAGCATCCCAAGCTCCGGATTATCCCAGAGGCGCTCGCTCCGCCTGGTGGGGACTGCTCGGCTGAAGCCCGGCCATCCACCACCACCGGGCAGGAAGGAAGGGGAGAGGCGGCCACAGAGAAAAACAGAGCAGGCGGGCCTCCCAGGAGCACTTGCCCACTTGAAGCTATTCACTGGGGCTGGGAGGGATTTTATGGGACTGAAGCAACGTTTTTGCTGCTGTAGTTTTGTTCTGATTTTACCGTGTCTGAGACTCAGAGTGGAATTAGATCTCCTTTTTTTGACCTCATTCCCCACAAAGACTGAGAAGACAACAGAAGGACAAGCAATGTCGTTTGGCTCAGGGTTTCCTGGTGAATTGCTTCTCTGTTAGTTTAAGGCTGCCAGGCTGGATAATGGTTCCTGCGGGCCACCACTGCTCTCTACCCAAATAATTCACACACGTTTCTGGGTCAGGAAGATCCTCTGGAAGAGGGCACGGCAACCCACTGCAGTATTCTTGCCTGGAGAATCCCCATGGACAGAGGAGCCAAGCGGACTACAGTCCATAGTCACAGAGACGAAGTGCCTGAGCACGCATATACAGGTAACCCAGGCATTTCTGGACTTGGGAAGTCACCAGTAACACCATGAGGCTGAGGTGCAGAGGCCACCTCCCTAGGGAGAGCTGGGGTCCCCCTTGAGAGCATCTGGCACAGTTCTTCAGGCCTAAGTGTTGGGTTTTTTTCAGTCTATCTGCTTTTAGAATCTTTTGGAATAGTTGCATTTTCCTCTTTAATTGATCTATCATGTCTGTGAGGCCTTCCTCCCTTTTCTTTTTTAATTTAAAAAATTTATTGGAGTAAAGTTGCTTTAAAATATTGTGTTAGTTTCTGTACAGCAAAGTGAATCAGCCATACATATACACATATCCCCCTTTTTAGATTTCCTTCCCATTTCAGGTCACCAAAGAGCATTGAGTAGAGTTCCCTGTGCTATGCAATAGGTTCTCATCAGTTACCTATTTTATACATAATGTCACCTCCCTCCATCTCTCAACACCCCAAAGCAGAAAGGACATGGGGGAAGCAGGGTATCACAGAAGCTAAAGGGTCAGGCCCTGAGCTGGCTGAGGGTCCTCTCTGGAAAACTTAGCATTCATTGCTCCGGACGGTCACCTAATCTCTGTTTTCTTATATGTAAAATGGATCGAACCCAGGTCTCCTGTATTGCAGGTGGGTTCTTTACTGTCTGAGCCACCAAGGAAGCCCCCTTTTTTGTTTTTTTTTTACTGTATGTGGTGGCAGTGAACTTTGCAGGGACTGGGCTGGCAGTCAACGCCAAGGCCAAAACAGCCCCAGAGGAGGCTGCAAAGATATGTGGAGTTTCCATAAAAGCTGGTGCAGAGACAGTCCATGGGGAGTCTGGGAACTCATTCACTTAGAGATACTGGGACTGGAAGCAGTCAAACACCCAGTGCTTCCTGACTATGACAGCTCCCCCATCAGCATGTTAGAACTCAGAGCAGAGGACTTCCCCGGTGGTGCAGTGGATAAAATCCACCTGCCAAAGAAGGGGACATAGGTTCCATCTCTGGTCTGGGAAAATTCCACATGCTGCAGAGCAGCTAAGCTTGTGTGCGCCACACTGCTGAGCCCATGTGCTGCAGCTACTGAAGCCCACACACCCTAGAACCTATGCTCCACAACAAGAGAAGCCACAGCAACGAGAAGTCCAACCACCACAATGAAGAGTAGCCCCTGCTCGCCACAACCAGAGAAAACACGCACAGAGCAACAGAGATCCAGCGCAGCCAAAAATAAATACATAAATAATTAAATGGAACTCACTTAAAAAAAGAGAGAGAGAGCAGAACAGACATATTTTTAATATCTTCAACCTGGACACTACCTATCAATTCAAAGGAGTCCATCTGGCTGTCCCACCAGCGGTGAAGGTTCTACAGCGGTCAGACTAGGTGAACACCTCCCAGACCCAGCTGCCTACACCTGATTCACCTGGTCTGCTTCCTTGCCTGTCTAACTTCCTCTGTGTAACATAGCAGAAAAAGCACAGGCACTGGAATCTGAAATGCCATTTATCAGCTACATATCCTGGGAGAATTTATTGTACTCAGACTCTGCCCTCTTTATCTGCTGAGTGATCATAATAATATCTTCCTAGGATTGTAGACTGTAGATATGATGAAATCATGTATGAAAATCCTTAGGCTGTAGCAGGAATTATAACTCCTATATCCTTTTGACATTCTTGGTCATTTACCGGGGAAACAAAAGGTGATATATTTCCAAACGGGATTATTTCTCCTGCAAATCTTCACACTCCAAACTCTCTTCCCAACAGTGTGGCCTGATTGAATGTCCTCTTTTTTGGTGGCTGCCATGCAGGCAGACCTAGACAAGTGTCAAGGAGTGGGCGAACCATGTCTTTAATCATGTCTCTGTGTATATAAGGAATCCATAACAATTCTCCAGGGCCCCAGATTTTCGTCCCTATCTGTAGAGTCTGGCATAGCTCCCTACCTATCAGAGCTAGAACAGTGGTTAACTGACTGACAGAGACACAGAGGAGACAGAATCTTAACCAAGGACTCCTAGACCACTCTGTTGGAGACTGTGCAGAAAAGGAACTTGCAAAATCAAAGATCAGACTCTCCTCGGGGGCCACAGTTGCTCCAGGCAAACAAGGACCATCTTCAGGTACAGAGCAGACCAGATACATACATGCAGGGCCCTCCCTTCTTGCGGAACAGTGTTTCGCCACATGGTTTAGAGCCATTCAAATCCGTGGGATCCAAACTCAGTGTGTCTCTTGCTGTTGATCATTAGTCCTTGGAGATGGTCTTGGTCCACTCCCTCCCTGACCCTCCTTTTCTGACTCTCATTCACTGGCAACTGAATCCCTGCTCCCTGGTCTTTAGCAAAAACCTTGTCTCCTATGAGATGAAGAAAATGGAAGGAATCAGGCATGAATATTCTCAGTGTTCTGCCTCTCCTGACACTTGCCCACCCCCATGGTCCCCTAAAGCTCTAAAGAGGGGAGGTTTTGCACGAAGGATGAGCAGTGATGCGGCCAGCATCAGAGATGTCAGGTGCCCGAAGTACTGCCATTCATTCCTGATGGAATCAGCTCAAAATTGACACCCACCCCTGTGCTAAATAGCTCTCCACATCCACCCCTCCCATCTTCCTGTATCCTGGTCCCACTCCCTCATGGTTGTTCTTCCATCTCAGCCCCTCTTGAGAGCTTTACCTGAGAGACCTGGGAGCTGCCTCAAGTCTCTCCCATCCTAAGGGAAAAGTCCTCCCCCATCTCGTAATCCCCTCTCCTCCCCTGTTATGGGCTGACTTCTATTCCTCCCCAAAGTCATCTGTTCAAATCCCAACCTCCAGAACCTCTGATCGAGACTGTATTTGGAGGTGGCCTTCAAACCTGTACTTAAGTTAAAGTAAGGTCATTAAGGTGAGCCCTCGTCTAATACAACTGGTGTTCTTATTAGACAGTGGAGTTAGGACGTAGATACACACAGAGGGAACACCAAACCAACGGGAGAGGCCTTGGGAGAAACTGGCATCTTGATCTCAGCCTTCTAGCCTACAAAACTACGACAAAAAAAATTTCTGTTGGTCAGACCACCAGGTGGTACTTGGTCACGACAGCCAGAGCATGTGAATACATCCTGGTAGATGCTGGATTCTTCAAAGGGCAGACTCCTTTGCTCTCTGCATCCTCAGCTCCCAGCGGTCCTTCCTCCTTTCAGTCTGGCTCTCCCTGCCCTCCCCCCACTTCTGGTCCTCTGTGTTTGGCACAAGGGAATCTCAGCCCCCTGGGTACTCACAGGGCTCTCTGGTCCTGGCCTGGCTTCCCTCTTCCCTCTACCTCTGGAATGTTGAACACAACACTCGGTCCTGAGTCTACTTCCCTTGAGTCCTGCGAGAGATCTCATCCATGCTCCTGGGTTCAGCTATTCTGTAAAAGAGGTTTATTTTGCTCAGATTTGTAACTGGGGTTATACCAGCCCCTGCTGTAGCATGTCTGAGCACTTGCTAGACACCTCTTTGGATTTGTGTCCCCAAATCCACATCCCCTTCAGGCGACTTTAGTTGCTTACAGTTAGGGCTAAAGGCTCCATCAACCCTCCTCGCCAGTTTGGAGGTTTGGCTTTGTTGAGGGAGCCAGAGGGTGTTCTTATTTCATACAATTCTCATGCTTAAAACTGTTCTGTGTTCCTCTATCATCCCTGAGATAAGTGAGAAACTCCTTTTAATGGGCCACCTGTTTAACCTCACCTCTGCCCACTCCTATGATGCCTTAGGCCCACAATTTCCCAAAGCTGGTCTCTCCACAGTGCCTTTGCTCAGGCTAAACACTGAACTGAGGGTGCCTCCTGCCTTGCGCCGACATTGACCCTGCCCACTGGCCCCACCCCTTGAACCTCTCCCTGTCTTTGCACCTCAAATTCCTGTGCACAGTTCTGTCTCTGCCCTCTCCAAATTCTTTCTAGCATCATCTATTTGTCTGGCTTTCTAACCAGACCAGGAGCCCCTCAATGGCATGGACTCAGCCAACGTAACTTCTGATATCTGTAGAAGGTGTAAGTTTCGAAGTGAACTGACTCATCTGTAAACTTTATGTTAACCTGAAAAATTAATGGTAAGATTCCAGGCCTTAAGCGTTGCACTTCTTTAAGATTTTACTGTGCCCAGCACCACTTTTTCATTACAATCTTGATTAATTAATTAGCTAATACAGTCTTGGTTGGGTTATTGTTCCTCTTGTGTGCTCAGTAGCTTCAGTCATGTCTGACTCTTTGCAACCCAATGGACAGTAGCCCACCAGGCTCCTCTGTCCATGGGATTTTCTAGGCAAGATTGTTCCTCATGGTTTTCTGTTTATAATACTAGTTGTGCTGACTCTGGCTGGAAGAGCCAGGCCATTTGGGATAAAGTGGAACATGCCTCTGGATGAATTAAACCTCCTTATCGTAAACTTTTGACTTCTTTTTACTCACTTGGCCTCCCTCCACCATGGTTTAGACTTTAGGAGTGAGGAGGAAAAAGGAAGTTTTAAAAGAGTGGATCCACCCACATAGATGGGTGGATTTGTCATGTAGATTTGTCAGACCAAAATCTGTGTGATTTCAAGTCAGATTACCCACGCAGAGATGTTTTTATTTACAAGTGTGTCCTCATGGAAAAGAATTTTGCCAACCAACTGCCCAGCTGTTTCTCAAATACATTTGTGATCCAGAGCTGCTGTCAATAAAAGGTCTACACAGAAAACATGGATCTGTTTCATTCCTGGCTGACAACAGCTGCTCTGAATGTAACAGGAGCACTTTTTTTTTTCTTAAAGGAGCCAAAACTTAAATGAATAAAGAATGATGAATTTATTAAAGGTTAATGAACAAAGAATAGAATTCTCAAGTAGAAATTATCTCGTGGACAAAAACCAGAGCTTCCATGGGGCTAAGCCCTGGGGGAAATATTATTTTGTTTGTAAAGAGCAAGTTTTCAAACACTCAGCTAATTTTATTTTTCCCCGACTCTTACTTCAGGAGTCCTACTTGTAAAAGATGCTTATGTTCCCATCCATGTCTCCATTGACATCAGCCATGAACTAGTAACAGCATCCACATCACATAGACAGATACAGTTTTTGAGCCTTTGAAACTGGAATGAGATGAAATGAGTCAACATTTCCCTTGGGAATATGAAAAGACTAAAAACTGCATTTGAAGCCCATTCCAATGATCTTCCACAGAAATAGTTATGGTTGGAGAAAGCAATGGGGAATTGTGGTCATGGTCCTGGTTCCCTCTGCCCATCTCTACCTCTCCCTGCCTTCATGCCTCTGAGCCTCTCAGCCTCAGATCACTCCCAGTAAAACACACCTGCAAAAGGATGCCCAGACCAGCACCAACACTTTCCTCTTTGTGCCCAGCACTGTGCAGAGTAAAATGCACCCAGCATTCTGGAAGGTTAAACATCAGACACATTGCACCCAGTTTTTTTTTATTACTGCCACTTCCTTTGTGGTCACTAATTTCAGGTTGGTTAGACCTTAAAAAACATGTAAGCCTGTGTGTGTATGTGCATGTGTGTGTGTGTTGGGGCATGGAGGTGGGGAGGGACCTTTCGAAGGTCAATTCAAAGGAAAGATGAGACTAGAACCGGAAGGAGCTAGGATGCACCCACCTTACCCACTTAGAAGCACTCAAGGCTTAAGGCAGCTGAGCTACAGAAATCACAGCATGCTCCTGTGCCTGACACCCACCAGTCCTCAGGCTGAAGAGAGGCCACAGGAACCCTGGGCAGAGCAAGCTTGGGATGGCACCCGTCAACGGTTGAGGCGATGACTGTGCACAGCTTCCCCACTGTAACTCAACCTAAAACCTGGCAAACCCCATTTCAGGTTTCATTACCGGCCGGACGTTCGCTGCCAAGGCTCCCAGGCCTTCTAGGGGACTCAAGGTAAAGTTTCAGTAATGGGGGATGCTATTACCAGGCAAAAGAAAGTGTTACTAATCTGTCTCCCTCCCACACATGCTTTGGGTTTATCCCTTCCTTTCAGATAAAGCCTGAAAATTCCACATAGAAGTTGTCCACAGTTCATGAGGCAAAGCTAGATTTCCAAGCACAATCAACCAGTATATTTCATCCTGGGGCCACTGAAACTCGAGCCCATGTTTGGAGCTGGCCGTGCTGGACTGCATTCCTGGTGGGAGCCCTGCACTCCATCTGGGCTTTTCGTCCTGGTCAGATAAAACCAGACGGATCCCTGTAACATGCAGGCCCTCTCCAACAGCGTGAGGGAGCATCTCCCTGGGACAGCTGTTTCACACAAGGGCCCATTGTCTGAGACAAGCTCGGGTCGGTTTACTTCGAGAGCTGCGGGAACATTCTGTCAGCTGCTATGGCTCCCTTGCTCACTGCAGATTTCTTTTAGTTTGTTATTGAGCCAGAAACCTACCATCGACTGTTAGGGAGGAAGGTTTAACCCAAGAACCAAAGTCTTCACGCTGCTTTCATTTTATCAGGAAAAAGGATAGCTCCCCACACCCGAAGAATTTATAGCTCGACTTTTGGAGAGCCGTGACTGTAAGTGTTTGTTTTCTTTCTGGACTTCCTTAAGTACATTTGTCCAGTTTTGGGGAAAGCAGTGTTTTCCAGTCCTGGAAGGCCACAAACAAGATCCCTAGGAAGCAGCATTCAGAATTAGGATGATAGCAGCATAAAATAACTGATCACTGAATAATTCCTGCAAATTGGATGACTCTTTTTTTTTTTTTTTTCTTCAGGGCTTCCCTGGTGGCTCTGATGGTAAAGAGTCCTCCTGCAATTCAGGAGACCCAGGTTTGATCCCTGGGTCAGGAAGATCCCTGGAGAAGGAAACGGCTACCTGCTCCAGTATTCTTGCCTGGGAAATCCCATGGACTGTGGAGCCTGGAGGGCTACAGTTCATGGGGTCACAAAGAGTTGGATGTGACTGAGCGACTATCACTTTGTTACTTCAACTCTCTTAGAGAGAAGGGTGACTGCAACCAACCCAGGCCCCAAATCTGAATCTCAGGTTCCCATTAAGCAGTTGGTTTTTTACGGGGGAAGGGAGGCTGTGCCACGCAGTCTGCGGGCTCTTAGTTCCCCAGCCAGGGATCAAACACCCACCCTCTGTACTGGAAGCACAGAGTCTTAATCACTGGACCACCAGGGAGGTCCCAGAGCAGATGGGTGCTGCTCCTAACTTCTTTTTCTCCCCCACGGACATGCTATGTTTTGAATTTAGGAAGATATTTAACTTACAGTCCTATAAGCATGATGAATAAGTATGGACGTGATGATAGCAAGTCTGACTCATATACCTTCAGCTGCTGCAGAGTATTTTTGGGGGAAGGGGTATATTTTTGTGTGTGTGTGGTGAAATATGCATAAGATCTACCATTTCAACCATTTTTAAGTGGGCCATTCAGAGACATTAAGCACATTCACCAAACATTTAAAAATATTTAAAATATGGAATAAATCTGGGGCCCCACAAGATAAATTAAGCAGGTATGATTAGAATCGTCCTTTCTCCCACCCAGTCCTGCTTCTTTCCCTACTGATGGTGAAGACCAGCTCTCCTGGGAGGGATTGCTCACGGAGTCACCATTGTCACATACCCTGAAGAATGACCCTCCTGTCTGGGACTCAACACAAAAGGTGGTTTGATGAGCAGACACACAGATCTGTGCTTGACTCATCTATCAGAGCTCTTTTGCTGTGTACACAGATTTTTTTTTTTTCAAAAGCCAGTTACTTAGACATTGGCTATGCCTGCCAAACAGAACTGGCTCCCCTTCCTTACTACCCACCCCCCTTATTAAAAAAAAAAAAAAAGCAAAGGTTAAATTAGAGACTTACTAAAACAAAGGCCCTCTGCAACCCCAGGCCCACTTATCGGAACAGAAGTGAGGTTGCCAAGGAGGCAGGGGCAGATATGTATGGAGAGCTTTGGAGGAGGCACTCAGGAACACACAAAGTGTTATTGTCTTGTCAGATGTTATTCATGTTGTATCTATTCCACCAGGCGCTTCTGTGCTCTGTGACCTTGGACAAGAGACTGCCAGAGAGCTGTTTTGAGGGCAAATAAAACAACACCTGTCAAAGCCTGTAGCCCACGGGCCCCAGGGACTGTGAGGACAAGATGGATATTCTTTCATGAGCTCGTATTCTTACTTTCTCCCTATTCTCTGGTCAGATCCTCACCGATTTCCATTAGCCTCATTTGAAATTGGCGACTCTGATGCGCATGTGCATGCTCCTCTGTGCTGTTTTAGAATTCTGGAACGCCAGTGGGTACAGTTTCCGTTTCATATATCCCAGAGCATGAAAGACAGAGAAAGCCTTCAAGTGCTTGTGAGTAGAATCTCGTCCCAAGAGCTAGAAGGGACATGCACGTTCACCTGGCCCAGGCAACTGACAGACACACAAGTCCTTTCCAGCCTTTGGTGCTAGGTGTTCATATCTGTCTACCAGATGCCTGTTCTGATCAGCAGGGCTCCCCACTTTGCCAGGTGCTGCCCCTTCCAGCTTTGGGCAACAATAGCAGTGAGTTACTTGAATATTTTGTAAGCTACTTAGGAAGAAAGGTTTGGCTAAAGAAAACACTTCTGTAAAACAGACTTTTCAAAGTAGTTTCAGGATTCAAATACATATTCACCAATCCCATGCTATATGTCAAGAACTGGCAGAGGGACAGGGGATATGAAGATGAATTAGACAAGAAGAATTTCTGTCCTCAGACCTCACTTTTCAGTTGAGGAGAGCAATACATAGATTATCATCAAATAATGTTGGAAATACCTGGCAGACAAATGTACGGCTATTAACAGAAGCACCCAGTTCAGCCCAAGGTGGTGCATTCTGCAAAGACTTCTAGAAGGTGAGGTTCAAGCTGAAGGAGGAACCTTTTTTGTAGGCTAGATGGGCTTATATGAACAGACATTAGACATTTCTAATTTGAATCACTTTGGTACATTTAAAACACCATACAGTAAAGGCATTTACCTCTGAACTTTGTGTTGGCTGTTGGATCAAAAGTTTTAAAATAATATTTTGAAAAATTAATAATTTGGACTTTTCACTATAGATGATTGGTTTTCCAACTGAACTCGAGAAATCTGAGGAACTTTTTGGTTGGTAGGGAGGGACATTGTTCCAGGGACTGAGGAGACAGAACTCTGAGCCCTTATCAAAAAGCTTCACTGTTCTTCCTGTTATTTTATTGGTATTGGGTGTATTTTTTTTTTAACTAGGGAAAGCGGGCTCTGACATCGAAATATATTTCAAACTACAAAGGGAAACTCACTCCCCAGTGAAACAGGTCTCATTGCATACTTGCCATCTAAGATTACTCAGTTGACTGCTTTAAAGCAAAGCATCAAAACCACTCCCATGCTTAGTTATCTTTGCTTGTTCTGCAGCCATGACCCTCACACCTCCCCAACCCCGTCCCTAGGCAGCGACCTTGTAAAATAGAGGTAGAGCTAAAAAAATCTCTAAAGAAAACGTCCTTAAGATGTATGGCTTCTTAATAGTAAGACAGGCAGTACCTTCGTGTACAAACAGCAAATTATTATTAGAACAATCTTGTTATAACAAAATATTTTCATATGGAATAGGTTTATAAGTCCTGTTTATAAATCAATATTTTAGTTTATTTTTTAATAAATTAATATTTTAAATAACATCTGAAGTAAACATTCTGGAACAGTGAATGAATGAGCAGTTCCTTCATGTTCAAGATACAAATACACTTCTCTTTCATCCCAAACATAGGATGAGAGTCTGATTTTCTGGCATGATTTTCACCTTTCAAATACATATGCTTGTATCAAAATACATTGACTTGTTTTCATAACTTACACTTACCAGCTATGTAAGTGTCAAGGAAGATTCTCCTAAATCTTTATACACTGGCTATCCTCATGCATCATTATAAAGCTGGGTTGAGAGAAATAGATCTAGTCTCAGATGGGAAGAAAAGATAAGATGAAAAGAAAATACCACATGAACAGCTTCCCAGGTCATACTGGAAGTTAACTGGGGGAAGCTAGAACAAGTCTGAATCAATGCAATGAATGGCCTGAAATCTGCAAAACAGCTTGCCCTGTTAAGCAGGGCACCCGAGGCCATAGCTCCTTAGATGTGGGCAAGTTTACCACATCCCAGTAAAGTTTACTAGGCTTTGGGTTTGCTCATAAAGGGAAAGGAGAATAAGAAAATGCAACTGCTACGACTTTCTTGGCTTCCCATTGGCTCAGTTGGTAAAGAACCTGCCTAATAGTGTAGGAGATGTAGGAGGCATGGGTTCAATCTCTAGATTGGGAAGTTCCCTTGGAGGAGGAAATGGCAACCCACTACAGTATTCTTGCTAGGAGAATCCCATGGACAGAGGAGCCTGGCAGGCTACAATCCAAAGGGTTGAAAAGAGTCAGACATGACTGAGCATGCATGCATATATATACACACATAGAAGACTTTCTTATTGAAACCTGCCCCCACCCACTGCTATTAGGTGTTGCTTCATAACCCTGTCACCAGGGCACAGAGCATGCTCTTTGTGGATCCACACCCAGGTGAGCATGCAGTGGCATGGACCGCTGGGGCAAGTGTCAAGGAGGTTTGCTTTCCACTACTAAGTTGTTTGCACTCATCATGAAAGAACAAAAGGAACATTACAGAAACATACTGATGGGTTTTCTAACCTGCTCTGAAAGGGAACAAATAAGCTAGTCAGTGGGTGGATAGGGGTCTGGAAGAGGAAAGAGCAGAGAAGAGCTGAGAGCAAGATCCAGAGCAGAAATCCTGCAACCTGTGAACTGTTATTTTCCAGTCTCCATTCTCATAAAAATACTTCCCTTATGGAAACCTCACTGCTTCCTGACACAGTTAGCTTGGTTTACTTAGTAAGTTAACTGAACATGATTTACAGAAAGCTCTAGATCTCATTATTAAAAAATTATTGTTTTTGTTAGGAATAATACATGATTGGTTATTAAAAAAAAAAGAAGTCCTTATCAGCGACGCACAGCAAAGTGATGAGATGTCTTGGATTTTCCTTAAGATCCTCTGGCAAAAATGATGACAACGTGGGAGAAGTTGAGACTGGCCACTCATTGAACTGGGTGATAGGTAGATGAGGGATTTATTATAATAAATGGTCTACTTTTGTACATGTTCTAAGATTTTTGTGATAAAAAGTTAAATGATGACTTAAAAGACAAATCTAAAAAGCCATATCAAGCTTCTGCACAACAAAGGAAAATATAAGCAAGGTGAAAAGACAGCCTTCAGAATGGGAGAAAATAATAGCAAATGAAACAACTGACAAACAACTAATCTCAAAAATATACAAGTGACTTATGCAACTCAATTCCAGAAAAATAAACGACCCAATCAAAAAATGGGCCAAAGAACTAAATAGACATTTCTCCAAAGAAGACATACAGATGGCTAACAAAGACATGAAAAGATGCTCAACATCACTCATTATTAGAGAAATGCAAATCAAAACCACAATGAGGTACCACTTCACACCAGTCAGAATGTCTGCGATCCAAAAATCTGCAAGCAATAAATGCTGGAGAGGGTGTGGAGAAAAGGGAACCCTCCTACACTGTTGGTGGGAATGCAAACTAGTACAACCACTATGGAAAACAGTGTGGAGATTCCTTAAAAAATTGCAAATAGAACTGCCATATGACCCAGCAATCCCACTGCTGGGCATACACACTGAGGAAACCAGAATTGAAAGAGACACATGTACCCCTATGTTCATCGCAGCACTGTTTATAATAGCCAGGACATGGAAACAACCTAGATGTCCATCAGCAGATGAATGGATAAGAAAGCAGTGGTACATATACACAATGGAGTATTACTCAGCCGTTAAAAAGAATACATTTGAATCAGTTCTGATGAGATGGATGAAACTGGAGCCGATTATACAGAGTGAAGTAAGCCAGAAAGAAAAACACCAATACAGTATACTAACACATATATATGGAATTTAGAATGGTAATGATAACCCTGTATGTGAGACAGCAAAAGAGACACAGATGTTTAGAACAGACTTTTGGACTCTGTGGGAGAGGGAGAGGGTGGGATGATTTGGGAGAATGGCATTGAAACATGTATACTATCATGTAAGAATCGAATTGCCAGTCTATGTCTGATGCAGGATACAGCATGCTTGGGGCTGGTGCACGGGGATGACCCAGAGGGATGTTGTGGGGAGGGAGGTGGGAGGGGCGTTCATATTTGGGAACGCATGTACACCCGTGGTGGATTCATGTCAATGTATGGTAAAACCAATACAGTATTGTAAAGTAAAATAAAGTAAAAATAAAAATTAAAAAAAAAATAAAAATAAATAAAAAGCCATATCATGACAATACTCTTCCAGGTGGTTCCCACCCCAAAATGAATGCAGGCTAAGATGCCTACCACTGATTTTCCCTGATTCAAATATATTACAGTAGGAAGAGCCACTGTTCATTCAATAATCGTTTTTCACAGGGAAATAAACATACAGCATTGATATACACACTGATTATAAACTATTTTCCAAAAATTTCACAGTTTTTGGAAATGTACAAGACATGTCTCAGTACTGTGGACATCTGTTAACTTCTTTGTCGATTGTTAACAAGGATTGTTGTTAAAACGCCAAGTGTGAAAAGAATGGTGTGTGGGGCCTCCATTATTTATTTAACTTATCCATCCTTTATTTTATCATTTATTTAATCTATTAAAATGTGTTACTTGTTTTAGCGGCTGAAGATTTGCCTAAATCTAAGAAGGAAAGCGCGGGCTAAGCAGGGCTAAGAAGGTCAATAAGCGTGGCGTCTACCAGCCTAGACACGACCAGCCTCGTTTTAATCTTGTATGTTAGTGAAAGTAGTACATTTGGAAGATTATAAACACCCAAGGGATGCCTAGCTGGGGATCTTTAAACTAGTTAGAATTACTGTTCCTTCCCTGAGGAGCAACACCAATGGGGGAGCGTCTTGGGGAAAGAGGAACCATTCAGAAGCCTCAGCGCACCCCACCATGGTCCAAAGCCAAAAGTCTCAGACGCAGAGCTACAGACACTCTGACAACTACGTGAGCAGCTCGGCGCAACCGGAAAGAAGAAAGTGTCCCCGCCCCGCCCCATCCCGGATGCCCCACACCAGATGCCCCGCCCCATGCCCCGCCCAGAGCCCCAGGCGTTTGCGCGTGCGCATACGCGGCGACGCACTTACTCTCCTCAGGAAGGTTGTTCTCCCGCTCTTCTCTCTCCATCTGCTGGCACCAGCCTTCCATGCGGTCCCGCTCCGCCTGGAGAAGCTTCAGAAACCAGTGGCCGTCCCGGTGGCACACTGATCTCTGCACGGCCTCCAGGGGGTCTTCGGTGATTGAGTCAATCCAGGGGTCCGGGGGCGGCAGAATGGAAGGATCGAAGTCCGCGTCGAAGTCTTCGTCGACTGCGCAGGCGTGGTAATGGTTTCCTGAGCCCTGGATGCTGACGGTGGAGGTGCTGGCATCCCGGGAGAACTGTCTGGCCACCGGACCGGGGCACGAATTGTCCTCTATCGACTCCAGAGAGTTTTCCAGGTTGTCGTGGAAGTCCAGGTCGGCCTGCACGGCCGTCGTCACACTGTTGGAGCGAGTGAACCTGCGGAAGCTTGGAGGGATAGAGACGAATTAGTTAAGGATGTTTCTTGAAGCAAAACCACTTTCTGCTTCTCTTCATGGGTGTGCCAGGAGGGTGCGGGCAGTCTCATCCTCTCCATCTGTGGAGGTAGCCCCTGGAGGCCAGCGCATCAGTTGCCATAGCTCTAGTGTAAAGAACACGATCCCTCCTGTCTGGTCAATAAGGACGGAATGTGAAATCGTATTTGGAGAAGGTTTAGAAGTGGACCAACAGGCACCAGCTCTCAAAGCCAGATCGATATCCAGGGTCCACCTGCTGCCCCAGTCTGCCATGGCTTGGATCCTTACGTACAGTGATCAGTAAACTTGGTGAGGGGTAAGGAAACAACTCAGTTATATCTTGCTTTGCTGTAATTTTCTTTGAAACAAAGGGCGGGGGGAAGGGAACCCAACCCAGCGTGGACCAAGACTATCTTGAATCCTGCATAACCACATTTCCCAGGGACAGCTCTTACCTGAAGACAAACTAAAATGCCATTAAGCTCCTCTTAAAATTAAAGCTCCTTTCCCTGGTAGTTCTTCTCTCGATCATCTGCTCATAGTGATAATTTGGTACAAAGCCTTTGGGGCAAAATCAACTCAGATCTAGAGTTCTCCAGTATCGTCTTTCCCTGTGCCTTTTCCCTGTGCCCTGTGCCTTCCACAGTCCTCCCGAGATAAAATACAAGACAACTTGATAACAGCATTTTGTATGGACATCCATGCAGTCGGTGTTTCTCAGCCAAATGGCTCAAGACACCTACAGCGAAGGTGAGGACTGATGGAAGGTGAGAGGGCTGGGGAAGGACAGGGGAGCAGTCTGTTCTTTCTCAGACAAGGGGCAGGGGAAGGCCTGTGTCTGAAGTAATTTAAAACAACTCCGGAAAGTTTCCCTGGCTCCAAGAGCAGACAGGAAATGACGATTTAACAAAATATAAGCATTTATAAGTCTATAGAAGGCAGCATCAGGTGTCTGTTACCCCGCTTGATACTTATTTTTTTAAGGTAACTTCCTGATCTAATATTTCTATTCTGAAGAAATACACATAACATAAAATTGACTAACAACTTTCAAGTATATGATTCAGTGGCGTTAAGTTCGTTTCCATGGTTGGGCAGCCATCACCACCATCCCTCTCCAGAACTTTTTCATCTTTCCTAACTGAAACTCTGTACCCATTAAACAACAACTCACCCCACCTCCTTTCCCTCCAGCCTGTAGCAGCTACGATTGCACATTTTGTCTCTCTAAATTTGATTATTTTCAGTCCCTCATGTAGGTAGAATTACACAGTATTTGTCTTTTTGTTGCTGGCTTATTTCACTTAGCATGATGTCTTCAAAGTTCATCCATATTGTAGCATGTGTCAGAATTCCCTTCCCATTTAAGGCTGAATAATATCCCATTATATGTATATACCACATTGTGTTCATTTTTTAATCCGTTGATAAACACTTGGCTTTGTTCCACTTTGTGGCTATTGTGAATAACTCTTCTATGAACATGGGTATACAAATACATCTTCGAGATTCTGCTTTCATTTGTTCTGGGTACATGCCCAGAAGCAGAATTGTTGAATTATGTGGTAAATCTGTTTTCCCTAGCAGCCGTACCATTTTATATTACAACCAACAATGCACAAAGTTTTTAATCTCTCCACATCCTTGCCAACACTGATTTTCTGACTTTTTCTATAGTAGCTGTTCTAATGGGTATGAAGTGGTGTATTTTCTTGGCTGGTTCATAATTATGCCATGTTATGATGGTTTATTTGTCAGTTGATTTTCAATTAACATTCAGTAGGGCCAGCCTTAAAGAAGAGTGCACTAAGGTCCATACAACATTTAATAAACCAGATAATATGTTTTTTTCTTAACTCTCTTGGAAACTCTGTAAGAGCCAGTTAACACCAGTATTCTAGTCCCTCAAAAATAAAGAATGAACAGACTGGAAGTCACAAAAAGGAAAAGGTATAATCATCTCAATCAGTCCATTTCCCCCCTAGAGAATAAATACCAAGAAAATAAATGACTGCACAATTGATATGTGTTAATTATTAGGGTGATCACAATAATAAAAAAATGTTGTGATGCTCGCCATTCATTTTATGAGAATAGGGCAGCCAAAAAAGGCCGATCCATCTCACTGTTGGCTGTTTTCAAGAAGTTACTTATGTAGTCAGAGAAGAAGAAACATCTTGTGACATGCCTTATATGCAGAATGTAAAAAGAAATGAATCAGATGAACTTATTTACAAAACAGAAACAGACTTACAGACTTAAAGAATGAACTTGTGGTGAACTTCCCCAGTGGGGAAGGATGGGAGGGAGGGATAGTTAGGGAGTTTGGAATCAACATGTACACACTACTACATATAAAATGAATCACCTACAAGGCCCTACTGTATCACACAGGGAACTCTGCTCAATGTTATGTGGCAGCCCGGATGGGAAGCAAATTTGGGAGAGAATGGATACATGTATATGTATGGCTGAGTCCCTTTGCTATCTACCTGAAAGGAATTGGCAACCCACTCCAATAGTCTTGCCTGGAGAGTTCCATGGACAGAGGAGCCTGAAGGGCTACAGTCTGGGGTGGCAAAGAGTTGGACATGACTGAACAACTAATACACACACACATGGCTGAGTCACTCTGGTGTTTATCTGAAACTAGAAACTATCACAACATTGTTAATCGGCTATACCGTAAAACAAGATAAAAAGTTAAAAAAAAAAAGTTACTTCTGTGGAAGGTATCAGGCATGGTGATTTTATAGGTGGCTCAGATGGTAAAAAATCTGCCTGTAATGCGGGAGACCTAGGTTCAATTCTTGGATTGTGAAGATCCTCTGGAGAAGAGAATGGCAACCCACTCCAGTATTCTTGCCCAGAGAATCCCATGGACAGAGGAGCCTGGTGGGCTATAGCCCATGAGATTGCAGAGAGTCGGACACGACTGAGCAACTCACACTTAACTCTGAAGTTGGTCACAGTAAAAACTGCCCAGTGTGAAAGTCTAAAAGAATGTCCTTTCTGGTACTCTCTGTGAAAACAAGAACAATTCTGCCACCGTGATTCTCCCAAAAGTCAGCGGTTTCTTGGCTTTAGGAGGCCACTTCTGCCGCCTTCTTGCTCACCCGCCAACGTGTTAAATGACATCTGAAGCTGAGCTGTCTCTCCAGCTGCACGTGTGTGAATTGGATGACTTTCCTCCCAACAGTTGACATCCTGCCTGTTCCACTGACACAAAATCCCGACTATGAAAACACTTGGCTCCACTCTCCAAGATCATGGGCTGCCAGAGGCATAACATTTCCAGACTCAAGGAAGGCCCAGCGCCTTATTGTTTCCAACTGGAGCAAACTTGCCAGAGACAGAGTCTGCTGCACACGCAATCACAGAGACCCACCTTCCTCATGCCTCTGTTTTTATCTACCCAAATCCGTACCACCAGCATTCCTTATAGAGGGCTCCTGGCTATGAATCCTGTAAAGTATCCACCTTCTTAAGAAAAATGACTTGGCAGGAGATGAGTGGAAGTTTGCAGGTTAGTCACCCAGAAAGAAAGGTAAAATTAAAATAGTTTGGGATTAAAAGCGGTGCCTTTGAACTCAGGCAGCCTTCTCCGGGTTGCACTGCTTCTCTCAATTAAGTTCCTTAAACGAGCGCTTTATTCCACCCAGAGTTTTCAAAGAATGTTCTGCTGTGTGAAACACTTTATGTCTTTCATGTGCTGTGTCCTCTGGGCGAAGGATGTGATCAAGTTGTTGTTTAAAAGTCTGATAGGAACACAGAAGGAGTCACTGGATTTATTTCTGTGTTTTTGAAAAGAATGGATCAGTTGCTGGTGGATGGTAAAAGCCTAAAAGCTGAACCCAGTGGCTTCAAGACAGTTTCCAGTCTTGAAACTTCCTTGGCCCTTCATGCCATAAAGGCAAAATGTGTAATAATTACAAATTCTGAAATGAACTGGCTGATATTCTGGCCAAGGGATTGAAAAACCATGAAACCAAAGACTAAACCAACCAGTACGGGACAGGATACTGTTCTGAAGGCAGGAGGAAGGACACTTGTGAGCATTCACCTCTGCTGTTGCTTTGGCTGTTTCTATGAAACAAGTTTATGTGTCTGATGAGAGGATTTTCTGTCCCTCTCCCACCACTTTTCTGTTCAGCAGATTACAAATCAAGAAATAGATGGGAAATCTTGGAGGCTTATTCTCATTTCCCTTGTCAAGTGGAGGTGTATTTGAACAAAATGAGTCATAAACAAAAACTAAGCAAAGTCTGTATCTTTAGAACACACATGCTTTGTTCCTGCAAATTGAGTTATCTGAGACACAAATCATAAAGACCCTTGCTCCTTGGAAGAAAAGCTATGACAAGCCTAGACAGTGTATTAAAAAGCCGAGATATCACTTTGCCGACAAAGGTCTGTATTAAAGCTGTGGTTTTCCCAGTAGTCATGTATGGATGTGAGAGTTGCTCCATAAAGAAGGCTGAGCACTGAAGCATTTATCCATTTGAACTGTGGTTCTAGAAAAGACTCTTGAGAGTCCTTTGGACAGCAAGGAGATCAAACCAGTCAACCCTAACAGAAATCAACCCTGAATATTCATTGGAAGCACTGATGCTGAAGCTGAAGCTCCAATACTTTGGCCACCTGATGTGAAGAGCTGACTCATTGGAAAAGACCCTGATGCTGGGAAAGATTGAAGGCAAAAGGAGAAGAGGGTGGTAGAGAATGAGATGGTTGCATGGCATCACCAACTCAATGGACAAGAATTTGAGCAAACTCCAGGAGATAGTGGAGGACAGAGGAGACTGGCGTGCTGCAGTCCATGGGGTCAAAAAGAGTTGGATATGACTGAGTGACTGAATAACAACAAGTCATAAACTTATCTTAGGGAAATTCAGTCACACCTGTTAGAGAATCCTGTACTCCATGGGTCCTATCCACATAAAAGCTACCTTTCAGGACTAAATCTAGTTTCAAAGAGAGAAACGTGAGTCCTTTGCTGTTCTTTCTTTTTTACACATTTTTTCCTGTACCTCCTGTCAAAGGCTGAATACACAAGGAATTTGGAGATACCGTCCTTCAAAAGTTCAGTATCTTGGTGTTTTGGGAAATGGTACTTAACCGATGTAAAAATCCAAGATGTCTCATTATATAAAAGACAGGTGGAAAGGATGGTGAGGGAGGTGATGAGATTGAGATCAAGAATTAAGACACCCTAACAAAGAGATTCAGTCTTTCTTGTCAGTTAGAATGGAGCACATAGGAACCTATGGGTAATGTAGCCCTTGTTCACAAATTCATTGGAAGTGTCCTGCTCCCCATTTGAATGTGATAAGCACAGTCCAATTGACAGATTTTAAAACTACTCAGCACAAGCATCCATTGGTCATTTAAAACCCTCCACATTCATCATCCTTTTGCCCAAAGCTCTCTTTAAGCAAAGAAAATTAGAATAGGTTTTCTACATGAAGACTCACTCTGGGCCAAATAATTGTAACGCATTTGTCAAGTAAAAGGGAGGGAATGGTAATGATGAGAATGGGCTTGGTATCAGCTGATAGTGTCTGTGAGGGCCCTGCTTGTTACCATTCTCCTGTTAGTACCAGCCGGGCAGGTTCTGTATCCTTGATAGACTGTTGCCATGGGAACCTTAGTTGGGAGCCTCAACAAAACATCCTTGAGCTGACTATGCCCCAGAAGGAACAATTTTCCCCCTACCCCGCCACGAGAACATTAGGTCATTTGTTGGCTCCTGACCCCAGGTAACGAACAAAAGCCTGAGAAGTCTCACTTACAGTTGTCTTTCATTGAATCCTGTTATGGGGTCAAATGGGGGCCACTGGCTTGTGAGTCAGATGGTAATTTTTCTTTTTGCAAAGTAAATTATCTTGGAAAGCATGTAAAAAGGAAGAAAGAGAAAGATGGAGGGAAGTGGGAGGAGGAGGATGGGCAGGAAGGAAAGAATGAAAAAGAAGGAAGGAAGAAAGAAAATGTATGAGGCATATAAGGAATTATACCAGTTTCCAGGCTTTTGAAATCTGAAATGCATGAATACCACACCTTTAAAACTCAGGTGTACCTGAAGGAACTATTTGGCTAGGCCATAGTATTGTTAACTTGGCAAAGAAAAGAGATTGTTGAGTATAATAGGGAGGGTGGGTGCTCGTTGGTGCCGCGCTCCAGGGAAGCTGAGAGCAGTTGGATTGATCCAAAGCCTCTGGGTTGGCAGAGGCTGGATGTTTCTGACTACCAAAGGTCTTGCCAAGTCTCTGGTCCCTGAACAGGCTGTCAGAAGATGCTGCCGCGATTTTGGCTTTTTGTTTTTAACATCCTGCTTAGTCAAAAAGGCACAAATCGCTGCAAGCGCAAATGTTTACATATTTAAGTCAGTCAAGATCAAAAGAGGTCTTTTGTAGCAGTTGACACAGTGTTAAAAGAGAGAACAATGCTCCTTTCCCAAAGGCTTGTTCCTGCCAGTTTGAGGCTTTAACGTGTGAAGCTTTAACATGTGAAGCAAGGGAGATGTTAAAAACTCAGAACTGTATAGGAACAGAGGTAATTTTGGTGATGGAACAAAAGGAGGCATTGGTTTCTAGAAATAGGGAACAGGTCCCACAGTGGGCGCTCAAGCTTTCCTTCCACACTTGTGTTCAATCTGTGCGTTCACAAACTTGCTGAAATGGCAGGTGTCATTCACAAGCACTTTTTTTTTTCCTTGCTGCTCAGAATGGCTTGCAGGATCTAAGTTCCCCTACCAGGGATGGAACCCAGGGCCCTGGCAGTGAAAGCAACGACTCCTGTCCACTGGACTGCTAGGGAACTGCCTAAAAGCACATTTTAATGTCAGCATTTCCTCCCTTAAACATTAAGTGTGTCCTGGAGGGTCTCTGTGTTACAAGAAAAAAGGAGATGGTTCTACCAAGTGGGAATAAGAAAGGCCAGAGGCTATTATGCAAATCCATCTGCTCCCATTCCCATACCATAAATGAAATATAGATGAAAGATCTTGTTTTCCTTTGCATACACACACCTCCAAATACGCACATCCTGCCCTGGACCAGACAGCATATTATAAAGCAGAGACGTTAGTTTGCCAACAAAGGTCCGTCTAGTCAAAGCTATGGTTTTTCCAGTAGTCATGTATGGATGTGAGAGTTGGACCACAAAGAAAGCTTGAGTGCTGAACAACTGATGATTTTAAACTGTGGTGTTGGAGAAGACTCTTGAGCATCCCTTTTGCTGCAAGGAGATCTAACCAGTCAATCCTAAAGGAAATCAGTCCTGAATATTCATTGGAAAGCTGAGGCTGAAGCTGAAACTTCAATATTTTGGCCACCTGATGGGAAGAACTGACTCATTGGAAAAGACCCTGATGCTGGGCAAGATTGAAGGCAGGAGGAGAAGGGGATGACAGAGGATGAGATGGTTGGATGGCATTACCAACTCGATGGACATGAGTTTGATCAAGCTCTGGGAGTTGGTGATGGACAGGGAAGCCTGGTATGCTGCAGTCCATGGGGTCGCAAAGAGTAGGACACAACTGAGTGACTGAACTGACTGACTGACTGACTGACTGCCCTGGACATTCACTGTCATCTAGCCTCACCTGTTTAACAAGGAAATGGTGGGGATCGGGGAGTTGATGAGGGAGGAAAAGGCCACAAAATGACTTACTCTCCATTTATTCTGGGATAAGTTTTCTCCTCTGGTTCCCTTGGCTCTGAAAGTAAATAGTCTTTTCAGTAACTATCTCTCACTTGGACGATCTCCAGATAAAGAGGCCAGCCAGTTAAGAAGTAGTTTACAAAGACATAGGAGGAAATATTAAATACACATACACTAGGAAAATAACATTCTGGAGTTTTCTTGGCAGAAATTGCTGTGAGACCAGTAGCTTTTCTCTGTGCATGTCCATTTGTCATTTTGACAATGTTAATAAATAACCCCAAAGCACACCATTTTGAAGCTTTCAGCTCCCCTTAACCCTTTCAGTTGTGAAGACCAAAGATGACTGCTTTATAAATTGTTAAAAAATACATCACAAATATCTAACCTTATAAAATGCAGTTGAGTTGGGATGGGGACAGGAGACTGGAACCTGTACTGCATGTTTATCCACATTTGTCTCCTGTTTCTGAACTAGAGATTATGAGGGCAATATAGTGACCTGGGAAATACAGGAGTAAACAGAAAGGCAAAACCCAGGAGATTGGGTCTAAACATCAACTAAGAGTCTTCATCTTGGGATTTCCCTGGTAGTCCAATGGCTAAGACTCCAAGCTCCCAATGCAGGGGGCGTGGGTTTGATCCCTGGTCCGGGAACTAGATCCCACATACCACAACTAAAGACCCTGTGTGCCTCAATTAAGACCCAGAGCAGCTAAATAATTTGAAAAAAAGAAAGAGTTTCCATCTGTGTGTAATGCTCTTTCAAAATTGAGGGGACACTGCTGGAATGTTGAATCAGAGAACATACACCTAAAAAAGGTATAGGTGTTCACTATATCCAACTCAAAAACTTTAGCTATGGAAAGGTAAAGTTACTTTTAACTTGGGTCTCTTTGTTTGGAATGCTCTTTTTCTCCCTATGATTCCATACATTCCAGTATATTCCATGACCTTCCAACCAGAGAGTAGTGCTGATAACTGGGCTTACCCCATCCACAGGCCAAATAAAACCTACATTGAGGACTTCTGCTTCTGGCCAAGAATAGAGTAAGAATGACTGAATTGATTTACACGTCTCTCTGAAACAACTGTAAAAGACTTATGTACACACAAATAAATTGTATTTACATTACCTAATAATGGACAATTGGAAATGGAAATAAAAATAAATTTATAACAGCAAGAAGAATACGAAATATCAGTGGGTAAAGCTGACAAAATATGTGCAGGACCTAAAAATAGCTGTAAAAATTTAAAAAGCGCTTTGAAAAAGAAGGAAGTTGGTGGACTTACATTACCTGATTTCAAGACTTAGTATAAAGCTACAATAGTCCAAAACATTGTTGCATCAGTGTGAAGATGGATAATTAGATCAATGTAACAACACAGAGAAGGCAAAATTATATCTATCTCTTTATATAAATAAATATTTGAGAGAAGGTTCAAAGGATATTCATATGGAAAAATTAAGCTTTGATCCATACCTCACACCATGTATAAAAGTTACTTGAAATATAGGTCCTAGACCATAAAATCTAAAACAACATTCTGGAAGAAAACATAGAAAAACCTTGTTAACTTGAATTAGCTAAAGATTTCTTAGCTACGACACTGAAATCACAATCCAGGGACAGGAGGAGGCTTTGGGGAGTGATGGATGTGTTCTCTGGGTTTCTCCGATGGCTCAGCAGTAAAGAATCTGCTTGCAATGCTGGAGACCTGAGTTCGATACCAGGGTCAGGAAGATCCTCTGGAGAAGGGAATGGCAACCCACTCCAATATTCTTGCCTGGAGAATCCAATGGACAGAGGAGCCTGGTGGGCTACAGTCCATGGGGTCGCAAAGAGTTGGACACGACTGAGCACACAGATAGTTTGAAGTTCTACTTCCTGCACAATTTTTTTCTTCTTTTTAAAAATGTGCTTAATGTTTATGTGTACTTGTGCTTAGTCGCTTCAGGGAATCTTCCCAACCCAGGGATTGAACCCAGTCTCCCACATTGCAGGCGGATTCTTTACCATCTGAAGCACCAGGGAAGTTTTATGAACATAAATTTTATGTACTTAACACTTAATCCTCAAAATTGCCCCAGGTGTATAAGCGTCTTCTCCATGGATCAGATTAGGAATTCCACCAATCTTCTTAAAGAAATCTTTAACAGCTTCTGACCTGTCCCCTCTCACCCGGCCACTCACTAGACCTGCCTCACCACTGTTGTCAGGAGATTCCTCTCCATCATCCTGAGACATCCCTTTCCCCTTTCTTGTGCTGGATCACCTGTTTCCTGGATTCCATATTTACTTCTTTTTTAAAAAACATTTATTTTCCTACACCAGGTCCCACATGTTGTAGCACATGGGATATAGCTCCCTGACCAAGGATCGAACCCAGGTCCCTTGCATTGGGAATGCAGAGTCTTAGCCACTGGACCACCAGGGAAGTCCTTGTATATTTACTTCTTTCTTTGCTTTTTTCCTTTTGTATTTTTTTTCTAGAAATGTCTTCAGTTTTATCTTTTAACTCTTCTGTTGGGTTTTCCAGTTCTCTGTTTTTTAATTTCTAAGAGCCCTTTTCTTTCCACCCCACCTCTCCATTCCCCACCAGGTGTACAGGAAGATGCTCTGTAAGGGACCATATCAATTTCCACTTCCTTCACAGGGACTTCTTGCCTAACCTTCCTCTCTTTTCTCTAAAAAAAAAAAAAAGATTAAATTTTCTGGATTTTCCTGAAAATGTTTGGTTCTCCTTTCATGGCTTTTCTCTGGTCTCTGTGAGTTTGCTGATTCTTAGCTGTCTGCTCCTCGAAAGTCATAGAAAAAGCCTCCTGAGAAGTCTGTGCTTTGGAGACAGGCTCATTCACTGTGATCCTCAGTGTTGGGTGATCTAACTGCAGAATCCCTGATGGCAGTTTCTTTGGTTCTTTGGGCTCAGACTGGCCCATTCCTCCACTGCAGGCTGTTCATACACCTATGTAGAGGGAATGTGTCTGTGGCTGCTGGGATCCTGGGAGCCGAGAGAGCATAGAACACTTAGGGCAGGTGCCTCGACATTCTGTTTGTGAATTTTCGTTTATCCTCCTATTTTCAGTACAGCAACCCTGCTCTCAACTGTTTGCCTGTCTTCCAGACCCAGGACTGTTTGTTTTGGCCTCTGAAGGGAAACCTCCAGCTTCCTGCCAGAGTAGGGAAGAGCCATCTGTCACCTGTCTGCAGATTCAGGCAGTTTTAGCTCATCCCCAGCCCCCAGTGCTGTCAATGCCCACGCCTTTTGTAGGTTCGGAAACTTAAGTTGAATTATATCTTAGATTTCTGCATGGCTAGCTTTAGATTCAGCTTTCTCTGGTCACCTAAGCCAATTATCATGTGTTTATCTGCCTTCCAGCTCCCACAATCCTGCTGCTGTATTTTTTCCTCTCTTGTTCTCATCCTCCACAACTTGTGCCAAAACAAACACAAAATCCTTTTACTGTCATTTAGTTTCAGAAGGCCTCAAAAATCGATGTGTGTATATTTTTTTCACCACCTTTAATCAAAAGTCAATCTAGCAATAATGCACATATTCAACAGGGAGAGAAACTTAACTCATATTCTTAAATGTGGTGTAACTATTAAAAGAAGTATTTGTCATGAATTTTTAATAATGAGAACACTTTTGTTGTAATATTAGTTGATTTTTAAAATGTTACTGAATTTTTTACAAAAGATGATTTCAACAACTTTCAAAACGTTCATGGAGAAAGCATGGGTAAAAATATACCCTTCTATTAATTCATGGTTAATGAGTAGGATTATGGAAATTTTTATTTTTATTTCTGCAATTTATAAATTTTCATAGTATATAAATATCTTACTTTTCTTGTCATTAACTAGATTACTTAATGATTCACAATTATTATAGAAAAAGTATTGTCGTTGCTTAGTCGCTAAGTCATATAATACTTAAAAAGATATCTGTCTATCCATGCATATAATCACAGTTTTTTCAGTTGCTCCAGAGTTCATTGGAGAGTTATAAACTGTTAACATGCTGCTGTATGTTTTTCCCTCAGTAATTCTGCATACTATTTTTGTAATAAAAATAATAATATTCTTCCTCTTTGTATCCACTCTTAAGAGTCTTTGATTCAGTCATGGGCTAACGTACGAAAGTCTAGTTTGAACTACTGTTGAAATATAATTGTTACTTGGAAAGAAAGGGGAGATCCCTGGGAGCCTTTTAGCTTTCTCATCTTAGTCAATGGAAAGGATTGGTTTACTAGATTTGCTAATTATCAGCTTGGAAGACAGGAAGACCTCATGAGAACTTGTGGGGACTGGTCCAGGGAATGGGAGAGAATGGAGGCAGGATGCTTGGAGGGCCTGGGATAGAACATAGAGCAGAGCTGAGGGGAGCGTTCCTAGGGGAGGGGTTGATCCACTTTGCTTAGGATCAGTCCTGCAGAGCAGCAAAAATATGCCATGTGGATTCTATCGAGTAATCCTACTGGCTGACCTGTGAAACAGGAACTGGGGACAGAGAGCTAATGTTGGGGGCTTCCCAGGTGGTGCTAGTGGTAAAGAATCTGCCTCCAGTGCAGGAGATGCAGGAGACAAGGATTCCATCCCTGGGTCGGAAAGATTTTCTGGAGGAGGAAATGGCTACCCACTCCAGTATTCTTGCCTGGAGAATTCCATGGTCAGAGGCTGTGAAGAGTCAGACACGGCTGAGTGACTGAGCACATAAAGCACACAGCTAATGTTGGGTGGAGAGGAGACATTGCTTTATTAGCCTAAAGGAAGTTTTGAAGTCTTGCTTCAAAACCCCATGGATTCATCGACCCTGGCTTGGTGCTGCCATAGCATTTAAACTAGTGACCTCCAGACAGCCTTCCTCTGTGCATGGTCCCTGCCTGCGAATAAGTAAGGAAGATATGTGATCCTCCATTTGGATTCCTTTTCTTGAAGTAGATAGGTTATCAGTGCATCTTATCTTTTTAGTAATGAGTTACTAACTTTTTCTTTTGTTTCAATAGGGAGCACTGAATAGCACCCTGAATTTACAAGTCTATCTTTTAAGAGATGAATCAGCCAGATGGACTGTGCTATGTTAGATTTAGTTCCTAAATCGTGATGGTTTCAAAAAGTGGTATTGAGTCTCAGCCTCTTACAAAGTCCTTTTTTTTTTTTAATTTATTTACTTTTATTTTTGGCTGCACTGGGCCTTCGTTGTGTGGGCTTTCTCTAGTTGCAACAGGCGGGGGCTACTCTTCATTGAGGTAGGTGGGTTTCTCATCCTGGTGGCTTCTCTTTTGTTTCTGAGCTTGGGCTCTGGGGTGCATGGGGTTCGGTAGTTGGTGGCTTAATGGCTCTAGAGCATAGGCTCAGTAGCTGTGGTACATGGGCTTATTTACTCCAAGGCATGTGAGATTTTCCCGTACCAGGGATGGAACCCATGCACTGGCTGGCAGGTTCTTATCCACTGTGCCACCAGGAAGCCCATCTTACAAAGTCTTTTAATCTTCCTCTCTTTGCACTATCTCTTTGTTTCTCTTGCTCTATTTTCTTTCTTTTTTCACTTTTTGTTAGGCTAGTGTCATTTATCAATCTGTTTATTTGGGAAAGTGGGAGATGGATTGTAATAGCCATTCAATGTGAAAAGAACAATCTTATCCTTATCACTAGATAATTTTAAAATAATTTAAAATATTTAAAAAAATTCCCAGCTGTCTTTAAGAAATCTCATCTATCCAGTTTGGTATTTTAAGATCCTATTTAAATGAATGACTACCAGCAAAATTATAAAAAGAATTATAATTAGAGATAGAAGAAACAAGCAATCTCTGCTTGACAGCAAATTTCTTATGGAAAGGTTGAAAACAATCATTAACATCAATTTTTAATGCTTATTTATTTCATAGCAGTTAACTACATAATGACCTTCAAGAAAGGGTATGGTTTGGAAGTTTAAGCACCACCAAAATTGGGGCTGCCAGCTCTTTGGGGCAATGTATTTAAAAGAAATTACTCAGTTTACTGGGGAACAGCAATAATTTATTACATGTTCAACTTTTTAATAACATGATACAAATAGCTCATTTGAAGTTTGGGGTTGCTATTAGGCATATAATGTTTAACATTCCTACAGATATGGACAAGCGTCAGGGCATGAATTCGGTGATATAGAATTGCTAACTGCAGGGGAAACATTTGAAGTACATTTAAAAAATTAGGATGATTTTCTCTTATCTTTAAAGAAAAGATGGTATAATTGCTTTCTTGAGACTTCACTCTTTAGAGAGATTTATTCATGTTATATGTAATATAATGTAATATCCTTCCTATCTCTGATAATTTTTCTTATTCTGAAGGCTCCTTGGTCCAATATTAATATAGCGGCTCCTGCTTTTTTTTTTAACTTTATTTTTGGCTGCGCTGGGTCTTCACTGCTGCTTGAGGGCTTCTCTGTAGTTGCTTCAAGCAGAGGCTACTCTCTAATTGTGTTGCACAGGCTTTTCATTGTGGTGGCTTCTCTTGTTGTGGAGCATGGGCTCTAGGCACGCGGGCTTCAGTAGTTGTAGTGCACGGACTTAGTTGTTCTGTGGCAATGTGGGATCTTCCTAGACCAGGGATTGAACCCATGTCCTCTGCATTGGTAGGCGGATTCTTAACCACTGGACCACCAGGGAAGTTCACTCCTGCTCTCTTTTGACTAGTATTAATACAGTATGGACCTAATAGAAGCAGAAGATATTAAGAAGAGGTGGCAATAATACACAGAAGAATTATACAAAAAAGATCTTCATGACCCAGATAACCACGATGATGTGATCACTCACCTAGAGCCAGACGTACGGGAAATGTGAAGTCAAGTGGGCCTTAGGAAGCATCACTACGAACAAAGCTAGTGGAGGTGATGGAATTCCAGTTGAGCTATTTCAAATCCTAAAAGATGATGCTGTGAAAGTGCTGCACTCAGTATGCCAGCAAATTTGGAAAGCTCAGCAGTGGCCATAGGACTGGAAAAGGTCAGTTTTCATTCCAGTCCCAAAGAAAGGAAATGCCAAAGAATGCTCAAACTACTGCACAATTGCACTCATCTCTCAACACTAGCAAAGTAATGCTCAAAATTCTCCAAGCCAGGCTTCAACAGTACATGAACCGTGAACTTCCATATGTTCAAGCTGGACTTAGAAAAGGCAGAGGAACCAGAGATCAAATTGCCAACATCCATTGTATCATCAAAAAAATTAGAGTTCCAGAAAAATATCTATTTCTGCTTTATTGACTATGCTAAAGCCTTTGACTGTGTGGATCACAATAAAATGTGGAAAATTTTGAAAGAGGTGGGAATACCAAACCACCTTACCTGCCTCTTGAGAACTCTGTGTGCAGGTCAAGAAGCAATAGTTAGAACTGGACATGGAACAATAGACTGGTTCCAAATTGGGAAAGGAGTATGTCAAGACTGTATATTGTCACTCTGCTTATTTAACTTATATGCAGAGTACATCATGCAAAATGCCAGGTGGATGAAGCACAAGCTGGAATTAAGATTGCTGGGAGAAATATCAAAACCTCAGATATGTAGATGATACCACCCTTATGGCAGAAACTGAAGAAGAACTAAAGAGCCTCTTGATGAAAGTGAAAGAGGAGAATGAAAAAGTTGGCTTAAAACTCAAAATTCAGAAAACCAAAACTAAGATCATGGCATCTGGTCCCATTACTTCATAGCGAATAGATGGGGAAACAGTGACAGACTATTTTTTGGGCTCCAAAATCACTGGAGATGGTGACTGCAGCGATGATATTAAAAGATGCTTGGTCCTTGGAAGAAAAGCTATGACCAACTTAGATGGCATATTAAAAAGCAGAGACATTACTTTACCAACAGAGGTCCATCTAGTCAAAGCTATAGTTTTTCCAGTAGTCAGGTATGGATGTGAGAGTTGGACCATAAAGAAAGCTGAGGGCCGAACACTTGATGCTTTTGAACTGTGGTGTTGGAAAAGATTCTTGAGAGTCTCTTGGACTTTAAGGAGATCAAACCGGTCAATCCTAAAGCAATCCTGAATATTCATTGGAGGACTGATGCTGAAGCTTAAACTTCAATACTTTGGCCACCTGATGTGAAGAACTGACTCATTGGAAAAGACCCTGATACTGGGAAAGATTGAAGGCAGGAGGAGAAGGGGACAACAGAGGATGAGATGGTTGGATGGCATCACCAAGTCCATGGACATGAGTTTGAGCAAGCTCCAAGAGTTGGTGATGGACAGGGAAGCCTGGCGTGCTGCAGTCCATGGGGTCTCAAAGAGTCGGACACAATTGAGTGACTGAACTGAACTGAATGCAGTATATTTTTCTCCATCACCTTACTTTTAATCTGTGTCTTTATCATGGATTTCTTACAGAAAACACAAAGTTGGGTATTATTTTTTATGCATTCTGACAACCTCTGTCTTCTAATTGGTGTATTTAGACCACTGACAAAGTGATTATTGATATAGCTGGATTAATCTCTACGAGATTTCTGTTTCCTTGTCCTCTGTTCCTATTTTTGTCTTCCGCATATTTCCCTCTTAGCACATACGTTATACTTTTTTGTTTTTACTCTTTTTAGTGGTTGCCTTAGTAGATTTACAACTGGTCCAAGTTCATTTTCAAATAATACTATATCACTTCTAGAGTATTGAACATACTCTATAATAATTAAGTAGCCCTAATCTTACTTCTTATCCTTTGTATTATTGCTGTCATTCAATTTACTTCTACTAAAGAGTATAAGATATTCATATATATTGTTCCTATTATTGTTTTGAACAAAGTATTACCTGTTAGATCCATTAAGAATAAGACAAAGAAGTTTTTATTTTACTTTCATTTATTCTCTGATGCGCTTCCTTTCTTTATGTAGATCTGAGTTTCTGGCTTATATCATTTTCTTTCTCTCTGAAGAACTTCTTTTAACATTTCTTACAAGTTGGATCTACAAATTTACAAATTTCCTCAATTTTTGTTTGTCTGAGAAAGTTTTTATTCTTTTTTGTCTTTTGAAGGATAGTGTCACAGCATACAGGATTCTAGGTTGGTGTTTTTATCTTTTGATATTAAATATTTCACTGTTTTTTTCTTACTAGTATGATTTTTGAGGAAAAGTTACATACAATCCTTATGTTTGCTCCTCCTTAAGAAAAATGTCTTTCTTCTGGCTTTTTTCAGGATTTTTTCCCTTGGTTTTCTTTGAATATGGTATGCCCAGCTGTGATGAATTGGGCCTTTATCCTGCTTGGCCTTCTATGAGCTTCCTGGATCTGTGGTTTGGTGTCTGACACTAATTTGGGGCCGTTCTCAGTCACTGTTGGTTTAAATATTGCTTCTGTTCCTTTTTCTCTTTTCCTTCTGGTGTTCTCATTATGTATGTTAAACCTTATATAATTGCCTCATTATTCTTGGATATTTTCTTGTGATTTTTTCTCAGGGTTGTTTTTTTTCCCTCTTTGCTTCCAGTTTGGGGAGTTTCTGTTGCTGCATCCTCAAGCTCAGAGGTTCTTTCCTCAGCTGTAGCTTATCTGCTAATGAGCCCATCAAAAGTATGCTTCATTTCTGGTAGTGTTTCTGATCCCTAGCATTTGTTTTTTATTCTTTCTTGGAGTTTCCATCTCTCTGCTAACATTGTTCATCTCTTTTTGTATGCTGTCTACTCTTTCCATTATAGTCCTTAACATTTTAATCATGGTTTAAAAAATACCTGGTCTGATACGTCCAACATTGTTATAGATGCCTCTGGGTTAACGTTTATTCAGTCTTAACAAGTTGTATTTTTACCTTTTAGTATGCCTTGAAGGGTTTCCCTGGTGGCTCAGCTGGTGAAGAATCTGTGTGCAATGTGGGAGACCTGGGTTTGATCCCTAGGTTGGGAAGATCCCCTGGAGGAGGGAATGACAACCCATGCCTTGTAAGTCATTGTTGAAAGATGGACATGATGTAGTGGGTAAAAGGAACTGTGGTGCATAATAAGTGAAGTGAAGTGAAAGTCGCTCAGTCGTGTCTGACTCTTTGTGACCTATACAGCCCATGGAATTCTCCAGGCAAGAATACTGGAGTGGGTAGACTTTCCCTTCTCCAGGGGATCTTCCCAACCCAGGGATCAAACCCAGGTTTCCCACATTGCAGGCAAAAAGGAAAAAGTTGAGCCAAAAGGAAAGCCCAAGCATACTCGAGTGGGTAGCCTATCCCTTCTCCAGTGGATCTTCCCAGCCCAGGAATCAAACCAAGGTCTCCTACATTGCAGGTGGATTCTCTACCAACTGAGCTATCAGGGAAGCCCATGGTGAGTAATAGGTATTTAGTAAATGCAGTGGTAAGGTGAAGGGTGAGGGGAAGCATTTTCTATCCCTATGATTAAGTCAATCAATGAGCCTGTGCCTTTGGACAGTGAATTTCAGCAGTATTTCTCATCCCCTTCCCCTCCCCACTGTGGTACAAGTTTGCAAGAGTGGGCCGAGGTTAGGTATTTCCCTTCTCTCTTCTGATTAGAAACCCAATAGATTAGGCTCTGGGCTTCCCGGGTGGCTCAGAGGTAATGAGTCTGCTTGGCAATTCAGGAGACCTGGGTTTGATCCCTGGGTCAGGAAGATCCCCTGGAGAAGGAAATGGTAACCCACTCCAGTATTCTTGCCTGGAGAATCTTATGGACAGAGGAGCCTAGTGGGCTGCAGTCTGTGGGGTCCCAAAGAGTTGGACCCAACTGAGCAACTGAGCAACAACAATAAGATTAGGCTCTGGTAAGGTAGTTTTCCCCGCAAGCAGAGCTTTTTAGGAACAGAACACTCTGGCATCTTTCAGAATGGTTCCTTCCCCACTCTTTCTTCCAGGAGCACTGGGTGGGGATGGGGCTCTTCTCTGCTTTCGACTGTGGGGACCTGGTAGAGCTGCTGTAGGTGAAACTCATGAACTGTGGAGGCTCTCTCATGACCGGGTCCCCGTAAAGCTTCTGACTGTCAAACTTGTCCTCACTGAGCTGCCAGCAGTTCATCAATCACCATGCAGGTTTTCCTATCCTGGCACTGGTTCCCATGGGGCTTTCTTTTGTGGGTGTCTACTCCAGCAAAAATAAGATCGGGAGCTGACTGTGGCTCAGATCATGAACTCCTTATTGCCAAATTCAGACTTAAATTGAAGAAAGTAGGGAAAACCACTAGACCATTCAGGTATGACCTAAATCAAATCCCTTATGATTATACAGTGGAAGTGAGAAATAGATTTAAGGGACTAGATCTGATAGACAGAGTGCCTGAGAACTATGGATGGAGGTTCGTGACATTGTATAGGAGACAGGGATCGAGACCATCCCTAAGAAAAAGAAATGCAAAAAAGCAAAATGGCTGTCTGAGGAGGCCTTACAAAAAGCTCTGAGAAGAAGAGAAGCGAAAAGCAAAGGAGAAAAGGAAAGATATACCCATTAAAATTAGAGCTACCAAGGGAACATTTCATGCAAAGATGGGCTCAATAAAGGACAGAAATAGTATGGACCTAACAGAAGTAGAAGATATTAAGAGGTGGCAATAATACACAAAAGAACTGTACAAAAAAGATCTTCATGACCCAGAGAATCACGATGGTCTGATCACTCACCTAGAGCCAGACATCCTGGAATGTAAAGTCAAGTGGGCCTTAAGAAGCATCACTACAAACAAAGCTAGTAGAGGTGATGGAATTCCAGTTGAGCTATTTCAAATCCTAAAAGATGATGCTGTGAAAGTGCTGCACTCAATATGCCAGCATATTTGGAAAACTCAGCAGTGGCCACAGGACTGGAAAAGGGCAGTTTTCATTCCAATCCCAAAGAAAGGCAATGCCAAAGAATGCTCAAACTACCACACAACTGCACTCATCTCACATGCTAGTAAAGTAATGCTCAGAATTCTCCAAGCCAGGCTTCAGCAATACGTGAACCGTGAACTCCCTGATGTTCAAGCTGGTTTTAGAAAAGGCAGAGGAACCAGAGATCAAATTGCCAACATCCGCTGGATCATCGAAAAAGCAAGAAGAGTTCTAGAAAAACATCTATTTCTACTTTATTGACTATGCCAAAGCCTTTGACTGTATGGATCACAAGAAACTGGAAAATTCTTCAAGAGGTGGGAATACCAGACCACCTGACTTGCCTCTTGAGAAACCTGTATGCAGGTTAGGAAGCAACAGTTAGAACTGGACATGGAACAACAGACTGGTTCCAAATAGGAAAAGGAGTACGTCAAGGCTGTATATTGTCACCCTGCTTATTTAACTTATATGCAGAGTACATCATGAGACATGCTGGGCTGGAAGAAGCACAAGCTGGAATCAAGATTGCCAGGAGAAATATCAATAACCTCAGATATGCAGATGACACCACCCTTATGGCAGAAAGTGAAGAACTAAAGAGCCTCTTGATGAAAGTGAAAGAGGAGAGCGAAAAAGTTGGCTTAAAGGTCAACATTCAGAAAATGAAGATCATGGCATCCAGTCCCATACTTCATGGCAAATAGATGGGGAAACAGTGGAAACAGTAGCTGACTTTACTTTTTTGGGCTCCAAAATCACTGCAGATGGTGACTGCAGCCATGAAATTAAAAGACACTTACTCCTTGGAAGAAAAGTTATGACCAACCTAGATAGCATATTAAAAAGCAGAGACATTACTTTGTCAACAAATGTCCGTCTAGTCAAGGCTATGGTTTTTCCAGTAGTCATATATGGATGTGAGAGTTGGATTATAAAGAAATCTAAGCACCGAAGAATTGATGTTTTTGAAATGTGTTGGAGAAGATTCTTGAGAGTCCCTTGGACTGCAAGAATATCAAACCACTCAATCCTAAAGAAAATCAGTCCTGAATATTCATTGGAAAGACTGATGCTAAAGATGAAACTCCAGTACTTTGGCCACCTCATGCGAAGAGCTGACTCACTGGAAAAGACCTTGATGCTGGGAAAGATTGAGGGCGGGAGGAGAAGGGGATGACAGAGGATGAGATGGTTGGATGGCATCACCGACTCAATGGACATGAGTTTCAGTAAACTCTGGGAGTTGGTGATGGACAGGAAGGCCTGGCATGCTGTGGTTCATGGGGTTGCAAAGAGTCGGACACGACTGAGCGACTGAACTGAACTGAACTCCAGTAAGTTGTGATTCTCTGTGTGTCTGTGTCTCTCCAGTTCTTAGAGCAGTAATTTGCCCTGTGGCCTCACATCTCTGCCTGGTTTAAGAAGAAATGTGGATTTTTCAATTTGAAAAGTTTCTTAGTTGTGACGACAGAGTGGTGACTTCTAACCTTTTTACCTGGTGGACCAGAAACTGCGTGTTATCTTCGTTTTACATATAAAGAAACCAAGGCACAAAGAAGTTTAATAATTTGATCAAGGCCTCCCAGCTAGTATGTGGTAGTGCCAGGATTTGAATCTCAGGGCTTTTGCTCAGGAATCTGTGCCCTTAACCATCACTGAGGAGAACAAGCAAGTTGGGCCAGTGGGGGAAGGAGAAATGTGTTTTCTTACCATGAGATCTTTCATATCGCCTAAGTTTACATTTTCTTTTGAAAATTTTCTTTTTTTTTAGCCATGCCTTGTGGCATGCCATCTAGCTTCCAGATCAGGGATTGAACCCATGTCCCCTGCGTTGGGAGCTCAGAGTCTTAACCATTAAGACTACCAGGGAAGTCATTACATTTTTTTCAAAACATTTTCTAAAACCGTGAAAGGAACATGTATCAGAAGGTTGGTTTGAAAATGATGATTACTATAACTTGAAGTAGATATAATAATTAAACATTTTAGAGTAAAGGGGGGAAAAATTCACTCCTAAATCTACAATTTTTACAGATTATGTTTCAGTCCTTGTCCATCTTTGTGAATATTATATGTGGGTATTATGTCCTCTTTTTCACTTAACATTGTACCATGGGAATTTCTCCCATGTTTCCGTATCCTCTTTACAAATCATATTTAATAGTTGTATAATAGCCTGTCTTGCCAATGTGCTATAATTTACAAAAGCATTCTTGTTTTACTTGACATTTGACAATTGATAATTTTTTTTACAATAATAGATAATGTTCCATAGTTGTTTCCCTTTCACTGAGTGATTTCATTTAGGATTGCCTCATAAAAGGAATTACTGGGTCGATGTATCTGGATAGATGTATAATTATCACCAATTTTTGTCATATTAATTTCTAGAAGGACTGTACCAATTATCTGGGCTTCCAGCATTGTATAATTATATCAAATATAATAATATAAAATGTTATATGTACATATATGGAAAATCTTTTAGATGCAAGGGTAGTGTCAAACTAAGAGACTATAAAATAAGACCCGTTCCATGAACTGAAACATGGCTTATGCTCAGATTTAAGTTTATGTTACATGGGGCCTTGCATATAGGAGATATTCGATGGAATTTTTTTTTTTTTTGATGTGGACCATTTTTAAAGTATTTATTGAAGTTGTTTCAATATTGCTTCTATTTTATGTTTCAGTTTTTTGTCCTCGAAGCATGTGGGATCTTAACTCCCCAACCAGGGATCAAACCCGCACCCACTCCTTTAGAAGCTGAAGTCTTAACCACTGGACTGCCAGGGAAGTCCCCATAGATATTTATTGATTGGATAGATGATGAATGGATGGATGAATGACATCCAAGTGATTTCTCCTAATTAACACTTAAAAAGTTAGTGACAAAGTCGAAATGATTTCCTGATTTAGGATATAGAGTTCTTTCTCCTATGATAACTGCATTCTTACCCCCATCCAGTCAACAGTTAACTATATACTTAGTATATGAAAAGCATGATCTGGAAGCTGAGGGTTCTGTGTTATCAGTAAACATAGTCCCATCCATCATGGTCCTCACAGTTTGACTGGGAAACTCACCTACCTCTCTGGACCAAATCGTCATTATAAAATGAAGATGCTGACCTCAGAAGTTCCCTTCAGCTTCTGGATTCAGTGATCTTCTCAAACTCTAAATTTCTTACTTCTGGATACTAAGACTCTAAGCATATTTTAAAGAGCAATCTAAAAGGACTTTCTTGGTGGTCCAGTAGTTGAGAGTCCGCTTGCCAAAGCAGGGGACACGGGTTCTGACCCTGATCTGGGAAGATTCCACATGCAGCACAGCGGCTAAACCTGTGTCTTCCACATCCACTGAGCTGCTACAGAAGCCTGTGCGCCCTGGAGCTTGTGCTCTGAAGCAACAGCAGCCACCGCAATGAGAAGCCCTCATCTTGCAGCTAGAGAAAGCCTGTGTGCAGTGATGAAGACCCAGTGCAGCCAAAAATAAATAAATTAAAAAAAATTTTTTAATCTAGCTTTTTTTTTTTTAAGAGCACCCTAAAGAAACTCCTGTCTGCGTAATGACAGGAAGTCTTCTTCCTACTCCTCATTTGTTCTTTTGTTCATCATTCTTTGAGCACATGGTAAACATGAGCCACTATTTAGTTCTAGGAATAAGGAAGAAAAAAAAAGAGAAAGTCCTCTTCTCTTAAAACGTCTTGTCATCTAAGATGGGAAAGCTTTCTGAAGAGGAGTAGTCTGGGACACAGCGGTACTTCACACAATGCTCTTATGTATGTGTGAACGGGATGTGCTTGTTCTGCCGTCAGAGAGGGGAGAGGCTCCCCTTTGCTCCTCTCTTGAGTTTCTGCGGCTGGACCAATCATAACATTGACACAAGACAGATTTACAGGAGAAAAAGAAAAATTTAATTTGTGTGCACAGAGGTCGCAGAGAAATGGAACCTAAGAAGTGGCCAAAGCAAATAGCCTTTTACTTTGTAGACAAAGAAGCAATAAATTTGAGAGGGAGTGACAGGACAAAGAAACAGGTTTGGGTGTTTAATTAGTAAGGAATTTAAGCAGAGTTTGGACTTGGGTAATGATTTAATGAAGAAATAACAAGAGTGCAGGCTTCTCGGCCCTGAATCCTGTCTCTGGTGATAACAATATCTTTCCAGCTCCCAGTACAAGAAGGGCACCTTTCATGTGGAAGATTTATTTCCTGCTTTCAGGGATTCTAGAGAAGGTAAAGGTATCATTCTTTGCATTGGCTGTTCCTTAAGTAATTTTAATTCAAACTAATCATCATGCTATTGAAGCCTATTTTGGGCCCCAATACTACTATTCTGGGACTTCCCAGGTAGCACTAGTGGTAAAGAACCCACCTTCCAGTGCAGGAGACATAAGAGATGTGGGTTCAATCCCTGGGTCAGGAAGATCGCCTGGAAGAAGGCATGGCAACCCACTCCAGTATTCTTGCCTGGAGAATCCCATGGACAGAAGAGCCTGGCGGGCTACAGCCCATAGTGTGGCAAAGAGTCGGGCACGACTGAAGCAACTTAGCATGCACTACTATTCTAGCTAAAACATAAATAAAATGGTCTCCAGTATTAACAGAGAAAGGAACAGCTAATACTGACTTAGGCTTACCCTCTAATGCTCCCAGAAGCTAATGGGAATTATCACTGAATATTGAAGGTTTATCATGGGAAAAAATACTTGTATTTTTGTACTTGCCAACATCAAGATGAAAGAGGATGAACGGTAGACTCACCATTTCTCTTCTTCTACTTGCACTCCTACGGACTGGAACTTACTGGGTGCTTTATTTCCCCCTGTTTTGTCAGGTTCTTCAGCATCATCCACCTGAAGAAACAGCCACAAGTAGAGGTGCTCTATTTTAGTCATCTTGCTTGAAAAACAAAGTCTCATTTCATTAGAAACATCTGTAGTATTACTGGAATGTTTGGTAATGTGTTCAATCTTTGTGTATTTGATGAACAGCGTCACTACATAATTAGCGTGCACTTTGACTCTGCTGATCTTAATAAAATGCAGTTTTGTTCACTCCTAAGTTGCCCAATAAATGTCTGATTCCTGCAGAGATTTGTTAGGATGTACTTACTTGTGAGCACTATATTAGGAGGAAGTACCTCATGGGATGGGCTTCCCTGATAACTCAGATGGTAAAGAATCCACCTGTAATGCAGGAGACCCTTGTTCGATCCCTGGGTCAGGAAGATCCTTTGGAGAAGGGATAGGCTACCCACCCCAGTATGCTTGGGTTTCCCTTGTGGCTCAACTAGTAAAGAATCTACCTGCAATGAGGGAGACCTGGGTTTGATCCCTGGGTTGGGAATATCCCCTGGAGAAGGTAAAATCTACCCACTCCAGTATTCTAGCCTGGAGAATTCCATGGACTACAGTCCATGGGGTCACAGAGTCAGACATGACTGAGCGACTTTCACTTTCACCTCATGGGATTGTGCTTTTTACAGTTTTGAATTTGCACATAACAAAATAGAAAAGAAGGAAGAAATTTCACTTATTGTAGTTAGAATTGTTGATACTGGGATATTTAGCTGTAAACTTATTAAGATAAATTGTAGAGTACTTCATTTTTTCCCCCTTAAATTAGGGAATTGACTTTGGATATCACTCCATAGCTTCTAAATAGCTATGTGTATGTTATAATTCATATAGAAAATATATCTAAATATAACTGATAGCTTATGTGACAGATCAGACCCAACCCAAATATGAAACAAATTTTGTGACTATTCAGAGCAGTCAGTCTTATTCATCTTTTTTCTTAATAAATTATTTCTTTTCTAAAAATAAAAACAATTTAATGTAAGTCTTATAAAACTAAAACACAACTACTGAGTCTGAGAGCCACAACTAGTGAAGTCCATGTGCCTAAAGTCCATGCTCTGCAACAAGAGAAGCCACTGCAATGAGAAGCCCACACACTGCAACTAGAGAAAGCCCACATGCAGCAACAATGACCCAGTACAACCATAAAAGAAAAAGAACCAGGATGCTCCATGCCCTGAGAAAAGGAGAAGGAAAGGAAGCAGGGGTCCGAGGACGGCAGAGGAGGCTGCTGTGTCCTGTTCTGGGCTGCCCTCCACATCCAGACGCATAGTTTATTTGCATCAAAGTGTTGTAATCTTCTTAAGCTTTAGTCATTGCCAGTAAATCTATCTCTGACTTTAATCCCCTTAGATCCAAATATTGACAAATGTCACCTCTCTCATATAGTGTGTGGGGTAATCTATTTAAACTTTTTTAAAATAATTAATAATAATAGTTGCTGTTGCATTGGTACTTTATAGGTTATAATACAAACTGATGGGTACAATATATGTAAAGTTCAAAACATAGTGCCTGGCCTACTAAGGGCTCAATAAATATTGGGCTGAGTTGTTAGTATTATCCTCCTTTAAATGTTAGTCAGTCAGTCGTGTCTGACTCTGCCACCCCATGGACTGTAGCCTGCCAGGCTCCTCTGTCCATGAGATTTCCCAAGCAAGAATACTGGACTGGGTTGCCATTTCCTCCTCCAGGGGATCTTCCCAACCCAGGGATTGACCCCACATCTCCTGCATTGCAGGCAGATTCTTTACCATCTGAGCCACCAGAGAATGAGCAAAAAAAGTAACAGTGATAATAACTTGAAGTGAAGTGAAAGTCACTCAGTGGTGTCTGACCCTTTATGATCCCATGGACTATACAGTTCATGGAATTCTCCAGGCCAGAATACTGGAGTGGGTATCGGTTCCCTTCTCCAGGGGATCTTCCCAACCCAGGGATTAAACCCAGGTCTCTCGAATTTTGGGCGTATTCTTTACCAGCTGAGCCACCAAGGAAGCCCATCCTCCTTTAAGATGATTATCCAAACGATGCTAAAATTGTATCATCTGCCATGGGCGTTCTTAGTTTTTTTCAGGACAGAGATTTAATTAATCCTGCAACATATTTCTAAATTCTTTTCCAGATGAGGAAACTATTAAGTAATTGGCCTAAGTTCGCATAGGTTGTGAAGTAAATGATTATAATGTTGACTATTAGATATAGATTAAATTTAAAATGTTGGAAAAGATTTGAGAATCCTGACCCTAAAAAGGTAAACTGTGAGAAGGAGTCCGAGGACTTAGTAATAATCTCACATATCTGCGGGATTCAGATTTAAGTTGGATTTCAGTGCAATGAAATTTGATGACCATTTTGTAGCCTAAATTGTAGTGTACTTGTTGCTCCGTCGCTAAGTCATGTCCGATTCTTTGCAACCCCACGGACTGCAGCCCACCAGGCTTCCCTGTATTCCACTATCTTGTGGACTTTGTTCATGTCCTTTGAGTCAGTGATGGTATCTAATCATCTCATCCTCTGGCACCCTCTTTTCCTTCTGCCTTCTATTATTATTCTTCATCAAAGAAGCTGCATCATGTGGTCACATTAAATGCGAAGGTATAGGGATCTTCCTGATGGTCCAGTGGTTAAGACTTCAAGCTGCCAATGTAGGGGGCATGGGTTTGGTCCCTGCTTAGGGAACTAAGATCCCACATGCCATGTGGCATAGCCAAAAGATAAAAAATAAATTAATTAAAAATAAATGTGAAGGTACAATCTAGGCTCTGTCAACACAAGATGTGTGATGTTGGGTTCTCATTTCTAGGGTAGAGGTGATCATACCACCTATACCAGAAGGCTGGTGTAGGGGCTGGATGAGACAACCATATAAAGCTTGCAGTCCTCTCATAATAATTTCTGTAGCTGTGAAAAAGGGTCAAAGAAGAGCAAGAACAATTCTTTGGCTCACTAAAATATCCATATATTCAAGAAGCAGTGCAGTCTCTGAAACAACGTCTTTGTTCTCAATATTTTCTGTGAATTTCAGAATAGTTCCATCTTACTGGCTAATAATAATAATAATACAAGTTGGATGTCATATAGTGCATGAATGCTTTATTATTTGGAGAGTTACCTAACCAACCAGCGGACCTAGAAAGTGATAAGACAGAAGCTTTTAAATGAAATGAACAATAAGACTGATAAATAATTACCTTTAAATTGTTAAGTGAAAAAAAAGGCAAGATATAGACTAGTGAGAGGTATATGCTGCTAATATTTGGGTTAAAAAAAAGGGTATAAATAAAACATATGTGGTTGACTATGCGCAAAATAGGGCTTCCCTGGTAGCTCAGCTGGTGAAGAATTTGCCTGAGATGCAAGAGGCCCCAGTTCAATTCCTGGGTCAGGAAGATCACCTGGAGAAGGGATAGGCTACCCGCTTCAGTATTCTTGGGCTTCCCTGGTGGCTCAGACAGTAAAGAATCCACCTGTAATGCCTGAGACCTGGGTTCAATCCCTGGGTTGGGAAGATCCCCTGAAGGAGGGCATGGCAACCCACTCCAGTATTCTTGCCTGGAGAATCCCCATGGACAGAGGAGCCTGGTGGGCTATATAGTCCACAAGGTCACAAAGAGTCAGACATGACTGAGCGACTAAGCACGTGTGCAAAATAACCCTGCAGGGAGATGCAAATACTGGTAATATTAATTTTCTCCAGAAAGGAGAACTGACTGGTTATTCCTTCTCCCCTGGAGAAGGAAATGGCAACCCAGTCTAATATTCTGGCCTGAGAAATCCCACAGACAGAGGAGCCTGGCTGGCTACAGTCCATGGGGTCGCAAAGAGTTGGACACGACTTAGCAAGTAAACGAACAACAGCAAAATGGACATAATATAAAATTCTCCATATTAACCTGTTTTAAGTGTCCATTTTAAGTGGCATTAAGTACATCCACATCATTGCACTACCAGCAGCATTATCTATCCCCAGAATCTTTTTTCATCATCCCTAACTGAAACCCTCACAGAAAGCTGCATTCTGTAAACTCAGTCCTCCAAATAACCCTAGGTGGGCTATATTAGAAAACAGACTCCGGAAGATGAAATAATTTGCCTGGGACAACACAGAGGCGGGACCTCTGCTCTTCCCCACTCCTCAGAATCCTCTGGGCGGTGGGAGGGAATCAGCTCCTGGAATGTGGTTGGGGTGAGGGTGGGTGGAGGCTGGCTCCAGACCCTGGCCTCCTGCAAGGTCACCTGGTCCCAAGCCACCAGTGCTGCAAGTTCTTGTAGGAAGCCTGACAGCTCGTGCCATGGTAACCTGTGGGTTACATAAAAGCATCTGAGTTGTTGCTACCAGAGAAAGTCTAATTGCCCTTTCAAAGTGGACGCTGCAGAGTGGATGGCAAACATCCATCATCGCTGTGAAAACGTACCCCATGCCCGCTCTCAGATGTGCCTTAGAGTTGGTTCAGCATGGACAGATTTATTGGCCGCCATGTCAGGAAGTTATTATTCAAAGGGCACCTGCAGAATGGTACAGCACAACAAAAAAAAGCAGGGGGGAAAGAATGACTCTTCTACATGGATGGAAGGAACCTTCCAGCAGGGTAAGCCAAGCTGAACTGATCAGCCCAAGAATCAGTCTGATCTTATCACCTGACAGCAGAAAACAGTGATGTGAGCTGAGAAGCCTGCCAAGAGTCTCTGCCTTTTTAATGACATGTATGATTAAGCAACCCACAATCACACTGACCCTGGCGCACATTCTTCCCTCACGATGCTGTGATGTGAGTTATTGCTTTCCACGCTCTCCGTCCCTTTTGGTTTCACTGGTAATCACTCCCACGTCTGTGTGAAGTAGTTCCCATTTTTGTTCTCATATGGTTACTCAGTAGCATCAAACACACCGTAACACCACCCAGCAACCCAGGTTTTTCTTGGATGCCCACTCTTTTTTTGAGACTCCAAATGTGCATCAGGAATTGAGGGCACTTCATGTTTGATATTGCATCCATGTTTGTTTAATTATCATCCCCTTGTCTCACAACATTCAATTTGAAGAACAAAAATAAAAGCAGCTAATCAACTATTCTTCAATTTTTAAAAAATGGAATATTTTTGGGAAAAAAATTGCTAATAATGTTTATTGACAAAACACTTTCATAATTTTTTTAAATCACTTTTTTTTGGCGGGGGCGGGGGGTGGGCAGGGGCGGCCACATGGCTTACAGAATCTTAGTTCTCTGACCAAGGTTTGAACCTGCACCCGTGGCAGTGAAATCGTGGAGTCCTAACCACTGGACCACCAGGGAACTCCCTAAAATTACATTTAACTTAGGGGAGTCCAGAGCCAATAATTTGAGAGTGGTTCTACAATGGCTACATCATCCAAAATGGCAAGAGAGCAAACCTTCTGGAAAACAAAAAGTTTACATTTCTTGATTTTGGGTTCCTATTTCAAAGGACAGAAAGTGAAGTTGTTGGGACTTCCCTTGTGGTACAGTGGTTAAGAATCCGCCTGCCGGGACTTCCCTGGTGGTCCAGTGGTTAAGACTTTGCAGGGGGTGCAGGTTCGAGCCCTCATCAGGGAGCTAAGATCCCACATGCCTTGTGGACAAAAAAGCAAAACATAAAACGAAGCAATATTGTAACAGAGTCAATAAAGATTAAAAAAAAAAAAATCTGCCTGCCAATCCAGGGGTCCGCAAAGATTCCACATGCTATGCAGCAACTAAGCCCATACAACACAACTACTGAGCCCGTGCTTCCCAACAAGAGAAGCTCCCGCAACGAGAAGCCCTCACACGGCAAATGGAGAGTCGTCCCTGCTCACTGCAACTAGAGAAAGCCTGTGCGCAGCAACAAAGACCAGAGCAGCCAAAAATAACTCACTCAGTCGTGTCCGACTCTGCAACCCCATGGACTATACAGTCCATGGAGTTCTCCAGGTCAGAATACTGGAGTGGGTAGCTGTTGCCTTCTCCAGGGGGTCTTCCCAACCCAGGGATTGAACCCAAGTCTCCCGCATTGCAGGCAGATTCTTTACCAGCTGAGCCACCAGGGAAGCTCCCCAACATGTAACTAATTAATTAATTTTTTTTAAGAAAGGGAGGCTGTTACCTGGATCCCAATGGACAGGCATCTGTTTTTCTTGAAGTGGTCCTTCTTCCTGTCCTCTGCAGCGACAGTAGCCATGGCGGTGGTGGTGGTGGCGGTGGTGGCGTTGTTGCCCATGTGTTGACTCGCAGGGCCGTGGATCTGGGCATTGGCGGCTTCGATGGCGGCTGTCAGAGCCTTCATACTGTCCAGGCTCTCCGTGGAGTTGCTCAGTCCAGACTGGCTGATAATATCCCCTCGCTGGCCCTGTCCGTCCATGTAGGCATCCTGGGCTGACTCTGTGCTACTCTGGGCTGTGATAGAAATGAAAGGTTTCGTGGTAGTTCTGGGTGGGACTGGAGGTGGTGTCTTCTTATATGTTGTAATGCAAGATGACACTGGAAGACAGTGAAAACAAAGACACTGATTTCTGCATGGGTTTTAACTGCTGATACTGTAACTGACACCCATTGGATATTAGGGCCCACAAAACACATCTAGACATTGAACGTGAAAGCAGGTCTGTTGATAGACTAAGGTCCCTGCTTAGGGGGCAGATGTGGGCCTCCTTAAAGGTGACACCCCCCACAGGACTGAAGGAGAAGGACTGAAAAACACCAATCTCTGAGATGGAAGTTTCTGAAACAGAGATTAATATGAACCGACATAAAACAGACAGGACTGGCCATCTGTAGAAATCTTCCCAGGCAACAGGGAACCCTGAGAAATAATGAGTAACACAGATGAGGCCAGGGGCAGTCTGCCTTCTTGGGAAAATATTAACCACAGCTAACACTGAGCAAAGTAACTCATGGAGAAGATTCTGGCGGTTCATAAAGAACATTGAAGAAAAAAAAGAACATTGGAAAAAAGAAGAAAGCAAAGAGGTTGTGAGCCTGTGTGTTCTAACCCTGAGAACAGGGCAAAGTGCTGGTGGAGGGGGTTTGGAGGGGGAAGGAGGGGGTTGGGGAGGGGTGAGCTGAGCACACTGCCACGCTGCTGCTGCTGCTAAGTCGGGTCAGTCGTCAGTCTGTCCGACTCTGTGCAACCCCGTAGACGGCAGCCCACCAGGCTCCCCGTCCCTGGGATCCTCCAGGCAAGAATGCTGGGGTGGGTTGCCACCGCCTTCCCCAGCACACTGTCATAACCTGCAAATGGTGTTCACCTGCACTCAGATCCTCCTCCCTTTCTTCCTGCCTTTCTTTTCCTTTCTCTTCCCTCCCCCCCTCCTCCTTTCCTTCCTTCCCTTTTCCGGGTATATGCTCACTATATAAACTTATGTTTTGAGTTGTGGTGTTGTTTCTGAGAGGGAGGACACTGCACGTACATCTCCTATTATAAAATATGTAAAATATTGTAAAAATGCACCCGCTAGTGGGAGATTGGACTTCCTGGTGGATCGGACGGTAAAGTGTCTGCCTGCGATGTGGGAGACCCGGGTTCGATCCCTGGGTCAGGAAGATTCCCTGGAGAAGGAAATGGCAACCCACTCTAGTACTCTTGTGTGGAAAATTCCATGGACGGAGGAGCCAGGTAGGCTACAGTACATGGGGTCGCAAAGAGTCGGGTGCGACTGAGCAACGTAAATTTCACTTTCACTTAGTGGGAGACCAGCCCTCAGGCAGCCCATAGGAGCCCGCTCCCTGAAGCGCTGTCCTTCAGGGGATGTGATCAAACTGGGTGCCTGGGTCGGTGCAGCCACCAGCCCCTCCCTGCAAGCATCTGAGGATGACCCCTGGGTCTTGACGAAGCTGGATACACTATTCTCAGCTTTGCATGTATGGAGCACGATGGAGGAAAACAAAGAAATGAAGGAAGTTTCGAAGTGTGAACTAGCCCCTCGGTAAAGAACAAGTCCTTAACCAGCTTTCCACAGACCCCTTAAAAAGTGGTTCAGACTATGGTGTTTCCTTCACTTTCTCCCCCATCTCATTCCCAGCCCCACCCCCAGCCTTTCCCTTTGGGACTGTTGTTAACACTAACACCAAATGCCAGTTAGTTACCCATGGTTCTAACTGCCACTTGGGCTATCTAGTTGAATGAAATACTTGCTTCAATATTCAGGGTGTCTCTGGAGATCACTAAAAAAAGTGTCCTGTGATGAACAGTGGACAGGAAGATTGATTTTCTCTGTCCTGCTGTTCTGCTGCCCTGTGATTTGGCATAATTTCCTAACCCATAAAAGACAGGGACAGAGATACTTTACTACGTCCTAGGGGTTATCTGAGAGTTGAAGGAAGAGGAAAGCACAGATGTCACATTTCGGTATCACGTGTGCTCAGAAAGCGGAGGCAATGAGAATAATGGACATGTAGCTGCTGTTTAGTTACCTGGGGCTGGCAGATGCTCCCCCAGGAAAACCTTCCATCCCAGCTCTGCATGAGTCACACAGCTTTACATTTGGACACAGCTCAGCAGTCTGCACTCCATCCTCCACAGTTTTTAGCTAAGGTACCTGAGAGATAATAAGGCCAGCAGAGGCTCACGGTGGCCAGTGGAGGCAGAGCTGGAGCAGGACTAGGCTGGGCTCAGGTTCCCCAAGAGCACAGGGAGGCCAAGGGATGCAGACAGGTGCATGGTTGATGGCTCCCCTCACTTGACTGAGTTTCCTGCACAGTAACCACAAGGGAGCTACCTTCCGATTCCCAGGAATTTTGGAGGGGACAACACTCAGTGTCACTTACTCATCTGCAGACCAGAGTGGGTGGGACAGGGAGTGACCATCATTAGGGTGTGTGTGTTAGTCACTCAGTCGTGTCTGACTCTTTGTGATTCCATGGACTATTAACTTGCCAGGTTCCTCTGTCCACGGGATTCTTCAGGCAAGAATACAGGGGTGGGTTGCCATTTCCTTCTCCAGGGGATCTTCCAGACCCGGGGATCAAACTGGTGTCTCCTGCACTGCAGGTGGATTCTTTACCGCCTGAGTCACCATCTGATCTAAGAAAATAGATCATCTTGGGAGTTCTCCTACAGTGTGAACTCATTATTTTGTCAAAATGGGTTCTCCACACATTCTGCCCACTGATACACCAACAAAATGAAATGCCACCTTCCAACATCAGATGTCTGGTATTCTGGATAATCTTTTGATTGCTTGTCAGCTATTTCCTTTCAGCATGAATAATCAAAACAGGATAACACAGCCAAATACAGTATCATATCATTTGCTGTGATTTACAGTAAAAATCCTGCCACAATGTGATACCTGTGATTTGGGGGGGTTGGGGCTGCTAAGTCGCTTCAGTCGTGTCCGACTCTGTGCAACCCCATAGATGGCAGCCCACGAGGCTCCCCCATCCCTGGGATTCTCCAGGCAAGAACACTGGAGTGGGTTGCCATTTCCTTCTCCAATGCATGAAAGTGAAAAGTGAAAGTGAAGTTGCTCAGTCGTGTCCCACTCTTAGCAACCCCACGGACTGTGGCCCACCAGGCTCCTCCATCCATGGGCTTTTTCAGGCAAGAGTGCTGGAGTGGGGTGCCATTGCCTTCTTGGGGTGGGGGTGGGAAGTGTCACATTATTCCTAGAGTAATGATGGGGTTGGCTACACCTCCTCATAGGGCCAAATGCAACTTGGCGCCATCTAGTGACCATTATCATCTCTTCCATGTCAATAGGAATCATGTCAATGATTCTGGAGGCTGACCACCTCACCTGCCTCCTGAGAAATCTGCATGCAGGTCAGAAAGAGACAGTTAGAACTGGACATGGAACAACAAACTGGTTCCAAATTGGGAAAAAGAAGTACATCAAGGTTGTATATTGTCACCCTGCTTATTTAACGTATATGCAGAGTACATCACGAGAAATGCCAAGCTCGATGAAGTACAAGCTGGAATCAGGATTGCTGGGAGAAATAGCAATAACCTCAGATGTGCAGATGACACCACCTTTATGGCAGAAAACGAAGAAGAACTAAAGAGCCTCTTGATGAAAGTGAAAGAGTGAAAAAATTGGCTTAAAACTCAACATTCAGAAAACTAAGATCATGGCATCTGGTTCCATCACTTCATGGCAAATAGATGGGGAAACAGTGGAAACAGTGGCTGACTTAATTTTGGGGGGCTCCAAAATCACTGCAGATGGTGACTTCAGCCATGAAATTAAAAGACGCTTGCTCCTTGGAAGAAAAGCTGACCAACCTAGACAGTGTATTAAAAAGCAGAGACATTACTTTACCAACAAAGGTCCGTCTAGTCAAAGCTATGGTTTTTCCAGTAGTCATGTATGGATGTGAGAGTTGGACTGTGAAGAGAGCTGAGTACTGAAGAACTGATGCTTTTGAACTGTGGTGTTGTACAAGACTCTTGAGAGTCCCTTGGACTGCAAGGAGATCAAACCAGTCCATCCTAAAGGAAATCAGTCCTGAATATTCACTGGAAAGAGTGATGCTGAAGCTGAAACTCCAATACTTTGGCCATCTGATGTGAAGAACTGACTCATTGGAAAAGACCCTGATGCTGGGAAAGATTGAAGGCAGGAGGAGAAGGGGACGACAGAGGATGAGATGGTTGGATGACATCATAAACTCGATGGACATGAGTTTGAGTAAGCCCTGGGAGTTGATCATGCACACGGAAGCCTGGTGTGCTACAGTCCATGGGGTTGCAAAGAGTCGGACACTGCTGAGCGACTGAACTGAAGGAACTGGAGGCTTGGACCAACAGGGACTTTTAGGGCAGCGGCAGCGATGTTAGGCATCTACTAGGGTCAGACTGGACAGAAAGAAACCCTGGGACATTGCTTCCCCAACAGGTTGGTCAAGCCCCAGTGCCCAAAGGAGGTGAGAATTTGTGACTGGCTGCCTCTGAAACAGGGAACCGTCTGCCATGGGGTCTCACACCCCAGAGGCTTCAGTGTTGTCATCATTGTTCAGTCGCTCAATTGTGTTAGACTCTTTATGACCCCATGCACTGCAGCACACCAGGCTTCCTTGTCCTTCACCATCTCCCAGAGTTTGCTCAAACTCATGTCCATTGAGTCAGTGATGCCATCCAGTCATCTCATCCTCTGTCACCCCCTTCTGCCCTCAATCTTTCCCAGCATCAGGGTCTTTTCCAAGGAGTTGGCTCTTCACATCAGGTGGCCATAGTATTGGAGCTTCAGCTTTAGCATCAGTCTTTCCAATGAATATTCAGGGTTGATTTCCTTTAGGATTGACTGGTTTGATTTCCTTGCAGTCCAAGGGACTCTCAAGAGTCTTCTCCAGCACCACAATTCAAAAGCATAAATTCTTTGGCACTTGGCCTTCTTTATGGCCCAACTATCACATCTGTATATGCTACTGGAAAAAGCATAGCTTTGACAATATGGACCTTTGTTAGCAAAATGATGTCTCTGCTTTTTAATATGCTAAGTTTGTCATAGCTGTTCTTTCAGGGGTTTTACTGTGATTTTTACTGGTGTGTATAGCCTGGCATGATTCTGTCAGGGTTATTGGAGTCAAAGAAGTACCACCTGTCAGTCATCAAATAGGAAGTTAAAAAAAATTCAGATCTCTTAGATCGTACTTTGAGGACAAAACTCAGACAACTACATCCCCCAATTTTCTCAGCATAACTCTTTCTTCATTTTGCAAACTGAACACTTCCTTCTGTCTTTCCCCCCCCCTTCTTCTAAATTCTGCTTTCACGATTCAGCACCACAAATGATTTATAATCCACTGAGGGGGCATCCCTGGTGGTCTAGTGGTTAAGAATCTGCTTGCCAATGCAGGGGACACGGGTTTCATCCCTGTTCTGGAAGATTCCACATGCCATGGGATAGCTAAGCCCATGCGCCAAAACTACTGAGCCTACATGCCCTAGAGCCTGTGCTCTCCAACACGAGAAGCCACTGCAATGAGAAGCCTGAGCACCCCAACAAAGAGTAGCCCACACTCCCCAAAATTACAGAAAGTCCATATGTGGCAACGAAGATCCAATGCAGTCCAAAACAAATAACGAAATAAAGCCTTCTGTCTAAAAAAAAGAAAAAGAATCCACTGAGGTCTGAGCTCTAGGAGATGTGTAGTAGAGTGAGGCCCAAGGATGGGGAAGTTAATAAATCTCGTCAAGACAGAAACAGAAAGTGAGGGGCTTACATGCAGTAAGGGAAACACTTCATTTAAGAGGAACATTCTCAAAAAGATTGATTAAAAAAATGCACATGGTCCTTCTATTCAGTGGAACTTGAAAAATAAATTATGCTATTGATTTAATCATTATGGCTGCTTTCTTTTGTCTGGCTTCCCTGGTGGGTCAGATGGTAAAGAATCCTCCTGCCAAGCAGGAGACCCAGATTTGATTCCTGGGTTGGGAAGATCCCTTGGAGAAAGAAATGTCAACCCACTCCAGTATTCTTGCCTGGAGAATCCCATGGACAGAGAAGCCTGGCGGGCTGCTGTCCATGGAGTCCCAAAAAGTTGGACAGGACTGAACAACTAACACTTATTTCACTTTCACACTTTCCCCCAGCAGTCCAGTGGTTAAGACTTTGTGCTCCCAATACAGGGGGCCTCGAGTTCCATTCTTCGCCAGGGAACTAGATCCTACATGTCGAAACTAAGCATTCACATGCCACAAGCAAAGATCCCATGAGACAACGAAGGGCAAAGATGCCTCCTGCAGCAACAAAGACCCAGAGCAGCCAGATAAATATAAAAAAAAATATAAAGGGACCGAAATGGTATTTCTTCATTGCCATTAAAAAAGAATTCAATAGACATGGTCTCCTGACCCAGGAATATGGATCTCACTGAACCCATTTGTTTGATAGTAAGACTGAGGCTCAGGGCAGGTAACTAACTTCGCTGAATCATGCCACTCCCAGATGCTCACAGGGCCTCAAATCCCAGCTCTTACCACCTGTGTTCATCTGCCTAGTAAACCTTCCCTGAAACATCGTGTCCAGTAGAGGACAATGCTCTCCAAGAGGACCTCCAGGAAACTGCTTCTAACTCAGTTGTCTGGGTCTAAGATATGGAGGATGACTACATTTCGAGTGGTCAGCAAGGGGTGCCCAGCTGCGACCTTAAAACGCTGCAAAAGGAGAGAAACTGCACAAAAACAAAATACACAGGGAAAAATCGCTCCCTTGTTTCAAAATATTTACAGCTTAACGTTTCCAGGCCACCCAGAGTGTGGTGGTCAGCGGTCTGCGACCTGCCGGCCCCACGGTGAGGAGGCGGTGATCAGAGGGCTGTGGGGGACGGGGACTGGGCGCAGGGCTCCTGGGGGGGCGGTGGGGTCGCGGAGGCAGGGCTTCTGCTGGCCTCTTTCCTGGTTAGTTTTGGCTCAAGGGCTGTGGCCAGGAGACCGATTTCCACCAGAGCCACCCTCCACGTAAACCGCAGAAAGGAGTTAAACTTTTCCTCCTTGTTAAGCAGAGAGAAGCAGGCTTGTGTGCGGTGGAGGGGGGCGGAGAGGGATGTGGACAGAGGGAGGGGCGGTGTCATAACTCTTGTAGTCATAGGACTGGCCAGTTGGTAGTTACCAGTGTTCCAGACACTTCCTAATGCCAGACAAATGCCCCAAGCCCTGGCTTGTCTGGCTTCGAGATCTATTCAACCGATAGCAGCCGGGCTCCACCGGGGAAAGCCGACTTCCAGCGAGCCTCCGCGGCTAATCAAACGCAACACTGCTTTCAGAAGGAAGAATGAAAAGGTTTGTTTCAGAGTCACAGCTTTTTTTTAAAGAGGCACCCAGGTTGTTTTAACAAGTTGCTACAAACCTTGGGCTTCCTGAGGTGAGGCTGTCGTGCACAGTACATGTACTGTCCCAAACTCCAAGGAGGCAGGGATACGAAAATTAGTCATTAAAAAAAAAAAAAAAAGCCCCAGGCACTTCATGCCTGGAAATGATGTAAGACGCTGCCACTCCTCTGTTACAACTACAACCAAACTGCTCGGCGATCGCAGCAGCTGCTTTCCAAATGTCAGCGCCCAGCCGGGGCAAAGGGCTGCAGAGCCACCGAGCCCGAGGACTGCGCGCGCTACCTCGGTCGCCCACATTTTCTCCAGGCACTCGCGGGACCCTGGCAACAGGTAACGTGGCAACCTTGGCCTTCTAAACTGGCAAGCGGCAAGATTACAGAGAACAAAAGGATTTTTTTGAAAGCCAGCTGCATCTCCCTCGCCACCCCCACCCTTCCCTCCGCCCCTTGCCCTTTCCCCGCCTCCCAACTCAAAGTCTGAGAAAACAGAAGCATCTCCGGGCAGCTCCGCTCGCGCGCGCCCCCTGGTGACCAAAGCTCGGATCATTGATGTACCTTGAACTCCGAAGCTGGGCTCCCAGGTAAGCCACGCTGGGACAGGGGACTGGCTTCCCTGGTGGCTCAGTGGTAAAAGAATCCGCCTGCCAATGCAGTAGACGCGGGTTCGATCCCTGGATAGGGAAGACGCCCTGGCGAAAGATGTGGCAAACCCATTCCAGTATTCTTGCCTGGAAAATCCCATGGACAGAAGAGCCTGGCGAGCTACAGTCATGGGGTCCCCAAAAGAGTAGCCCAGCGACTACTGGGCTAAACAACAGGGGCTGCGTTGGTCTTCTCAAAAAACGCAGAGTGGAAGTCACCACTCAGAATGTTTTGCTTTTTAACTTATCACCTCAACAAAATTTTTTCCCCTTACTGAAAGGTAAGATCTGTGGGTTGAGGTTGCTGATTCCCCCCCCCCCCCAACGCCCCCCGCCAACCAGCACCTAGGGCAGCAGTGTTTGCTTCCTTGGCAAGGTGCAAAGCAAAAACTGCTGTGGCCTTTTGGTTAGGTGGATGGTTGTGAGGATGAATAGCTGGGAAACTGAGGATTCCTGCTGGGTGGGACTTGCATTTTCCATTTGTGTCTGAATTTGTCGTTAGTTTGCAGGAGACTTTAAGGGTAGAAGCATTTCTAATTCCCATCGCTGGTTTCCGGTTGGTTGATTTGCAAGGATGACTGAAGATTTCCAAGCTGCAGGCCCAGCTTCCAGAGAACTTGCTTTGCAGCACACTGTCGTCCCCCCACCCCCAACCCTTTTATCTGTGTGTGGGGCAAACACCCACGAAAATGCCAAGGGCAGTATTTTCGACCAACCTTCTTCCTCTCAGGCTCCTCCCGCCCTCCAAGGTCTCTGATTTGGAGGAGAACTGCAGTTATGAGCTGCTGGGAGCTCCCGCCCCTCACCCATCTCTTGTCTTGCTCTGGAAATGTTAACCGGAAACTAAGAAAGAGGTTCAGATCAAAGTAACTGTTCCCTTCAGAAAATTCCATTAATTAAGTAAATTAAAGGAAGTTAAATGAGGTTTGGAGGAAAGTCATTGTAGAAGGCCCAGGTCCAGGGACTGAGGTTGAAAGCCTCTAATGTGGACCTTTAATGAAGCTTGGCAACCTGTTAAACACTAGGGAAATTGAGGGTTGCCCTTTGTAAAGCCAAATGTTGCCTAAAATCAATCATTTCAAAGGAACATATTGAAAGTAGATGGACATTTGGCTAGCGGTTGCCTCGATCATTTAATATTAAAGGTTAAAAACAGAGGGCTCTGAGTAAGAATCATTTGACCGGTAACTCAGGTGAGTCACCACCTTCTTAGAACTGGGCACAAAGGTTCCAGGCAGGATGTTGAGAACGCCCAGTTTACTAATTTGCCAGGTGGGGCCGTTGCTTCTAGCAGGGAATGCCTTCAGGATTTCACGGCTCATTTTCTCAGCCTCTCCAACAGGTGCTACTGAGTCATCCACGCACACAAGTGACTGCCCTGGCAGTGTCATCTGTTAGGATTAAACTTCCATTTGTTCCATGACTTTATGAAGCGATTTCTAACCACTGAATCAGATATACCACTTCCTCTAGGGCCTAGGGATTTTGTTTTTTCCTATTTTAATGTCTGTAACATTTTGTGTAGTTTTCAAAATTTGTCCCTGCCAAGTCAGCAAGTCTTCCTGGGTTGAATGGACTGCTGACAGGAGGGGAAGGTTTGGGGCTCAAGGTCAGGGTTACAGAATGAAGTAAAGTTTCCTGTTTGGGCAGCTGGTCCCCCATTTCCTCAGGCTCCAGCAGACTGAGTCTTGGAAGACAAGAAGCCTGGGAAGCCTGGGGTGAGGATGGTGTCCGGAGTGGAGGACAGTTTTCTATTAAGCTTCTCACCACCCAGCTTTCCTTTCTTGTTAGAAGTCACTTCTCAGCAACACTCGCCTATATTCTCTGTTAGCTGAATTTTTTCCCCTCCCAGACTAAGACAGTAATTAGTTAAGGATGTAAGGATCACAAGGTCAGGCACTGTTGTCTGTGGTTCATGACGGCCTCAGTACTTGGATCGTGCATGGCGCATAGTGGAATGGTGGCACATACTTGTTACCTGAAGGAAGGGACAGGGATGAGAAGGGACTTCCTGGAGAAGAAGAAAAAGGGACTAATAATCAGGAAAGCAAGGTCACAAGGATAGAAAGAAAAATGAATACTCAGCAAAGCCAGTCTGTGACCTTGGATGTTGTGACACAACCTCCTGTCACCGATACCAGTTTCTCTTTGGCCTTGGTTGAGTGCTGGCCAAGTCCAGCTGCGACTGGCTGACTTTTGACATCGAGTTAATACTGTGAGTGCCCCACCTCTATCAGCTGGAAGCAGTGAGTCCTGTGGATTATCTTCTGAACCTCCTCCACCCTTTCTGCTGGGCTCTACCCAGGGGCACAAGTAGATGGCTGTGGGAGGTACCACATGTTCACTGCCCTTGCCCCAGGCAGCTGCCTTTCCCCCTCAGCTCCTTCCATGCCTTTTACTCTTGGTTGTTGTTCAGTCCCTAAGTCCTGTCTGACTCTGCGACTCCGTGGACTGCAGCACGACAGCCTTCCCTGTCCTTCACTATCTCCCGGAATCTGCTCAAACTCATGTCCATTGAGTCTGTGATACCATCCAACCATCTCATCCTCTGTCGTCCCCTTCTCCTCCTGCCCTCAGTCTTTTCCAATGAGTCAGCTCTTTGCATCAGGTGGCCAAAGTACTGGAGCTTCAGCATCCATGAATATTCAGGGTTGATTTCCTTTAGGATTGACTGGTTGGATCTCCTTGCAGTCCAGGGGACTCTCAAGAGTCTTCTCCAGCGCCACAGTTTATTCTTTGGCTCCTCATACTCCTGGTCTCATTTCATGAGAACTAGTGTCACATGTACCATGGGGCCTGGAAAGCAAGAGACACCACCATCCAAACAGCCCAGCAGGACTCTCTGCCGTGGGGTTGTGTCTGGGCCATACAGCAGACCTCAGGGACGCCAACCCCCGCTGGAGAGAGCGACCGATGGGCACCAAGTGGGGGTAGGGTCTCGGGCACACACTGCCAGCTGGTCTCCCTCGAAACAGTGAGCTGGCCATGCAGACTGAGTGACCTGTGTCCAAACCAAGTGAGGTCAGGCTGAGTGAAACTTGTGGTTGAATTGATCAGGAACCTCTGCTCACTGGCCAACTCTCTGGACTCCAGAGAGAAGGCAGAACTTGTGATGCTGCTGCCCTGTGGACACAGCGTCTGGTGGATGGGCTCAGCCTAGAGCAGAAGCTTTTGCTCCAGACAAACCTGGGGAGACAGGCAGGATGTGCGAGGAAGCAAAGGAGCAAGAAACTGCCTCCAGCTCGCCTTCTTGCAGGCTGGAGCACGATGAGGAGGAATGATTACTTGTGTCTGCAAAGCAGGGCATGTGAGGGCCTGGTCTGTGCAGTGAGGCAGCTAATTATTCATCCGGCTCCTTTCCTCCTTCCTCCCTGGAACCCCCTTCCTCAAAGGAAAACCAGGAAAGACTGTGGGTTAAATTGTGGAATACCATCTACCAGCTCACTGGGCCCAGACAGAACGCCAGCGGCCCCTTACTGACTCCCAGATGACAGGATCAGCCTTCAAACGACACCTCATTATCCAGCCGTGTCACTGACAGATGAGGACACAGGTCCAGAGAATTTGGCCGGGCCCCAACCTCCCCCCCAACCCCCGTCTCTCTCTGTGCGCACAACACAGCAAACACCGTTAGCCTTTGCAGTGGGGGCGTAAAGGGCCACTTACAGACTGCATTTCCATTTCCACTCTTCAGTGGGGTTTGGTTATTGCCACCATTGAGTAATATCCAAGGAACCCTCCCACGCTGTTGGTGGGAATGCAAATTGGTACAGCCACTATGAAGAACAGTGTGGAAGTTCCTTAAAATACTAAAAACAGAACTGCCATTTGATCCTGCAATCTCACTCCTGGCCATATATCCGGAGAAAGCCATTAAAAAATAAAAAAGATACACACACCCCATTATTCTTTGCAGCACTTTTTAAAACAGCCAAGATGCAGAAGCAACCTAAATACCACTGACAAAAGGAATAGATACGAAGATGTGTGTATACACACACACACACACACACACACACACACACACACACAGAGGAATATTACTCAGTCGTGAAAAAGAACAAAATAATGCCATTTGCAGCAACATGGATGGACCTAGATATTATCCTAAGTGAATTAAGTCAGGGAAAGAGAATATTACGTGATATATATAGCTTATATATGGAATCGAATTTCTTTTTCTTTTTTTGGCCATGCCATGCAGCTTGTGGGATCTTAATTCCCTGACCAGGGATGGAACCTGGGCCCATCTGTATTGAAAGTGCAGAGTCTTCACCACTGAATGGCCAGAGTGTTCCCTGTGGCGTCTAGTTTTTAAAAAATGACACAAATGAACTTGTTTACAAAACAGAAACAGATTTACAGATATCGAAAACAAACCGAGGGTTGCTAAAGGGGAAACATGGTGGGATGCACACTTCCCTGCCTTGGGTCTGATTGGAACCTGGGTTCTTCCAGTCTAAGCCTCCTTTCTCTTCTGTTAAGTGAAGTCACTCAGTTGTGTCCGACTCTTTGCGACCCCATGGACTGTAGCCTACCAGGCTCCTCTGTCCATGGGATTCTCCAGGCAAGAGTACTGGAGTGGGTTGCCATTTCCTTCTCCAGGAGATCTTCCCAACCCAGGGATTGAACCCGGGTCTCCCGCATTGCGGGCAGATGCTTTACCATCTGAGCCACCAGGGAAGACTCCTCTTCTGTTAAAGAGCTTCCTATACTTGGGTCCTTAAGCATCTCCGTTGAACCTTCACGAGCACAGTGACCAAAAGCCCTTTTCTGAATCTCTTGGTCAAACGTGCTTGGAATTTGTAAGTTCTTGGATTGTAGAAACTGATAAGTGTGACACACCCCGGGAGCATGCGGACGCTAAGGCGTCTGTCTGCTGCTGCTAAGTCACTTCAGTCATGTCTGACTCTGTGCGACCCCATAGACGGCAGCCCACCAGGCTCCCCCATCCCTGGGATTCTCCAGGCAAGAACATTGGAGTGGGTTGCCATTTCCTTCTCCAATGCAGGAAAGTGAAAAATGAAAGGGAAGTCGCTCATTCGTGTCTGACTCTTAGCGACCCCATGGACTGCAGCCCACCAGGCTCCTCTGTCCATGGGATTTTCCAGGCAAGAGTACTGGAGTGGGGTGCCATTGCCTTCTCCGGTCTGTCTGCTGGAAGAGATGAAATAGTCACGCTGCAAGTAGCTGCCAGGTCAGGTTTTGGTCTCTGGTTTTCAGAACCTCTGAAGGCTTCTAGTGGCTCAGTAGTAAAGAATCCACCTGTCAATGCAAGAGACACAGGAGACTCAGGTTTGATCCTTGGGTCGGAAAGATCCCCTGGAGAAGGAAATGGAGAATTCCATTAACAGAGAAGCCTGGCAGGCTATAGCCCATGGGGTTGCAGAGTCGCTGAAGGATGGTGGCCACGACTTCAGGTGCCTCGGGCATCAGAGCCTCCTTCTCCCAGGCTTGTCTGGCCCTGGATAGAACTCTGTCCCAGTCCGGCCCAGGAGGAGGGTGGTGGATGGGTAGTGACTGGGCGGTGGTGGGCTTGCCCTGGTGGGCGGGCAAGGTTTCTATATCTTAAAGGAAAAGAGGAATCGAAGATCAAATTCAATAATACTTCTAACAACCTCTCTCTTTCTTTCACCGTGTGGAGTTCTGGATGTTTGTTGGTTTGTCACTGTGTGTGTTTTCACATGCTGTCCTTAGAAACATCTTTTTTTTTTTTTAAATAATGGTAATAGATGCTAAGTCGCTTCAGTCGTGTCCCACTCTTTATGACCCCATGGACTGTACCTGCGGGGCTTCTCTGTCCACGAGATTCTCCAGGCGAGAATACTGGAGTGGGTTGCCATTCCCTTCTCCAGGGGATCTTCCCGACCCAGGAATCGAACCCTCGTCTCCTGCCTTGGCAGGAGGGTTCTTTACCATTAGCGCCACCTGGGAAGGGGGACTAATAGCGGCTTTTAACTGGCATCTTTCTACAGTGTGGAATGTTATCTTCATATTTTCACTTTCATGCACTGGAGGAAATGGCAACCGACTCCAGTGTTTTGGCCTGGAGAATCCCAGGGACGGGGGAGCCTGGTGGGCTGCTGTCTATGGGGTCCCACAGAGTTGGACACGACTGAAGCGACTTAGCAGCAGCAGCAGTAGTCTGATGTGTCCTTGGAGATAAACACTTCATATCTGCAAGATTGTGTGTGTTCTGTATGTGTTTTGAGTCATCCCTTCCATCATTCTCTTCCCCATTCTCACTCCCTACCCTCAGCTGTGATCTGACTTCAGGGGAAAAGAGATAAAAGTAACATTCTTCTCGGCCCACCCTAATGTGTCCTGACAGGAGAGTGGTTCTGAGCTAAGTCCAGGCTGGGTGCAGCGCTCACTTGATGCAACTCAGGAGTCGACACAACTGAACGACTAAGCATAGCACAGCACAGCTCAGGACACTTGTCTAAAAGTTTACCTGCAAGAGCATTCCTCATTCACTAAAGCTCTACCCAGGACACAGTCGGAAAATCGTTTTCAAAACAGAAGTTTTTACCCCACATTTCCAATCCAAGAGATAACCCAGAGAATCCATGTAAAACAAGCTTGATTTAAGAATAAACCAATGTGTGTCAGTGAACTGAAAACAGAAATACATAAAGCACTAATTTAAAAAAAAAATCTAAAACAAGGATACAGGCACATGTATAGCAGTCCCTTCACTCTTCACCTGAAACTATCACAGCAGTGTTAATCGGCCATCCTTCAATACAAATAAAAAGTGTTTTTTTTTTAATCTTAAAAAAGTAAATAAAAGAAGCCCTGAACTGTCTCCTGGTGTAACCTTGGCTAGTAAAAGTGATTCATTTTGATTCTTTTGGATTTCTACTATCATAGGGGAAGGGTTTTATTAATCAAGTCTTTGAAAAAAGCAACTATGCCCACTGCAAAGCTACCAAATGAGAATTCTAAACTATTCTGTGGGTTGTTCGTTTGGGGCCGTGGTTAGAATGTCAAGCTCCTGTTATGGGATTGGCTGGCAGTTGCAATTTACACCATTCATCCGTAGGTGGCTGAAGTGCAGGAATGCGGAAACTGGAGGAAACCACCAGCGCTGGTCTTTGGATCAAAATTAACTACCAATAATGAGTTAGGAAATTGATCCCAGTGAAGGGAAAGCATCTTAATGGCCACCGCTCAAAGGTTCAGCCCCTTTCAGTTGCTGATAACCTTGTCACGTCTCCAGATAAAAGGCAGCCTTGTCACCCCCAGGCACCTGGCTGCGAGGTAATAAAACGGTTACCTTATCTTCTAAGGGTGGGGTTAGTCCAACCTCAGCCCAAAGTAATTACAGTAAACTGAAATTGCCTGTCATTTACAAAAAAGGGGGAGGGAAAGGCCTAAATTGGAGGAGGTGGTTGTCTCACCCTCCCTGGATTTTAAAAAAGAAAGGAACAAAACAGCCAAAAGTCTTCCAGGGAGTTGAGAAAAACAGCCCGGTGTGGCTGCCGGCTCCTGGGGGGTCAGGATGGCTGCCGGCTCAGGTCCCCGTGACGACCTGAAAAAGAGGCTCAAGCTCATGAAAATCCGAGCAATCTTCTTAGGAGCCATCCTTTCTAGATGTAAATGCCTGAGAGACAGAGCCCTGCCAGGGACGGGAGGAAGTCTCAGCCACACCGAGTGACTCATCCAGCGCTGTTAGCTCCGGCAGTCGGATAAAAAGTTCCAGGGAAAGCAGCAACAAATCTACTTTAAATACTAGCACAGAAAGGAAATTCCTCTCTTTCAGGCCGAATGCTGTCCACACAAAAGAGCTCCTGTCGACATCTCATTTACAGTCCCCCCCAGGACACCGACAGGACCATTTCAATAAACCCGGCTCAGAAACACCTATTGTTCAAAATCTTCAACTAGCCACAGGCTACCACCCCTCCCTATTGTTTTGTAAAAGAAAAGATTTAGAAGGAGCCAGATTGGGACTCTGGAAAGCTCTGAAAAGGGGAAGGAAAAAAAGCCCCTTTGACCTGATGCTGTCGGAGAGTGTGCGTGAAGAATAAAGTTAATGGATTTTCAGTTTTTACAAGAAGTGCATAAGCAATGCCAGCTCCCTTCCTGAATTAGCGATCGGGGGTTCTAAAAGTGGTGCCAACTTTGTAAAGCAGTTAGCTCCTGCCAACGGTCTGCTACATGAAAAGTCAGAGGCTATACTTACCCTGTTTTCAGTCTTAGAAAAGCTGGTGGCAGCCACAGCAAAGAACCAGGTGAGACTTTGATCTGGGTTATTTCCTGGGGATGTGAGCTTGCCTGTTCTTTCTAAGTAGGATTTTAAGGCTGGCTGCAGAGCCCCCCCACAGGAATGATTTATTCCTTTTCAGTGCCACCATTTTGCTCCCTCTTTTAGTAAAACATGACCATTTTCTGGAGTTACATAATTTAATCTTTAGATGTTTTTTCTTCAGATAGAACGCAAATGATTTTCTTTAGGTAGACCTCAAATGAAGGGCTACACTTGTATTGACCAAACAAAATGGGCTTTTTTTTTTTTTTTCAAACACCTAGTATCTTTACCCTCCAGGTAGATTCTTCAAGTTAACATACCCCCTCTTAGCCAGACACATTTTCATACCAAGTTCAAGCCACAACCTCTTAATTCCCTTGGGTCCTAACCCTCTTCTCTCTTAAATCCTTCTGGAATCTTCCCACCTCCTACAATCCTCCTTTCTGCTTTCCTGGATCCTGTTATCTCCTCTCTGGAGGATGACAGCCAAAATTCCTGCCTCGAGGTGCCTCAGACTACCAGGTGTGACTTATTAATGGGTCATGAGTCAATTGAGGTGGGGCCTGCAGTTTCACCATTAAAAAAAGAAAAGAAAAAACGGAGTGGATTAGAAAATTTAAGAGTGTATCAAACAAAGGCAGTTTTGTGACGCTTGTTTTGATGTGTGTCCCCAGGTGTGGGTACCTCCTGGGTTAGCACGTAAAATGTATCTTGTTTGTCCAAAGAGCTTGAAAAATATTTTTTTCTAAACAGTCTCACTGAGTCTGTCTGGTCCTCGCCTCCAAACTACTGTACACGCTCCGAGCAGCTGTGGGAGATTCTGAATGTATCCAGCTGACAGTTCTGCCCTCGGGATAAAGACCAGTGTCCAGGGCTTTGGAGATTCCGAATTACTTAGTTTCTCATCTTTAAGGTCTCAGAACTCCACATCCTCGTGACAGCTTTTACCTTTGGATGTTCGAGCCATCGAGCTCCCTGGCCTCTGCAGATGGAATTTCCCTGCAGGAACTTGCTGCTCTCTTTCCCCTTCATGTACCAGCTGGGGTGTCACCTCTTCCAGGAAGGCTTCTGGAAGCCCTCCTAAATGCCTTCTCTTAGTTCTCATAAGAACACTTCAGTTTTTATCTGACAGAGCCCTTACTGCGTCATGATTATCTTCAGTTCTTTACTGGACTTCAGGTTCCCAGGGGGTGTCCCGTAAATATTTGGAGGGGTAAATATTGTGCATGGAGTGTGTCACATCTTAGCTCACATTTTTTTCCTACAAACTCATTTGGATAGTTATTATAAAATATACTAGCTATCTCTCAAGGCCTTAGTTTTCATTCTTTGACTGAAGTCTCTTGTTCATTTTCTCTTGAAACACAACCCAATTAATTTCTAAATTCACTGGACTCCTTTTAAAAATCAAAATGTTAATAAAACACGGGGGGAGCTACTGGACTTTTGGCTGGTCACTCACCCTCTCTGAGTCCCAGCTTGTAAGGAGGAGCAGAGCTCTGTGATCTCTAAGATCTCTTCCAAGCTGCCACTCTGAACCTCTGCCTTGAACTTTCTGAGGACCAGAGAGGTTAAGTAACTTTCCCAAAGTCATATGGCTCTCTGGTGGAAGGACACTGTTTGTCTTTCAGTAGATTTTTAACAGCATGCAGCAAGCAAACCATTTACCCAGAAACCAGTAGCGCCACTAACAAGTGTGCCTGAAAGAGAATCATAAAAAAAAAGAAAAAGAGGGCTTAAAAAAGATAAAAGCCAACAGCATTCATAACAGATTCCTGCCCAGGCAGGTTCCAGCATTTCTAAAAGCAGCTTTGCTCTTGTTTGCTGTTAGATACAGAGATGTTCAGATTTCCTTTTAAGAATTGAAAGTGCAGGGTCTTCCCTGGTGACCCAGTGGCTAAGACTCCCTGCTTCCAATGCAGGGGGCCTGGGTTTGACCCTTGGTCAGAGAACTAGATCCCACATGGCACAATTGAGACCCAGTGTAGCCAAATATATATTGAAAAAAGTAGAAGTGCAAAATTAAACTCTTGCTCATCCTGACCCCTTGCAGGGGCTGCTTCGAAGAGGACAGACAGACAGAGGCTTTCTGAACGTGCCAATGTGAACATTCTAGTGGCTTTTCTAGAGCTGAAGCTCCCGTGCCCTGACCTGATGTAACTCTGAGGACCAAAGCTGTAAACCAAAGCTGTAACTCACCAGATTGAGACTTGGCCTCAGTTCCTGTGCCCGGTTCCCCATTCCTCCCAACCAGAACTACCCCACAGACCTGGCTCTCAAGGATATACTTGTGTTATTTCCTCAGTTACAGAGCTAGGGGGTTAGACCTGCTCTGCAAAACAGAAAGTCAACAAACTAGAAATACACCCCTTTAGGGAAAAAAAGAAACAAAACAATGATAATCCTTCTCCTCCGCCCATGTTATGTGCCATGTTTCACTCTGTAACTCAACTTGTATATTTATTTGTTGCTTTCCCCCTCTAAAGGGACTGGCAATACCTTGCCTTCATTTGACAGAAAATTTGAAGTCACTTTCGACTGCAACTCTAGATAAACACATTTAGCACCAAGTCGTGATAACCAAGTACTGGTCTGTGTATGATTTTTACTTTATTCTTTGGGCTTCTCGGAATTTTCCAGTTAAAAAACAACAGTGAACAGGCCTTACTACTATAATCACAAAAAAGTACAAATGTCAGAATGAAAATTAGGTACACTAATATTTCTTCACTGCTGAGGCCTTATTAAATAGTTTTACTATAGATGGTTTTGTCTACTTCGTCTTTTTTTAAACCATTTGTTTTTGAAGGAAATTTTATACAATTGCCACACAAAAAAATAATGAAAACCTCTTAACATTGTTATTTTACTGATATTTTAAAAGTAAGGAACACGTAGCTGTGAGACAGCCAAACACTGGCATATAATTCCTCTTCCACCTGGCTGCAGCGTATATCAGGCTTTCCAGCTGGCGATTGTTGTAAAGAACCCGCTTGCCAGTGCAGGAGACGAAGGAGACCTGGCTTTGATCCCGGGGTGGGTAAGATCCCCTGGAGGAGGGCATGGAAGATTTCCATTGACAGAGGAGCCTGGCAGGCTACAGCCTATGGGTCGCAAAGAGTCGGACTTGACTGAAGCATGTACTCACGCAGTGTTTATTTTTAGTCTCTCCCGACATTTTCACAACTAACAACTTTTTGGCCACCCCAACATTCAGAATTCCATCTTTTTTCATGCCTTTATACCTGGCAGGTGTTGTTTGCTTTCTTTTAACCACCCTCCTTGCTAACTGGGCATGCATGACTTTTCAGGAAGGTAGACCCCTCTCTAGATGTGAAGGCTCTATCTTCCCTGTTCTGCAAGATGAAGGTTGAGAAGAGAATTCTCTTGCAAGTGCTTTGTTGAAAGTTAACCTCCTTTTTTTTTTTAACAGTGACACAAGTCAGAGACATCCCTTTTCTTCCCATTGCCATCAGTGAGAGACACCTTGAACTGTGGTTGCCATCTGGGGACCACAAGGAGCTTCTGCTCCAGAAGACAGAAGATGGCAAGAAGCTGGTTTTGTATATTCATTGGCTGCCCTGCCTCTAGACTTGCTGTGGTTGGAGAAAATGAATGCCTTTAACATCTGAGTCACTCTAATTTTACTCTTAAACCTTTTATTGATTTACTAATTGATCTGTTTGGTCTGGCACTTAGGCAGTGACTTTACAGATGTCTTCCAAGTCTTCCAAGCCTTCCTGGCTTGGGAAACTGTTCATGCTTCAGGATTCACTTCCTTTGTGTTCCATGAGCACCTCCTACCTATCTTTCCTGTAGAACTCATCATGCTCTGCTTGTTCCAGTCCTGTGCTGATGCTTTGGGATGACAGCAGAGAGAAATTAGGGATAAAGTAGGTCTTTGTTTCCTGCTCAACTTGCATGTTGGCTTAAATGATTTTGTTTAGCAAATGTGATGACGCAAGAGATCACCAAACCAGGTCATCTCTATTTCAGAGATGTGCTCAGCTGTGGTGGCCCAGCTTCTCTAGTGGTGCCTTAAAGATGACCATAGCTGGTCCAATCCTGACTTGCCAGTTACTGGATGAAGGACTTCAGATGACTCAGCTTTCACCCTGTTTCCTTTTCCACTGAGTTAGGGTGACGGCATCGATGACCTCGCAGTGTCATGAGACAGATAATGTAGTTTTTTTTTTTCTCTCCATTTATTTGGGGGCACCAAGTCTTAGATGCATACTCTAGTTCCCTGACCAGGGGTTGAACCCTGCACTCCTGCATTAAAGAACATGGAGTCTAACCCACTGGACCACCAGTGAAGTCCCAGTGATATAGTTGACATCATGAAAGAGGATTTGGTGTGGCACTAACGTCTCAGACACAGGAAAAGTGATAGGCGCTCAGTCATGTCCGACTCTTCTTCAACGCAGTGGACTGGAGCCCGCCATGATCCTCCATCCATGGAATTTTCCAGGCAAGAATACTGGAGTGGGTAGCCATTTCTTCCTCCAGGGGATCGTCCCAACCCAGGAATCAAACCTGGGTCTCCTCCACTGCAGGCAGATGTTTTACCTTCTAAGCCACCAGGGAAGCCCCACAAACACAGGAAGGAGGCTCTTTCTTCTTTCCTTTTATGTTATTTGATACAGCAAAATTCCAGTATTACAAAAACCATTTTGAAACTTCCCTGAGGAGGTTTTACTGGAGCAGGGAGATCCTATCCTTTTCAGACATTGGGGTTTCTCCAGCGTAAAGAGTCTACGTGGACGTCCCATGTGAGAGATAGAACACTTCCAGACAGCTGTCCCTAGTGCTCTCTGTTAAACTTTCTTCTCATCCCTCTGGTCTCAGCTCATAAATCCTCTCTTTAGAGAAGCCTTTCTTTACCACTCAGCTTCGAGCAGCCCCATGCTCTGCCCTCCCAGACCTGGAGCCATCCACTGAGAGGAGGAGATGTGAAGAGAAAATGTCCTATGAAAGTCTGGCATCATTGCTAAGCTCGAGCCCTCCCCTCTGGTGGGGGCTTGTGGCTTGCCTGGTCCATTTTTATCAGCTTTGCCCCACTGCGCCCCATTCCCAAGTGGGCTACCCAGGTGGTGCAGTGGCAGAGAACCCACCTGCCAATGACCAGTGAAGGAGACGTGAAAGACTCAGGTTTGATCCTTGGGTCGGGAAGATCCCCTGGAGAAGGAAAAGGCAATCCACTCCAGTATTCCTGCCTGGAGAATTCCCTGGACAGAGGAGACTTGTGCGCTACAGTCCATGGGGTTGCAAAGAGTCAGACACAGTTGAGGACACAAACATACATGCCCCATTTCCACCCTCTGAAGCTTCCACCTCCTGAAATCACATGGATGACTGGCCCCGGCCTCTGTTGTTTCTGACCTTGGAAAATGCACATTGCAATGAATTTCTGAGGTCTTGCAGGATGGATCCCCGTCAGTGATTAAAACTGTTTTCCTACTTTCTGTATTACCACTCAGTTCGTAAAAGACGAAAACAGACAAACCAAAGACATTTTCAAGTATGTTTTCCTTTGCGCTCATGGTCAACATGATTGACTTCCAGCTAGAGAGGACTGGAGGGCAGGATGTGCATGGGACCAGCTCACTTTGTTTAAGTTCAAGTGCTTGAGAATTTAAAAGCACAGACCCTCACCAAGCTCTACTTAAGGCCAGTCAACTAAATTTCCTAGTTTGCCATAGTAATTAGGTAGGATACTAGTCCTAAAATGATGCACTTAAATTACTAAAAACCTATCAGACCGAAATAACTTTATCTGCTTTCAATGCCTGAGAAGCAATCCTGCATGACATCTCAGAATATGTTTTGGAGGCAGGCCTAAGGAAGGCTATTTAATCTGTTCAATCATCAGTTGTTGTTGTCTTAACTATGTGAAATAAAGATAGTAACCCTTGCAGGGTTGTTGGGAGGATGAAATGAAGTAATATCTGAGAAATGCTAAGAATCTTACTTGACACATAGTAAGTGCTCAATTAACAGTATACGGCTTCTTAGGTGGCCCAGTGGTAAGAATCTGCCTGCAGTGCAGGAGATGTGAGTTCTATTGCTGGGTTGGAAAGATCACTTGGAGTGAGAAATGGCAACCCACTCCAGTATACTTGCCTAGGAAATCCCATGGATAGAGGAGCCTGGCAGGCTATAGTCCATTGGATTTCAAAGAGTTGGACACGACTTATCGACTAAACAACAACATCAACTGTTTCAAAACGGAAATCTGTCTTGTCTTAGCAGCTAGTAAGCCGGCAGTACCCCTGCTCCTGTGCAGAAGGCCTGTGAAACTCTGAAGCTATACTTGTACACAGATGTGGTCCAAGGATGCCATCTCATCTCCTTGGCAACCAGATATCTTCAGTTGTCTAATCTGGTGCCAGGTAGGTGATGAAACAAACTGAATCTCAGGCTAAAACTCTGTCATTCAATACATCCACCAGCTGTTGCTCCTATTACAGACACACACACAAATTCTGATTTCATGTGACCTTTATATTCACAGTTTTAGTCAGAAAAGTACAAACACTGACCACATCAGACGCGTTTTTTATTTTTAGTTACCCTCCAGATGTTTACCTGAGCTAAAAATAAGCAAAACAACCAAAGCTTTTCTACTAAACATGTCTCAAAGGCTCTCATTTTAGTCCATTTTCCTATTGCTAACCTAAGAGGGATTAGGAAGTATGTTGTCAAAAAAATGTTTTTGAGCTAAGGAGAATGGTTGCTCGTGCTCAGTGGCTCAGGCACGTCCAACTCTTTTCCACCCCATCGACTGCAGCCTGCCAGGCTCCTGTCCACGGGATTCTCCAGGCAAGAATACTGCTACTGCTAAGTTGCTTCAGTCGTGTCCAACTCTGTGCAACCCCACTGACTGCAGCCCGCCAGGCTTCTCCGTGCACGAGATTCTCCAGGCAAGAATACTGCAGTGGGTTGCCATGTTCTTCTCCGGGGGATCTTTCCCACCCAGGAATTGAATCCGTGTCTCCTGCATTGTGTGCAGGTGGATTCTTTACCACTGAGCCACCAGGGAAGCGGACGGTTGAAATGGTTGGAAGAGAATGGTTGGCAGCACTTTGTAAGTGATACTGGATATAAGATGAACAAAAGCATCTGCAGAAAGGAGTAAACGGAAGCAATGTTGGCTGAAAGGGCCCAGTGCCTTGTACACTTAGGAAGTATGAATTAATGAAGTATGAAAAGTATGAATGGAGCAAAGTCCTTGGAATTCCAGGTCCATCAATGAGTAGGTCTGTGATCTAGGGCAATGTACATCACTACTTCATGTTCTTTTTACAACAATCTGTAGAATGGGACAATAACTATAAAATGACTGTTAGAGTGAACGCTGAGGAGGCGGAGCTTGTAAAAGCCCTTTGGTAATTGCAAAGGTTCTGGGCTGAGATTACAGTAGGAGGAGCACAGGTCATAGTGTAACAGTTGTGACTTTTTTGGCAGCCAGCTGAGTAATGTTTCCAAACCATAATTCTTCCTGGAGCAGCATCAACTCAACTGGCCTTTGACTGACACTGAGTTGGGATTCTGCAGATAACCAGAAGTTGGGATTCTGCAGATACCAGAAGATGTTCTATAAAATTTGCACAAAATTGCAAGTCTCAGCAAAGTAAGATGGGGAAAATGCTGTAAAAATTAATAGGGCCAAAGGGAATGGTCTCTAATCACAAACGTCTCCTCTCCACTGCCCCCCAAACACTCATAATATTTGATGTAAAAATAACATGGCAACAAATAGGTACAATGAAAAGGAACGATTCTTACAACACAGCTCAGGGTGAAGCTAAGTCGATTTTTAAGAGTGACTGGAGTCAAACATATCTTGGAGAGGAGATAGAATATAACTTTTAAAAATGAGGCACACATACAGTTGTTAATTTCAGTGGTTTTTGGGTCCATGAAGAAGAGAGTTGGGACTGGTCGGCCTACTGTTACCCCTGTAAGGGCCTGTTTGGGGTCTCTTTTTTCTTGGCTAGAAGTTTTCCTCTAGAGAGAGTTCAGAAGCTTTGAATAACTAGGCTCTTGACGGACCTGGTTCGAATGTGGAGTAAGGAAGAAAGCAGAGTCATAGGCAGATCATCTGCTGGAGGACTGGCCTTGGAAATACCCAGGGGAGGAGAGAAAACATCCAAGGGAGATTTTGGCCAGTGGAGGAGTTTGGGGGAGAGATAACAAGTCTGGGCATTTGGAAAGGGAGGCAACGGGCAAGGGGAGGGCAAGGAAATAGTTTTCATTGCTTTGTCAGAGGCAGCCCTGAGCTTAACCGTGAAGGAGGTCAAGTTTCATGTGTTTTTCTCTCCCGAGGCCACTGGAGACCCGCCACTGCCATGCTGTTCCCCCGCTCACTCAATTCCAAATTTACCAGGTTGCCCCAGTTCCTTAAGTATTTGCTTCTTGGAAGATACAAATCTAGTGAGTCCAATAAAATAATGCACTGGAGGATGGCAAGGATTGCATTTTTAAAAGAATTCTTGCAAACAGATCCTTCCTCCAGAGTAATAAATATGTGTTTAAATAGAGGGCATCTGTAAAGTCTGCCTAAATTCCAAGTAAGGTCTAAATTGGGAATTTCTGACAGCTAATAGACCTACACCAGCAGTAAACACCTTTCAGTGACTCTCAAATTATAATTAAGCCTGGAAGGAGAAGAACTGTTATAGGCATAGAATTGTGCTAAGTACATTTTACATATGCTCATCATTCCTTTTTTATGGGCTTTCCAGGTAACACAGTGGGAAAGAATCCACCTGCTAATGCAGGAGACGCAAGAGACTCGGGTTCAATCTTTGGGTCAGGAAGATCCCCTGAAGCAGGAAGTGGCAACCCACTTGTTTTCTTGCCTGAGAAATCCCATGGACAGAGGAGCCTGGCGGGTTACAGTCCATGGGGTCACAAAGAGTCGAACACAGCTGAACACACACACACACACACACACACCATTACTTTTTACAGGTTTGGAAACCCTGGTGAACTTCAGAGAGACTGGTAACTTGCCTGCAGTCAATATCATACTCCAAAAGTGGCTAAAACAATATTGTCCATCTAACACGGTCATCTAGAACAGGGTCAGGAAACTTTTTTATGAAGAGCTGTACAGTAAATATTTTTGGCTTTGCAGACCACATAGTATCGGTCCCAACACTCAACTTTGACTCTGTGGCAAAGCCACAGACAAGATATAAACACATGGACATGGCTGCCTTGGAGAGGTGAGCCTGGCTTGGTCCAACAGTCATAATTTGCCAACCCTGCTCTAGAACTCTGCCACTTCCCATCATGCACTGGAGTCTAATACCCCTCCCCTTGAACTTGGGGAAGTGTGTGATTTGCTTGTGACCAAGAGAGGATGAAGGAAGTGAGAGTGCATGCCTCCGAGGCTGCATCAGAGAAGGTGATGCTGCTTCTCCCTTTGTCCCTGGGACATCTGCCTGCTTGGAGCCCTGAGACACCACAGAAGCATCCTGTTGTCCTGAGGCCGCCATGCTGAAAGGAAGCCCAAGTCAGCCACATGGAAAGACCACATGCAGAAGCCTTGAGACTCTAAGAAGAGGGGGAGATCCTCAGCCAGCCTCCAGTGTTCCAGCCCTCCACCCACCCAACTGCAAGCTGGGGAGAGACCCTGGGCAAGAATGACCCAACTGAAGCTCTTTACAAATTCCTGCCCACTAGAAACAGAGAAATATTGATAGTAAAACTCAGAAGGCACTAAACAAAAAAACTTAGAACCTTGTCCCCAAACTAGTGAGTGGAAGATATGAGATTCAAACTTAGGTGTGCTTGACCCCAACCATGAGTCTGTTCTATTACATGATTGCCAACAGCAGCCTTTTAAAAATATGGTGCTAAAATATACATAACATAAAACGTACCGTGTTCCATTTTTAAGTGTACAGTTCAGTAACTACTTTCACACTGTCGTGCAACCAATCTCCAGGCCCTTTTCATCTTGCAAAACTGAAACTCTTTACATTAAATGAGAACTTCCCCTTCTTCCTCCCCAGCCCTGGCAATCACCCTTCTATTTTCTGTCTCTGAATTTAACGACTAGGCCCCTCATGTAAGTGGGATCATATAGTGTTTGTCCTTTTTGTGATGGGCGTATTTCACTTAGTATAAACATATATTTTCATATATAGGGACTTCCCAGTTGGCAATAGTGGTAAAGAACCCACCTGCCAGTGCAGGAGACACAGGAGATGTGGGTTCGATTCCTGGGTCAGGAAGATCCCCTGGAGGAGGAGATGGCAACCCATTGCAGTATTCTTGCCTGGATAACTCCATGGACAGAGGAGCCTGGTGGTCTGCAGTCCAGGGGATCACAAAGAGTCAGATGTGACTGAGCACGCCACATGGGTTATACTTAAGCACTTAGGTATATTTAATTTTTTAAATATAAAAAATTTTGTTGGGTAGTGAGTCTGACCAGTGAGTAGTAAAGATCTGTCAGGGAAAAATGTCAGTGATCCCAGGTGTTATGAGTCACAGATGCGAGGTCCCAGGAGGGACTTTGCAACAGCAGTTACTCTGATAATGACAGTTCATAGAGTCCTGCATCTAAAGGCTTCCTTTGAAGAAAGAGGAACCCATGAATCAAGAATAAGATAAGGCTGTTTGGTTTATTTCAACTTGTGGGCTGTTTGACTTCCTTCTCAGAGCCATGCCTAGAGGATGAAATCATTTTCTACCACACAGACCTTGCAGAAGGCCGTCAAACACAAGCCCTCACTGTCTGCTTCTTTATTTCCTCTGGGTCCAGGGTGTGTTGACTTGGTGGAGTGCCTGTGACTTGCTGTAAATTGCGTGTGCAGCAAAAGTCTTCTCCAGGGAACCAGCTCTAGGGAGGGTGAGGCTTAAAGGCTGCTTCTTGCTTATAGAGACTAAGACCCAGCCTGTGGGGGCTTCTTTGACCTCCTCTCCCTTCCTCCCATCTCTGTCCTAGGACCAAGAGGCAGACCTAGGCTGAGGGGCACACTGTGACCACCCCAGCTTGACCTTCCCCTCCCCACACGTGCCTTAATTGCACCGAGCCCACCTGTTACACCGAGAGAGGGGACGGAAGCGAACTTTATGTATGAGTCTCCCAGGACTGCAGTCCACGGTTATGAGCTGAGGGTGTGCTCCCCCAGATTCAACTGCTGAAGTCCTTATTCTTAGGACCTCAGAAGGCAACCGTGTTTGGAGATAACGGCCTTTAAAGAGGAACTTCCCTGGTGGTCTACTGGTTAGGACTTAGTCTTCTAA